>NC_083276.1:31073207-31412280 GCF_963506605.1 Zootoca vivipara
GTGGCTCTGATTTGAAAGTGCTTGAGGTCACAGAAGAAAGCATTGATTTTGACCAAGGTGAATTGGCCGATCAAGATGTGGATCCGGTGCACAATCTCATTGAGCAGGTATCCCTTGGATTGGGCCGACCTTGGCATGCAGTCATGGACATAGAATTACTCAGTGTCTTTACTGAGCCAACTCGTCATTTTTACAGAGAAATGCAAAGCTTCAGTGAAGGCATTTAGTTCTCTTTATTTACAGTTCCTGTGGTTACATATGCAAGTAGGGTCCTATTATGTTTTTCAGTAGTGTGAATTAACCCCTCTTGTGCTGTGTTTAATCAATATTAGCTATATAGAATTATATATGTATATTCTACTTCTTGATCAAAGAACGTAGTCGGGTATTGGTTTAGAAGCTGAAAGTGGCAACGTTTAGGGCTTTCACGGTTAATGGACTTGTCTACAAAAAAAGAAGAAGAAGCAAAACTCAGATGTGGCTGAAGGTTGTCTGAGGTTGCCGGCTAACTTTCTTTTTGTACTGAGTAACTCTGCAACTTCACTGATTTTACTATTGTCGGAGTTTTTGTGCTCAGGAGCCAAAAATCTTTTTACTATCCATAGCCCAGTGGTTTTGAATGCAGTCATTGTCATGTAAACTAGTAGCATGCTACTTAAAAGCTTTCTTTTTTTTTTAAGAGAGAAAAATCAGGACTATCCAATACCATTTACTGTAAACCTTTGCTTTGATTTCATGTACAATATCTGGAGCATGAAATATTGCCACTCTGCAATCTCCTCCTTAAATATGAAGCAGTCGTCTCTTGCACAGTATAGCTTCTTCAGATGCTTACCTGACTCTGAAAGCTATCAATCGTAGTTTCATTGTAAATTAATTGTAGCTTCTTTTTCTTGTGGTCTGTCAGCTTCTCCGTACAAGTTAGCTTTGGGCCCAGATTTAAAAAGAAACGTCAAGTCTCTACACTCCGATGGGGTAAAACCATAATGATTTAAAGATATAAATTTAAGTCTACTTTGCTTGCAAACAAACATTAGTCGTGAAATCCCTAGCAACTAAGTCACTGGATTTTCTCTGTCAGCGCCTGTGTCAGCTGCCAAAGAATAGATTTAAAACGAAGAAGTGCCCACATGCTGGCAGGGGCAGGCCAATTTTTGGCCAGCCAGATACTGCTAGATTGTAATATATAAGGTCGAATTTCGACCTGTGGTACACAGCTGTGCTGTGGCTCAGTCAGCAACCTCAGAACTCTTAAACATGCACCTGTTTCACTGTGAATAGTGAATGTAAAGGAAAGAAAGGAAAACAGATAATACAAACCTTGTTCTATCACAGGTATGAGCTGCTATGATGCATGAAGAACATTCCATGAAGTATGTTTTAAAATCTTGTTATATCTGAGAGGCTTTAAAAGCCGATTTAAACTGTTTCAGGGCAACCGCGGTACAGACGTGGTCTCTGTGAGACTTCCACCTGACCCAAGTTTTAAGTGGTACGAATGTTGTGCATTTAATGTTAAAGGACAGTCTGCAATAATAAAGTTAAGTGGCCAACGTGGGTGCCCAGCAGTGCTGAGACCTGGCTGCCATATTGTAAGCTTTGGAAAACACAATTTATGCAACAGATGTCCAGATATGATTCTATTTATGGAAAAGTTTATATGTGTTTTACAAATGGTTTTACCATCTTATATTAAAATGACCTTTTGACAGGTGTGCGCTGTTTTGTCTCCAGTGAGCACATACCATGCGGATTTTATATGTACATCAGTAGAGTGAATCCACTGGCACAGTGTGTGTGAATGCCAGATGTGGTGAGATTTTATCTTATAAATGTGATCAGACTAAAGTAACTCCTGACAGAAATTGTAAGGAAACCAGCTGAGTGTTTGACTTGATGACTGATGTTGTATGGTTTATGTTAAATGTATATTCTTTTAATCAATGAATAAAGCATTAAAATTGATCATGGAAAAATATTTTATTATATCAGCATGGTAGTTTTAGCACTGAACAAATCACACTTTTCGTTGAAAACTATCTTGCTTGTTTCCAGTGTTTAAATCCAGAAAGCCTTGAGTTCTGAAGTAAGTCAGACATTTATTTGGCTAATGCTTTATGAACAATTTTTTTTTTAGGAAACCAAGCTAAGTAGAAGACCAGACCAGCTATCATAATTTGATATTGTTTGCTTAAACTGGCAGAATAAATCTTTAAAAGTGTAGAATATGGAAAGCCCAAATCCCTCCCGTAGCAAATGCTTATATCAAAATTGAATGTGTTCTAAAACAACAACTGTGTAGTACTTATATCCATGTCCCACTATTAAATAGACTGTGAACACTTACCATGCCTTTGGCTTTACATGTTATCTATTTATTCTTTTTACTGTACGTTCTGGGTGACTATACGGTAGATGGACAAACACCTTGAAATTAGTTACTAGTTCCTTCATGTTATACAGTTCAACACAACTCACAGGCAGGGGTGGCTAATGTGGTACCTTCCCATAACAACTGCCATCAACCCTGAATATAGGGCAGGCATCCTGGGTGGGACTGATGGGAGCTGTAGTTCAATAACTGATGAGTCACAGGTTTGCAACCCCTGCACCTAGGATACAATCCAGCAAAAGCTAAGTGTTTGTACATACCCTTGAGATCAATGCAAGCGTCAACCACACACTTACCGTAACTGCTCTTGTGAGATCAATTTAACTAAGGGGCTAACAGAGAGTTACAGGCAAACCCATGGATCTGAGACCTGGATCCTGTCTTTGAACTCCACAGAAGGAAAACCTACTTGGAGAGTGACTAGGAATGGGCCATCAGCCACTTCCAGCTGCTTCTGCACACTAAAATTCCCCTGCCTTTCAAAGCAGCTTTTCTTTGCTTTGTGACCTCGGCTTCAAAATATTTGACTTGTGGGCCACATGGCATAGGTAGATCATGATGTTACAAATAAATTAGCACCTACCTGTATTGGCAACTGACAGAACCAGCTTCCCTTGAAGTTTTCATTCTTAATGGTTAATGAATGGTCCGTAAGCCTAGATAACTTGCAGAAAAGTATGGAAATGCACAAGTTGAAACAAAGATGTTCTAATAGTCTGCTTTTGGTGCAACACAGGAAAAATGCACTAAAGCTGTTAACAAGCTGTGGTGTCTGAGGCGGGTGCATTTGTAACACATGGATGAGAGAAGGGAAAGTCAAATTGTGAGGTCATATTGAATGCAAGGCACCTTGCAAAGAGTTGTATTCAATTAAATCCTACTTGAATTCATTAAGTAAGTTAAGCATGTCCATTAACTTCAATGGGAGTAGAACTAGTGTTGAGTACTATCCAATCTTTCAAATAGTGGACGAAAAACAAGAAAACAGCAGTTATCAGTATACACCATCCCTTCAAACAAAACACAATGTCTTCAGTGTCCATTTAAAAGCCAAGACAGACACAGCCACTTGCACCTCACGATGAAGAGAATTCTAAAAGAGTGAAACGACCCAAAGGTTCTAGGATTGATTCAGTATTGAAATTGGTTAAAACAATTTATAATCGGATGGATCATAACATACATATCTTTGGTGTCAAAAGACCAGCATACCCAGGTGCATCTTCAGCATATAGGAAATGAATGTACTACATGCAACTCTCTGGGGAGGGAATTCCACAGGAAAGGGGCTGCCAACTGCCAAACAATGCTACCAGGAGGACCCCCTCATGCAAGAGGATCTGTAGGGAAGGAGGCAGTCTTTCAGGTTTTTTAGGCCCAAATAGTTAAGACTTTAAACACTAATGATATTGGCATCCACCCGTTTCTCAACAATGGAGTGCAGCTCCAAGGGGTGAAGTCAAACCATAGCATTAGCAACACTGAAGTGACCTCCCCAGGACACAAGCCTGGGCAGTGCATATGAAGGTCCTGGGCTATCCAAGCGACAAGACTCTCCCTTTGGCTTTGCTGATGTGGTCCAAAAAACCAGAAATAGGTTTGGCACTAACGTGGCTCCACAAGTTGCTGGAAGGAGTCATACAAGACGCCATTCAACCATCTGGATTTGTGTAGGGTTTACTCCTTAGTTTTTCTTCACCCAAAGATGTCACACAAGGCAGATGTTTAGGGTCAGTGTTTTCTAAATGAGTTTACCCTCACAGGTTGATGAGCCCCATCTGCCCCTCACTTCCCTCTACATTAATTTGGGCACCTTGATAGCAACCAGTGCAGTTTTTTTAGAACCTAGCCTCATGTTGCAATAATCTGATCTGGAAGAGACCAGAGGATGGACTAGTGGCCAAGTTGCTCGGTCCCAGCTCCTGCCTACCTAGCAGTTCGAAAGCACGTCAAAGTGCAAGAAGATAAATAGGTACCGTTACAGCGGGAAGGTAAACAGCGTTTCCGTGCGCTGCTCTGGTTCGCCAGAAGCGGCTTAGTCATGCTGGCCACATGACCTGGAAGCTGTACACCGGCTCCCTCGGCCAATAACGCGAGATGAGCGCCGCAACCCCAGAGTTGGCCACGACTGGAACTAATGGTGAGGGGCCCCTTTAACTTTAATCTCTGTCAAGGTCTTAACTGACAAACCAGCTGAAGCTGGAAAAAGGCACTCCTCCTAGTCACCAAAGCCATCTGAGTCTTTCAGTGAGAGTGCTGGATCCAGGAATAGTGCCACCCCTGCTCAAAGGACAGACCTGCTTTTCCCAGGTGAGTGCAACCCCATCTATAACAGGCCACCTCCCTACCTCATACCTGTGAATTCAGACCAATATCAGTGGTAGAAGGTGTAACTTCTAAAGCAGGGTCTCCCAAACTTTGGTCTCCAGCTGTTTTTAGACTACAACTCCCATCATCCCTAGCTAGCAGGATTAGTAGTCAGGGATGATGGGAACTGTACTCCAAAAACAGTTGGAGGCCCAAGTTTGGGAAACCCTGTTCTAAACCCATATGCTCTACCTTTAGAAAACAAAAAAACAGAGATACCTGTTTCATTGAAGAGTCAAAAGACCAAAAATTATTAAATTCATTTAATTTTTTTCACATTGCCTTTTGTTACAAGTTTTCTCTTCACATGCAATCATTTTCTATGAGACCAAAACAACGGGAGAGTTCTTACATGGTACAAATTTTTACATCTCCTAGATATGCAAATTAAAAATAATTTAGTTACTGCTGTACAATGAAAATCAATTTATTCACAGTTAGACCATTATTTACAGGGCACTCTCCTGAGAATTATCCTATTAAGCTTCAATTTGAGCAAATACTGTCAGTTAAGTAACAATAGCTACTTAACAGCAAATTATTGAGCTGAGGAAAAGGATAGAGCTAGTTCAAAATAGAGTCAAGTTTCTTCTTGTGATTCTTGAGGAGATGCAGAAGATGCAGTTGACGGATGTGTTAACTCAGCAGGCATTTCAGTTCTGCTCTCAGCTGGCAGTGGTGGGAAAAAACCAGCCCTTGGAGGCGGGTATTGAGAATAAGGCCTCATAGGAAATGGACCTCTCACTGTTCAAAGAGAATTATCAAAGCACGTTTGGGTTAGTATTCAGAATAGAGCTACTTTCTTACCGATTTGACAGTGAATACTCACAAACATGCACACATTAAAATCAACAGTAGCCGTAACGCATAAGCAAGAATAAAGGAAGACATGATGCCTATAACCATGGAAGATGTTTGCCTCCCAAGGTGAAGGGGGACCAAATGTTAATAGTTAATACTTCAATAATGCCCACTGAGGTATCCAGGAGCATCCATGTGCAAGTGGGACAGAATTTTCCTTGTACAACAGGATTCTCCTCACCTCTGCAGGCCCCACATGTGCCCAACGCTTGCTTTGGAGCACTGAGGGAATTCAGGGAAGGGAGCTGCAGGGGGAAGAAAAGAGAGGGAAGTCCTGTTGTGTAAGGGAAATACTGCTCATGTGATATGGGGTTCAACGACTATCTGTTGCAAAGGCCAACTTCATAAGGGAAGCTATGGCATCTAGACTGCCTAACTCATGGGCCCCTTTGCTGTGGAAGATTCTGCTAGCACTTGTCAGATGAAGAGAAGTAGAGTGGCACTTGGAGCAGTGAATTTCAAAATTTATTTATTCTACAAAATGTATATCCTGCCCTTCTAACACTTCTGCATCATTCAGTGTGGTTTACAATTAACCAGGAATGAAAACAGGCTCAGATGCTAAGAGCATTCTAAAATGAAAGTCTACCTTATAGAAATCATTTGTCCAGCAGCAACCATATAATAAAACTGGTGGTTGTTTCAATGCAATGTTTTAATCAATCATCACAAAGCAGTTAGAGGGCCCAAACGGGCCTCACCGGGTAAGGTATTTTACAACCTGGGTGCAGCCGCTGAGAAAGGCTTGTTAGGTTTTCTAGGAATAACCTACGAGGTAAAGTTTAATCATATCTTCCACTAAAAGTAGTTATTGATTTCCTCAACACCGCTTTGAACTTGGGGGAAATGTCCATTAAAAGTTATTGAGCACCACCAGCAAGTTAGCAAGACCCGTTCAGGCATTCACCTCCAACATAAAGAAGAGCTTTCCCCAACCTGATGCCTTCTAGGTATATAGAGGACCAGAGTTGCACATGCTAGTCTCTTATCCCACCTCTCTGCTAGCTGCAGAACTTTACACACTGAGTGGGAAGGTCTGGAGGGGGAATCTTCATGTACTCAGCTGATTGCAGGAGATTCCCGTCCACGTGGAGGAGTCTATGTGAAGAGTCCTCCTTCCTACCTTCCCACTCAATGAAGCTGATGGGAACAGAGACACTGGGAGCAGGTTTGCTCTCTGGACTAACTTAACCCCATTAATTTCAGTGGAACCTGGGTGCAATTCACTTTTCCTGGGTTGTGCCTCAAGTTATTGCAGTTTTCAAACATTTCCCCATGAAATGCATTTTAGGGGGAGAAATAATGTAAGAGCAGCAAGAACATACTTGGCAGAAGAGGACGTGGCAGACCAGCAAAATCCCTTGGGAAATATTCTCGAGGTCCATATGCGCCAGGAGGCACTGGTGGAAAAGGAGGGCCTCTTCTCATGAAAGGCCCCCTTGGGTCCATTGGCATTAGAGGAGCTCGCAGTAAGGGCAGTGGCGGCGGCACAATTCCAGGCCCAAAGCCTCCATTGTCAGGTGCATGAGACTGATCCGAGGCATTGAGCGTATTCTGTGAGGAAAGGGAAGTAGGCAAGTTAATATTTAGAAAGAAGCTCGTGCCACTTTTTCAAGCCACTGAGAAACTTGTCAAAGCATGTAAGCTTGAAATGAAGCTATGATTTACAAGCTACAAAGAGGGCAGATCAAAGCAGAAGCCTAATCCAAACCAGGAATGTAGGCTAACAGGGCTGAGATGGTGCCAAACTCAAAGGCTACAAGTAGGAAGTTCATTAAAGCAAAACACAACATCACCCCTGCGCTGAAAAGCTAGTCCACTCATTTCCAACCTTTCTTTTCGGTCCTTTCATCTTTCTTGCTCTTTCAGGTTGTAAATAAATTCAGTCATGAAACTATTATTTTAGCTAACATGTCTTCTGTAATTGAAAATGCCCATAAGGTAATAAATAATGCTGCAGCAACATACTGTGTAAAATCAATTTAAAGAACTGTCAAATTCAGCAGAAACTTGGCAAACCTTTTTCGCACCAAATGGGATTCAGTAAGAAATTGATCTTCTCAATCTTTTGTCTGTTACTTACACCGTCATTGGGATGATCTCTTATTCCATTTCCACTTAAGTCTGTTCCTGAGTTATTCTCAGATGCTTGTCCATCTGGAAGTGGGGGGAAATACCCAACAAGCACTTTAGCAATAAGTAGTCCCAAAACAGCTTTCCTCCAAAGAAAAGATGGGCGTGGAAACGTATGTTTTTGCACATTTACTAAACAGAGGTGTTGACTGTATTGATACTTTTGTGCACTTCAAAAAACAAAACAAATAGTGCCATCCCCGCTCACAACCAGTTTGAACTATTGTTTTTCCTACTGAAGTTAAATGACAAGGCTGCTGTATAGATTTACTAGAGGATCATTTCAGGGAAGAAAATTTATCTTTTCAAAACAACCAGTGTGTAAACACCAAGGGCATTGTTTAAACGCTATGCTGGTTGTAGAGAACAAGGTCTGTTTCAAAGTCTAAATCAATGTTTTACTGATCTTAGGTCAAATGTTTTAGATGAAGGGCTTTTTTGCTTTTAGCAAGAATTCAGGTTATTTCCCCCCACATGTGACCACAGATGCTGAATGGAGATAAAGTAATGATTTGACTTATGGTAAGCAAAGCATAGCAGTCCAGTTAACATGGAGAAAGTGCAGACGTTTCTTAAACTTTATTGCTGCCCTTTTTCTTTTTTTTGTATCACAAACATGGATTACAGCTTGGTATTACAAACAGCAAAGAACATTAATTTCGAAATACCAAAGTCATTACTGGCACTCTTTGATATGCTACAAACAAGAGAACAGAAAGTGCTCTGGGTGTTTGGATTTCAAGCTCTTTGGGCTTTAGTTCTGAGCAAAAAAGGATTATTTACTGCTGCAGCCAAATTTGGTAATGAACTCCTTTATTTGGGTACTAAAAGAAAGCAGTTCCTACCTGCTTTATCAAATGAAGGCATGCTATAACTTCTTAGTTCTGCTGGTCCTGAAAGTCTTCCTGAGTTTGGATGACTGGAATAAAATCTTTCTGGTCTTCGAGGAAGAGATTGCTCATTATACAGCTGACCTACCATTCAATAAAAAGTGCAATTTATTCAGTAGATGTTATTAGAATTACACAATGGTGGCTTATTAACAACTTTATGTTTGTGTTATGGAATATACAAACTAAAGGACAAGGGGGCGATAGCTACCTAAACCTACTAGTTGATGGAAATCTCACATCTATCCCATTTATCAGGGTCAGTCAACTATACAATATGGTCTTGGAATCTTTAAGCAGATATCAGACTCATATATATCATACATGTGCTGCTATCCCTTAGGTACACCATCAAACACTTGAACCTAAAAAGCCCTGGTAATGATACCTCCAGAGGTCATAGCAGGGTCCAAAACAAAAGGGAGCTCAGCAGTATTTCATTTTGTAATTGCCATTAAAAAAGAAAATGTCAAAGAATGATGGGCTGTGTTTAGTTACCTGCAGGCAGGGGCATTATCCTGTGATCTCTATCCCATGGAGGTGACAAAGATCCAGTGTCAGAAGGTGGTCTGTGGGGATCAGATAACCTGTCAGAATGCAACTCTCCTCTTTCATTACTAACTTCATACATGCCAGCATTCCCCGGTCCTCTTGATCCTAATTGAACAAGTTACAATGGATTCAGTCACTTGAGACATCCGTCGTTGCAGTTTTCACCACGCACCAAACCACAATATCCCAATACATTGAAAGGTGGTAGAATAACACACATGGCTCCCTTGGTGAATTTCAGTCTTGTGCTCTTTTTCCAGGAGGGGTGCAACTGTTCAGTCAGTCAAAAGTAAAGTAAATACTAAGACAGCTGCTTTGAAAGAGGGTGGAAGGAACCCTGAAACAAAGTCTACATTATATTCTGATTCCTCTCACTGGGCAAAGGGAGGAAAAAGAGTGTTAAAGTCTTTTCATCAACCTCATCAGTGTTGGCAACATCTTGGCAGAGATTCCTCCTCTCTCAGAGCCCAATTCTGCTTAGCCTTCCCCAAGAAATTTGATCAACCCCATCAAATGCAATATTCTCCCCTCCCTTAAATCTCTAATATTTAAAGTAAGAAGACAGCTGAAAAAGATTAGAGAATTCCCCCCCCCCTTTAGAAGAATAAATGAGAAAACACACTTTAAACCAGTAGGGCGATATTTTGAACTACTGTACACTAAAGCATTTTCATTTCTAATTAAAAGCTGTTGAGAAGCTTTTAAGGCTTGACACACTATCTGGCTCATAAGTATTGATTTATGTTGGTCTATCACCTATTTTGTTATACTTGTACTGGCTCTGAATTTATCTAAGTATAGTTGCACTTTCAAGTCAGCAAATTGTCTATTTCCTCCATCCTCTCCAACAAAAGCCAGAACAAAAAGAAACAGCTCCTGAGATTATTCACCACATGCTGTCAATACATATCAGTTAAAAACAAAACTCTTTTGTTTTTTCTGTTGAGATCAACAGCCTAAAATGCAAATAGACTCAAATATTCTTGCTACAATGATATAAAAGACCTACTCCTCCCTTCAAACTCCCTTTCTTGAATCTGAAATATGGCACTGGCTTCACTTTTAGTAGGTAGATGGATGAACAGTGTTGTTTTAAAAAATTAAGAGTAAAGTAGTTGTTTTTTAAAGCTTTTATTCTGTTTTTGTTTTGTGTTGGGCACCCATCTACTGTAATGAGCTGCAGAAACTAGGGGAAATACACTGTTCCACAAATGGATGGACAGCACTAGTGGAAGCATAGTTAGTTTCATGATTTTCACAAAAAGCTCTAGTAGGTGCTGTTAAGAATCCTTCCATGAGCAGAATACATCTTCCACGTGTAAAAGAGCATTTTTAGATCCAACACACTGGGTTTTGGAAAATAATGGTACTGTATACTACTACTTCCTGACCTATATGCTAGAGTGCATTTATATGGATAAATTAAGCTTACTCTTAACCGGGTTCTTTTTAGTATACTTTTACAGATAGATCCATTACCAAGAAAGGAGGGATAGACTAAGAGGAGAGAGAATCCGTGAAAGTTAAGTTTTCAAATTTAAGAATTGTACCTCTTCCTCCTCCTCCACCTGGAAGCACAGGTGAAAATCTTAAGGGACCCTCCAATAAGGTTGGAGGGGAAAGAAAAGCTCTTGTTTCAGATGAAGGTCTGCCCATTGGTGAGGGTCCATATGGGGAGTGCTCTGGAACAGTTAAAACAAAATACTAAAATTCACAGGTTAGAGTTAATGGGCTGACATATAGTTCATTTCTCACCTAGGTTTAAAACTAATTTGGGACAAAAGAAAAGTCAATCTCTTGACTTCATTATCAGTCATGGAATTAAAAAAAAGTCATTTTAAATAATTTTCAAATGTTCTACAGATTGTTAATAGGAACAAAAATTACAACGGGAATCAAAATACTATATGCTGTTGCTGCTACAGGTCAATGAAATAAAAATGATGCCTGCATGAATAAAGACCAGCTATGCTTTCATACATAAATGGAGTCACGGTCTCTTTACACTTCAACAAGATGCACATTTTAAAAAGTACTGTACCTCTGCCAAATGCCCTAACTGGCATATCAAGAGCATAAGGATCCTTTTCCAAACGATCAAATTTAAATTCTGCTTCTGTTAATCTAAAGGAAAGAAGAACATGTTAATAAACTAACTTCTTCCCTATTTTTTCCTAGTTGAAAAACTAACTGATGAAAAAGGTAAAAATCGTTAATGAAATAGGTTACAGGTATTAATTGTTAAATCAGAAAGTTAAATACGGAGTTTTGGAGTACACTGTCAGTAATACGCTGATGACAAACATCAGCCTGTGCATATAGATCAATTTTTATTTTTCAAGAAAACTCACATAACTGATCACTGATGTGACATAGTAACTGAACGGCGGCACATTATTCAGTAACAACAGTACATCAACAAAATCATGTTCTTCAGTGTGTACATTTTTATGCTTACTTTTGTCTACTGTATGCATTTTCTTCTCTTATATCACTGAGGTGCCTTTCAGCTGCCCGTGCTGCCAGCTTTAAAAATAAAAGTTCTTGTTAAATACTGCTATACCTTAAAGCACAAGAAATATTTCCAGTTGAAAGTTCACACATTGTTATCTCCTATCGTAGAACAGCAGTCTATTAGAAAGCTATGAAACAGCTTAAATGATACTAAAAGTGAAGTTCCCCTTCCCCCGTTGTGAGCAATGACCATAATGCAAGACTGCTTATTTCAATGCAATTTGCAGCTGCTGGACCACTGTGACTCCATCAAGGGTCTGGGTGTAAGCCTGCTTTTAAATATCCCGATCTTTCTTATTTGCTAGTGATTTGACCCAATGAGTACTAACAGACAAAGAAGCTATGGAATACTGATGGCGTTCTCTTTCCCATAAAAGTTGCGAGTTTAATTAGCATGCTCCTTCGATGGGAGTAGCTACTAAATGTCACCCTGTCTGACACCCACAACTTACAGAGACGGTGCTGTTGCGCTGGTGAAAACAAACTATGATTAGCCAACATGTTGCCCTCCATGTGGAAGTCTACAATATCCATCAGTCCATCAGTATGGCGAACAGGACTGGGATGATGGGCAGTGTAGTCTAACAACATCCAGAAGTGTGATGATGGCTACCCCAAGTCTAGCAGGATTAGTACAGGTCAAACTAATAGGAGAAATTCAATGTTGCGCTCTTCTGATCGTTCCATCAGGGCAAGCAGTTTGGCGTGCCAGATGGAACGATCCCCAGGAACCATTCCAGTTCTCCCACCTGCCACCCAAACCAATTTCAAGGGGTGCAGAGTCCCTGTGCAGGGGTGCTGCTGCTGGGCTTCACTAACTGAATCCCACCCAACGGTTGTTGAGCAAACCCTCAATTCTAGCTGGGACATTTTCCCTTCCCATCTGTTTTAGTGGCCCATGCCAATTCAAGCTCTGGAGGAAGCTATCATATGGAAAAGCCTTGGATTCCATTTGTGTGAATCTCTTGATAAAACTGGAGTGCCTTATAACAGGGGAAAGAGAGGGGTGGGGTTTATTTTTTTGTCATGTGTGAAAGATGGGTTTTGCAATCACATTTTGTTCTCCATTACTGCAAAGTTATCAGAGGACGGACTGTTTTATTCTTAGATAAGAGCTGCAAAACCAGCCAAAATATTTATTAAAATGGCATTGAAACAAGGCCAGAAGAGTGTTGCAAAATCAAACATTTTAAAATTGGCATTGGGTTTGGAAGGATTTATTTTTACAAGAAGGGATTTACTGTTACTGTTACTATAAAAAAAGATTCCATAAGACATAATTCAGAGGAAACTGGGCATAGCATTCATGAGCTCATATTGTATGGTCTTTTCCTGCCATAAGCTTGTACTTTTTGAGGTAAATTAGATTTATCCAGTGATTTTTTTTCTGGGAGGATGCAGGCGTACGCAAACTCCTAAACATTTTGTGAATCTTTGTAATTTGTCCATTTACTGTATTTACTTTTCCTGATTTGAACTATAAAATGGTGATTTTCTTGAGTCAAAATGAGAGTACCCCTAAACATTTCTTTAGGAAAAAAAACACTGGATTTACTCCATCTATTTTTTTACTGGTACTAATGAAAAGGAGTATTTTTATGGTCCTACAATTCTGAACCAAGGGGCATGGGAAGCTTCCCCCCCTTTCTCCATTCTTCCTCTTCCCTGAAAGAGTTCCTTCTGAAGTGCATTGCAGAGGGGCTTTTCTTCAAACACAACTTGAACTGTCACAAATTCTGCCACTGAACAGCACGCAGAGCCCTGCAGCTGATCCTACAACTGAGCAATAGCACTAGACTTTATCAGAGGAGATAGAATATACTTATTTAAAGAGAGCAAGCTTAAAAGGCCCTATAAAATATAATTAAAAAATGCTATTGGGGAGATAGTGGTCGGTAAATGAATAAGATAACAAACAGGGTGGGCTAGCAGCATCCAGGCGCACATATGGATTTATAGCCACTCACAGAAAACCTTCAAAACAACTTTTGTCAATTTACCCAGCATAATGGCTAAACTTGGGGAGTTCAAAGGAGCAATTTAACAGTTTCTTTGGGACAGCTGCAGAGCAAGGGGCAAATGAGTGTATTAGAAAGATCCAGGTGAATCTCTCAAAGGAAGCATACAAATATTTTAAAATAAAATAATAAAAATGCATTTGCCCCCTTTGAAAGCATCACACTTTTCAGAAAGGCTGGCAAGTTTTTAGCATTTGCAACTTACCCAGTTATCATGAGCTTTCTGCTCATGGGACTTAACCTGTTAAAAGAGAATTCCACATTAGTTCAGAGGTGCAGAACTCAAATCACAGTCTGAGGGGCAATATGCATTTTTTTATTCCAAAGAGCCACGCTAGCACATGTCTTGTGGGAAAGGATATGGCAATTTGCTTTCTCTCCACACCCACCTTCTATTAATCTCTCTCCTTTCCCCACTCCATAATGTTTATCTCTGTTGTGCCTCCATTCCACAGGTCTCTCTGCCTTCCTCAATACTGTTTTTCTTTCACATTGCCCTGCAGTGCTCTTGTGTGCTCACTCCTCCTCTCATTTCCCACCACATTTTTTCCTGCTGTTTCTTCTCTTATCTCCACTCCTTTCTTGCCAAGTTGATCAACAACAGCAAACAAGGGTTTTTTTAAAAAAACTTTCCCAGCATTTTACCCCAATGAAAGTGTCTCGGGCACAAGAGAGGAATGCCATCTGGACAGATACTAGCATGCCTCCGTTTCTCAGCTGCATGCCTCAAAAACCAAAGAGGAGGAAGAGGAAAGCGCATGCAATGACATAAGAATTCCCCCATCCCACTCCTATTCATGCTGAGCTTAGGTGGGCCTTAGATATCTCCACAAGGAGTTGAGAGAGGGCTGGCAAATGATCTGCCATGCTTTTGATCAAATATAAACTAACATCTTGAGTGATTAAATACAAAACGCTGGCTGGGTTCACACGTGGTTTGAAGCTGGCTTATTTAGAAACTAAAACAGCTTGTTTTAAACCAGGATATGTGGTTTGTATGTAACGCTAAGCTATGACTCTTTAAACTCAGCAGAGGTACTCCTCCTGTAGACAGAAAATGGTGCCAAATGCAAAAAGGAACAAATCACAAACAGAAATTTCCCTTTGCTGCCGTGGCTCAAAGATGAGCCATGTCTGCAAAGGTAGAATGTTCCTTCACAGCCACTGCTTCAGTTGAAAAGCAGCACCTGTGAAGGAAGAAATGGGAGTTCACTTGATGTGCTTTTGTGTTGCATCACCTGATGTCATGGGCCATCATGGACTGACATATGAGCAACCCCATCCACCTATCAAAATGGCCCACAGAGGTGGGGAAGTTATGGATCTAGCCCACTGATACATTCCTCACCTGTGGTCAAAGTCAATAAGCCTTTAAAGGTGAGAGATGCTGCACAATTCATTTAAGATATATGTTATTAATAAAAATAATAACAACAAAGGCCTCAGTCTGCTATATACTTGTCTGGGAGCAAATTTAATTGAACTGAATTTTACTTCTGAGCAGTGCATTTTTTCTGGGGGGACGCAGGAGTATGCATACCCCTAAACATTTTGTGGATCTTTGTACTTTTGTCCATTTACTGTATTTATTTTCCCCAATTTGAACTACAAAATGGTGATTTTCTTGAGTCAAAATGAGAGTACCCCTAAACATTTTTAAAGAACATAGCATATGTACTAATTTAGAAAACAATATATATATAAATACCAGATTCTCATAAGAGTGAACTGTTTTTTTCAGTTCTTCTTCTAGTTCTTCTGCTCGTTGTCTGTAATGGAATTATACAATGATAATTTTGCACACCAGATATTATCACAACACCTTAAGAAACATTGAAAAGTATGTCATTTAAAAAAAAAGCAACAACCCCAAACCTAATCTAACTGGGAGCCCTACTGAAGCAGAAGGCAGAGCACCAGTTAGGCAAGAATAGATGGCCTTTGAAGCAGATTGGAACCTGCCTGAAAAACTATCCCCTTTTGTCAAGCTGCCTGCAAAATTCTGTTGTTGTGAAAGAGACAAAACTGGAATTGAATGGGGTCTCTTCCAATTGAAGCTTTGTAGCCTACATTGATTTACAAGGCCCTGTAAGGTTGGGGGAGGGTAGTAACCTGGCTGTGTCGAACCAAAGACAAATTGTTCCAGAAGCTCTGCAAATGTCATCTTGGTAGTCAAGATAACCCCACAATTAATTGGCAGTTGTAGCAATGAGCTCATATATGTTTATATTCACTTGTTTGGCTATAAGCTCATTTGCTTGCTTTGATGCTATCCTTATCTGTGGGCTTGGAGTGCTGGGCTCTGGGCCCAGAAAGGGCAACTATCTGTAAGATTTGGGCATTTGCCACCTATGCCCTCATTTGGTCAGGTGGAGTCATGGCCAAGAAATGTATGCTGCTTTGTCTATAAAGAATTTATGAATGTTTGTGTGGGTGCAGACAGCCATCTCCTTACTTCAATGTCAATCCCATAAAGGCTGGGAGCATAGCTGCCAAGTTTTCCCTTTTCTCGCGAGGAAGCCTATTCAGCATAAGGGAATTTCCCTTAAAAAAGGGAGAACTGATTTGCTGTAAGTCTGCAGGCTGATTTGCTGTAAGTCTGCACCTTTCTTGTAATAAAGCACTAGAACTGACCATTCTGACGGTTTTGACACCCTTCTTTGGCATCTCTGCACCCAACCACTCCCACAAGCCCTTGTTTAGAACACTGATGCAGAAGAACTTCCTCCACTGATGCAGAAGGGACACTAGAATATCTAGCACCTTAAAAAAGGGATAACCTATCCACTCAATCTGGTGACTGTCAAGACCCACAAGCTCTGCAAAGCTACCTAAAAGCTGCCTGCCCCTTAGGGGAAGTTCTGGGTGGGTTCCGGAGAAGCATGAGCAGAACGCCAGTTACGTAACAGGGCTTTCCTGGCTCCTTAGGATGAAGGGATCCTCTAGAATTGAGGTGGGATGGGACACAGTGGGCTCCAACAGGAAGGAGGAAAGCAGCAAAATCTGGTGAATTGCCTTTCCACTCTAGGAAAATACATTCGAATCCGAGCCTCTGATAACCACTCTCTCCACCCAAAACACTATGAGAAGGGGCTTGAGTCAGTTGTGATTACTGTAATGGGACTTCACTGACTTGATTAGAGGTACTACTCCATATGACTCCTCTGATTTTTCAGAAGTTTCAAGATGCTAGTTCTCCACTGAATTTTCTTCATTCAACAGAGGAAAATACCAAATGAAATCCATAGTTACCGATAACGGTTCACTTCTTCAGCAGCATGACTGATTGTCTCATCAACTTTGGAAAGCTTTTCTTCTTTCTGTAAACGATCTTTTTCTTCTACAGTTAATTTCCTTTAAAAAATAAAATAAACAAAGACTTTCATTAGTTACAACTCAACTGTTTTCTAGTCATCTTAAGAAAACATCCACAAAAAGCTGAAGCTAATTTAAAAACAAACAAACACTGACACATACAGTAATTTCCATTTGCCCTAGTAGCCTGATCCTTAATTATATGCAGCATAAGCGACAATAAAAATGGTGTTAAGATCCTAAATAAATTCAGGTATCTGAAGTGTGCATGCACACAAAAGCTTATACTAAGGTGCTGCTGGACTATATATATATATATGTATATATATATGTCGATCGACTGCGTCAGACCAACATGGCTACCTACCTGAACCTGAAAAAGGATTTGTTAAGAACTTGCACATCTGCTAACAATAGTAACTGGGCCCCAAGAGAAATTTAGTACTGATGAAGTGCTAGCACCCCCATGATCAAAATGCTCAGGGGATCTTAAGATAAAAGAATGAAATCAAGGAAGAATCCAAACGAGGGAATGCTGCAGTTATGAGTGACTTCAACTAGCATCATACAGACTGACTACATATGTGTTCCAGTCCAGCCATGACAAAGCGGTAAATTATCTAGATATCCTAGATGACTGTGTCATGGAACTGACCAGAGGGATGGGAAACCTGGACTTTTATATTGAATAGTGCCCAGAACTTGGTACAAGATGTAAGTGTAGCAAGCCAGTTAAGAGAAGTAGCCATAGTGCTATTCAACCACACATACAGTACATGGAAATGGCCAATTGCCAAGAAAATCCAGCACAGTCACATTTGGCTTCCAAAGAGGAAACATCCCCAAAATGAGGGGATTGCAAGAAGAGTTTGGATTTGATATCCCGCTTTATCACTACTCTAAGGAGTCTCAAAGCGGCTCGCAATCTCCTTTCCCTTCCTCCCCCACAACAGACACCCTGTGAGGTGGGTGGGGCTGAGAGACTTCAGAGAAGTGTGACTAGCCCAAGGTCACCCAGCAGCTGCATGTGGAGGAGCGGGGACGCAAACTTGGTTCACCAGATTACAAGTCTACCGCTCCTAACCACTACACCACACTGGTCAAGAGGGTCACATCAACCCAAAACGTTTGGGAGTTGTTTAAAAACACAGTACTGTATTAGAAACCATATGAAGTACTAAGCGAATAGACCAAGAAGTGGCAGCAAGGTCCCAGTGCCAGGACAAGGTTATAATTGTTGAAGAAACATGGCAGGCTCAAGTTACGTATAACATCTTTTTTTCTGTTATCTAAACAAAGATCATGTATAGTGAAATACCATTCATCAAACAACAAATCAACCACTACCAATACCTGTGAAGGTTCATTTCATTTTCTTGATACAGTTCAGTCATGACTTTAAGCTTTTGCTGAAGCTTCTGAACTTCGCTTTCAAAGTGTGTATTTTCAGAATGCAATGTGATATGTTCCTTTTGCAGATTTTCAATGCGTTCTGTCACAATTAAGAGTTAATTACAATTAAGTGATATGTTAAACCCATATGATAAAGGAAACAAATATTGAAGACTGACTACAGTAGTCTAACGCTGAAAAGAAAAATGATTTCTGAAGGAGTTTGGAAGAGCCTTAAACCTCATTATGTCCCTGTACAATAACTCAAGTCACTTTGAAAAATGCTTGGAAATCCCACTAAAAGGATACATTTCCCCCCCCTTTCACATGGATTTGTGGACCAAATTTTGTTTTTATTTCCTTCACAGGACAAATGTTTGGACCACATGGGCTGAGACGCAGACAGGAGGGAAATAAGGCACAGGACAGCTTTACCAGTGTTGAATAAAAGTCCTATTTAATACTACCTAATACCACACATGTCAGCATCAACAGTTTCCCAGCAAACAACCTCCGCATCTCAATCTACCAAGATAATGGCCATGTAATGCATAGAAATCCAGGTTTTGTGTTTTGTTTTTGGTGTCTTCTACTTCCTAATCAGGATCCAGGTTGGCCCAAGTTTGCTGCCTGAGACAGAACAGCTGTGCTGTCCCCCAACCCAACCCACTACCCAGTCAAAGTGCATAGTATGCACAGCTGAGCAAGTTATTCTGGAAAAAACCCAGAAACACCTCTCCCAGCTCCCTGACATTAAAAATGCAATAATGATATGACATCCAAAATTAATTGTCTGAGGCAGTTGCCTCAAATTTCCGTGGGTTGTCCCTTAGTGTTTCCTTAGCCACACATTTCCACCGGTCACTCACCTCACACCTCAATCCCCAGTAACTTCAAGGCAGGGTTGGGAGAGCCCCCTGTCTGAAATCCTGGAGAGCTGCTGCCAGTCAATGTAGACAGTGCTCAGCTAGATGGACCAATGATCTGACTCAGTGTAAGTCTGCTTCCTATGGCTTTCCCCACCAGGCCACCTGGCATGTTTAAGTCATGGGAAGCAGCAGTGCTTTTTGAATGGAAGGCTAGCCAGTATTTGGCTCCAATCTGCAGTAGCCACCGGCCAAGTTAAATTACCCAAAATGCAACGTCTGACACAATGTTGGCTTGAGCATTCCATTTTGGGTAATCTAACATGGAAGATGGCAACTGCAATTAAGAGCTAAGTTTGGTTCCCATGCTACAGCAGCACCAGGAACACTAATAACACACTTCTGGGGTCCTCCTGGCAGAGGAGGTGTGAGTGTGTGTAGTAAGTGAGTGGTAAGTGAGTGTGTGGCAGCAGCAGCAAAGTCTGACCCTGGGCCTGTACCACACTCTGCCTAATGGTAGGGTTGCCTCTGTCACAAACTCCCCTCAACAAGATTCAACCCCTTTCATTGTCTCTGGAAGGGTTTATTCTTTCTGAAGGGGGTGGGGTGGGGGGATAGAACAGACAGCAAATTTACATGGCTGCTTTCGCTTCTATACAGTATGCAACCTGCTTCAATATTTACAAATCTCTCATCTCTACAGTTTGGCAGTCTCTGAAAGTGGAACAATACCCATAACCATTATTTACCCATTCAGAGATCACACCAAGCCATAGAAAATCCCTTCCTGAGGCACTCCATGAAGGATACTGCATCATAAATTCTTCATTTTAATATTTATTTCCAAGATACCTTGGACCCTGATCAATAAGAGATTTCTAATTATCTTCACAGCTTCATTCAGTTAAAAGTAAAGATTTTCCTTAAAACCTTAATTAATAGAAAACAGCTTTCTTCTTCCTTTTTTTTTAAAAAAAAACCTCCATTGAAATCAAGAATTCATCATTACCTGCAAGTTGCTCTTTTGCTTTGTTTTCATCCGTTAGCTTTGAACACATTTGATTTATTTCTGATTCCATAGATTTTAGACAAGCATTTAGCTATATCAAAGAAAAAAGATACATTATTTCAAATCATAATTGCAAAAGAAGCTACTGATGTACATTTGCACTCCTAAAACAAATCTTTATCTAGTTCTTGATCACTTTCTGGCTGCAATGCTTATTTATGTATTTGATTTTTCCCCCACCCCACCATTCCTCCAAAGCACAACAGAAACTGTTTTCACATAGTATATCATTAAAACAGCCATTTAAAATAAATGGAACGATAACATCACTACATTACACCAATAATATATCACAGCAAAAACAGTAGGTACCTAAAGGGAGGTTGTTCACCCATTGTAAAACAAAATCACGTGCCAGGGCAAAGCCAGGCAGCATTCTAATAATACTTTCTATACTTGTCCTGCACCCACCTAGCCAAAGAAGGTGATTGGTTGATGCTTACTTCTTTAATGACAAACGTACACACTTCCAGCAGCTCCTAAGTTGCACAGGATACACATGCACACAAGCTTTTAGTGCCCAATTAGTTCGCCTTAACTTTTCCAGGTTCCTGCCCTGTGGAGCAGTTAAAGCAACACTAGGACCAACTCCCCCCCCCCCCGAATTATGTACCCTCATCTTATGGGAGTGCACACACGCAACCACAGACTTCTCCTGCTCTTCCCTCTTCAAGCACCTCCTGGTTCTAAAAAACAGTGGAGCAGGGGATGGCCGGGATTGGATTGGCCTGCCCCTTGCGTGAACAGACTTTCTCCGCTTCCAAAGTGTCCTGCGCCCCCACTTCTGTCTCTGATTCGTCCAACCCTTGCTTTAAATTTTTTCCCCAAAAAAGTTTTTATAAACCAGTAAAGAAAATAATCACAGTATTAGTGTATTACCTTCGCAGCATGAATCAACTTCTTTACAGTTCGTTTTTCCTGATCATCTGGTTTAAGGGAAATGAAGAGAAGGTGTAAAAAACCAACAAATCACAGAAAACTTTTTCTTTTGTTATTTATTTATAAAACACAGTATTGCTTTTTAAGTGGGAAAGATTTCTTTTGCCCAATTTTTAAAAACAGTTGTATTATTTGTAAGAAGCAGTGAGTTCAAGAGGGAGGGGATAGGGACATTATTCATCTAACAATGCTTTACAGAAGCAGTTTTTTCGAAATGCGTTTGAAATGTGTAATCAATCCAATGAGAGAATTACCGTACACTCCTCAGGCTTAAGTTCATTGACCTTTTCATGTGGGCTGCTTATCCTCAGGCTAAGGACAAGAATGAGTAGTGGTTGTCAGACCAGTTTGTGCTTTGGCAAGTTATCCTGGGGTTAGTGTCTCAACAACTTGGATTGTGTTTTTCTACGTTTTTTGTTTTTTAACTTCAGAGGTTACATTGAGCAGTAGGCTGCAGCACAGAGAAATCTAGCATATGTCAACATAAAGCTTTGGTGAAAATCCACTTTATGCACTGAATGCAATAGGCTATTGCCTATTAACACCTATGCCATAGATTTTGTTTAATCCCTTGTACGTAGTTGATTCACACATATTAAGAAGGAGAACAGGCGGCAATTCTAGAATTTGAAAACGAAATCATTTCTCTTTTCTTTCCCTTTCCGTAGGAAATGAATAATGATTTACCTAAGTGCTCCCCATTTTCTGTTTCAGTCTTTATATCATTATCCCAATGGTTGTCTTCAGCAGCAGTATGTTCATCTAATGTAAAGCTCCAGTCTTTCATCTTCAACAAGCTCTCTGTCAGTGACTATACCATATTTATAAAACAAGATCCACAAATGAGTCCTTGGCTCTTCACAAAACAATTTATGATTTATCATTTCATATATATTCAATAAACGTATTGAATGTTTAACAGTATTTTCATATCGAGTGTTTTACAGGAATAGCTCCTGTTCCATGTGGACTACTTCTAAGAGAAAAACTTTTACAACAGCATGCATTACTGTGGTAGCTAGACCTCTTGCAAACTCAATACAAGTAGAATTCCAGAACCCCCAGTAAAGTTGCAGGCAGGTTTTTCTCTCTATCCAGCACTGCAGATCTGTATGTGACCACTAGCTTCCTTGGTCTCTGAAAAAGTCACCTGAACCTCCACTAAAGCTATTTGGAAATTGCCCTTTGAGGAATTTGGAAGGACGTGGATAGATGCCTAAAGAAATCAGTGGAATATTATGGCCCTAGTTTTCTGCCTAGGCCTTTTCTCCCATTCACTTACACAATTGGAATGCTTGATATGAGAGGAGGGAAGACTCCAAAAAGTTTAAGCAGATAACCCTACATACAGCTCAGCCAATTAAAAAGGGCTTAGCAACTTGCCAAACATACCAGAGTCTACCATGCTCCCTCCTAGAGCTTTGCACCAGTGACTCCCATAGGAATCAATGAAGCTACAAGGCAACCACAGTTCCAAGCAGTGTTATCAATGCTTGAGGGAAGCATCTGTATCTCTCCAAATATTCCCAAAGGAAGGAGTGGAAGCTGTTGTTGAGTGGCAGGATTTAGAAGCTCACCAAGCAATACTTGGGGGGGGAATTATATACATAATAAAATTGGTTCTCTTGCAACTCCTGGAATTTCTCCTTTCTCTCTCTCTCTCTCTCCTCTAGAATTCAAGAACCCTCCCTGCTGTTTTAAAATGTGATGCAGTCTTCCCATGATAGAGCCCCAAAATAAGTAACAAATTTCCTCCTGTGTGCCAGGTGATATTAGGCATGCCCAGAATTCACACATGCCATATGAATAAAGTAAAGCAAGAGCCACATAGTGTAGTGCTTTAGAGCAGTGTTTCTCAACCTTTTTTGGGCCACGGCACACTTGTTCCGTGAAAAAAATCACGAGGCACACCACCATTAAAAAAGTTTAAAAAATTAACTCTGTGCCGCCCTATATTAAGAAACACTTGCCAAATATTGCTTTTTGGCGGGTCAGTGATGTGTATTGGCGGCCGCCAGGCTCGTTTGCACTGAGCTTTGGGGAAGAGGAGGAGAAATATTGCTTTCCGGCGGGGTAGTGATTGTTATTGGCGGCCGCCAGGCACGTGACAATGCAAATCACCCTTCTCGTCGCCGCACGTCGCGGCACAACAGCCAGCGTCTCGCGGCACACTAGTGTGCCGCGGAACAGCGGTTGAGAAACACTGCTTTAGAGTGTTAGACTAAGACCTGGGAAACCAGGTTTCAAACCCCCATTCGGTCATGAAAGTCACTAAGTGACCTTGGGCTGGTCACTGCCTTTGAGCCTAACCTACTTCACAGGGTTGTTGTAGGAGAACCATCCTTTGAGAAAAAAGTTGGAATATAAATATAATAAATAAATCTTTATTTTTACCTTGGCTTGACTTTCTTTATTTTTAAGAGTCTCCTCCATACTTGCTTTTGAGGTTTCAAACATTTTTGCTTGCTCATTTAACTCACTTAATTGTTCACTCTGTCCTTCAGCTTCTTTTAAGAGCTGGAAACAAAAGTTAAAAAGTTCAGTACTTAATTTATACCAACCAGTTATTAGAATTTCATAATATTGAATTCTAAAAGGTCTGGCCTAAATTCTTAACATTACATACAGCAAAATTCATTGAGCTGAATATTTTATATTTTAACTGACATTTCATATGTTCTAATTTTTGACAGCTGTTCTTTTGCTTTACATGAAAATTAAAATCATGTTTATTGAACTTTTTCAGTTTTAAAAAAGCATGGAAATATATAAGGTTGCATCCAATTGTGTCTTGCACACTAATATAAGACTTTTTGATCCGACAGAACCTTCCATCAGTGGAACACGAAGAGAGGCAATTTTTCAAACCTGCCCTGCGAAATCTGCTTCAGAACAGTTGGGTGCCGGGAAGCCCTTAGAATAGTGTAAGAGGGCAGAAGGGGTCTGCAGGGAGGAGGGGAAATCAACAAAATTGCCTTCCTTCCCATTCTGCTGATGAAAGGCTCTACTGGAGCAAAGAACTTCCCATCAGCTTGAGACACACAACACGACATAACCCAGAATGTTCTGGCCAATATGGAGCTAGAGATTTAAAGCATAAAACCTGACTACGTGGAACAAGTCCAGCTTTCATGTTACCAGTATGCAACCCAAGCCTATGATTAATCATCCCCAAGCTGGAAATATGAGGTGGATGCAATCAGCAGCGAGACAAGTATTAAAAGCTGACTGAGATAGTAGCTCAGAAATACTCTCCTGACATTGTCCCAGGCACATCAATCTAGAAAAGCCTCTATAGGGAAGTCAAAGAGAAAGAGGAGAGTTCTGAAGGAAACACACCCTCCAAGACCAAAGAGCATCCAACCTCTCTGATGGCAAGGAAGCAATTGAACCACCCACCCACCCCGCCGAAGGGCCTGAGTCTTAATAAATGCACTGAAATGCCAAACAGCTCGAAACATCAAACCACTCACAGAATTTGCAACTGATTTACCCCATGGAAGGCAAAGTCACAAAAATTATAGCAGTCTGTGGACTATCACACTTTCCTTTAGCTTTCCCTCTAACTTTAATTAAACTACATAATAATTTAAACCAGAGCCTTAACAATATTTAAAATCATATTCTAAAGTGAGGATACAATGTTCCTTAAAGGTACTCTATAAAACTACACAGTGTAAATAATATACCTGTTTTTCACTTTCATGAAGTTGGTTGTTTTCAGCTATTGCATCTTGGACAGATGTTTTCAACCTCTCTCTGTTGATCTCATATACTTTTAATGTGGACTTGGCCTAAGTGAAATAAAGCACAGTGAAGCTGCTAATACAAGTATATACAAAATACATAGAATCGAATTTACATTTTCGGTTATTTCTATCCATTCCTTTAGTATGTGCTCCTAATCTGTAGAGATGTTCTGTTGGTTGACTTTAGGCATTAGCCTTTACAATCCAATCTTAATACCATATCATAACATTATGTTCCATAGAGTGATACTCACTAAGATATATATCTCTGTTCCCTCATCCACAGTATAACTATGTTCACAGAACCCACCTGTCCCCTGCCAAACACATGATGCTCTCCAAAATAAACAACAGGTACGAACTTTTCTGCTCACCTTGCAATCCTGTGAATCTGGGACAGAGATGCATGCAATCCCAGCATCCCACCTTCAGCAGCAGGAAATTATATACAGTATATCATAGGCATTTGATCTGTGCACCAAAAACCTCTCAATGGTCTGGGGTTCTAAAGCTGTGAGTCATTCATTTAACGCTGCATGCTGATTTTTGAAAGATGTTTTAATGAAAAATAAAATAAGCAAGCAGGGCTTTCTCCACTGACATGACAATACACAGTTCCACCTGTCAAACAGCACTAGTGACCCTGTGTGTACACCCTGTGTTCTAAGTGACAACAATGGAACCTGGTTGCCAATGGCACAGCAGCAGCTTGTGCCCCCCCCCAAACACACACACATTGACATCACTGCTGCATAACTGCTCTGGAGAGTGTACAAGGCAAAAGATAACTTTGGCTTACATTATTTGCAATGCTGAAATACAGTAAATCAAAAGTCCTGAATTCTCCTCCTAGAATGCCAAATTACTGCAGAAAAAGGCAAACCACCTTTAATGGCAAGTCAAGAGGAATTCAATTTGTTTACAAGAAACAAATGTCTAAACAGAGGAGACATAAAGAACTTAAGTTCAAGACTAATGAAAAATGTTGACAGTGAGGTCCAAGATTTTGCTGTAGTGCATGATGAAACATTTACATTAATATCTAAAGATTGGCTTACTTCAGCTACTTGCATTTGAATAGACTTTGCTTCATTTTCTAAGGATTCCATTCTTCTCTGTATTTCAATCAACTACAAAAACAGTAAAATAAATTTATATAAAATACTCTGGTTGATACTGCCTTGTCAAAATAACTGTAAACAAACACTGTATTGAATTAGATTTAAATACTGTATTTCTCAAGGGATCACCTGCAACCATTTTATTTTCAGCTCTCATTGACAGGATACTATATAGCTTGCAATAAAAGAGAAGTGACTCTCTTTGACTTAATCCAGCCAGGCTGCAAAGGAAGAGTTGGGAGTGCATTCTAAGTGTTGTCACAATTCTTTCTTTGAAATTGACAAGTGCACAGCCCCTCCCATCTGTCAAAGTGCCCATGTGGCTATGGGGGTATTTCCCCACCCCCAGCCCTGTTCCCCACCCGTTATAAAATATGCTTTATGCTGGATGCGGCCCACACAAGCCAATTGTGCAGCCCCCGACGCAGCCCGCTCTTACTGGCGCGCCGCAATGCGGTTGCCCATCTCCGGGTCGGCGCGGTACCAGAAATAGCTTGTGCGCACGCCGGAGGGCGGGGGAACGTGCTCCCATACGCACGCGCACAAGCTATTTCTGGTGCCGCGCCGCCCCGGAAATGCACTGGAAATGACATCTGCACATGCGCAGAAGCCATTTCCGGCACTGCGCTGCGCCAAAAAAGCAAGTGTGCGCGCGTATGGGAGCGCGTACCCCCGCCCTCCGGCCCGCCACGCAATAGGTGCCAGAGGAACCGGCCCAAAGCCAGGTAAGTTTGGGGACCCCTGCTTTAGAAAGTTGATTAAATAACTTCCAAAAGTCAACTGGCTCTATCTATTGTGCCCCAAAGGTAAATGTCTCATTCTCTATGAAGGTATTCTATGCACATTTGTAAAGAAAACATTCAATTCTATTAGCTTTGTAATAATGTTTTCATATTGAAAGATCTTCTACTCTTATAAATTCATCTAAACAAACAACACTGGCACAGGGAAACAGGAAGTTCGATTAACTGTAGTCCATGTATGTTTCTCACAGAATGCTGAATTAAATACATGGGAGAAAAGTCCCACTGAATTCAACTGGACTTTTTCTGATGTTCAGGAATGTACAGTTCAGGAATGTACAGTTAATTAAAATGGCAATAATTCATCCTTGGATGAGCAAAACACACAGAGAGAGTTAAGATGCAGACATAGATAGCTGCATTTCAAGAACCAACATTGGGTTCAGGGGTTGCAAATACGGTGGTACATGTGCAGTCTACAGTCTTCCTTGGAACCCACAGGGCTCCCACCCCGCTGCTGAAATTAGGCTTGAAAGAAGCATTCTATTGCAGCCAAAATAGGCTGCAGTGTGCACTTGTTTGCAATGGGATGCCCACTGCAGTTTCTCCGGTTTACAAATGTGTCCTTGGAACCAAAAATGTTGGCAACCCTTGCTGTACATAATTAAATTCAAATAGTGCTGCCTCCAGGACACACTGAAAAATTGTGGACCAGTCTGATAAGGAAAAAATACATTGAATGTATTTGGAATATGAAGTACACAGTGTTTTTGATCAAAAGCCACAGGAACAATTGACCTTCAATGACTTAATGTTATTCTTTAAAAAAAACAACCTAAAAAGCAAATAGAGAGGAGGAGATGAGGGCAGGACATTCTAATTTTAATGCAGATAAATTACACTATCTGATTTCTCTTTGAAGGCCAAACTTTCTCCCTGAGAAAGACTGCTTTGAACAAAAGACATACCAAGTCATCCTGCTCTGATCGTTTGGACTTCTCTTCTTTAACTTCTTTTTCTAAACATTCTATGTCACTCTTGAGTGCAGAGTTCGAGCTGCTCAGTTCTTCATATGCTGCCTAAAATAATCAAGTTTTGAAAGATAACATGAAGACATTTATAATAAGGTTAATCTAGAATGAAGTAGTAGCTATTGAGCACTTTTAACTTTTAATTATGTATTGTAGAAACATTAAGAGCAGCTCCACAGACAAAGTTACATTGGATGTATTCATTATATTTAATTTTAATACACTAAAAATTAAATGCCTAGGTTAAGGATGTACAAAATCAAATTATTCAACCTGCATAAGTCATGCAAATTAAAGTTAGCACAATCTACTTCATTTTACATACTTGATTCTACTTCTGCCAGCCTTGCATGGATAAAAGAGCCTATGCAGAGTATGACATCCCACATTTTCTACATTTTGTTGAGCTTATCTGCAGATAGGGTTAAAAGCCTTTAAAAATGAAATGTGGGATTACCAAAATTCCGGATTCTGCACTTGTACAGTAAAATCCTAACTTAATGCCTTGTGACTGGACAAAATAGCCCCCAAAAAGCAGTGAGTTAGTATACGTACACATCATAAACAACAACATAAACCTATCTAGTGCTGCAGTTCAATGCTTACTTATTTGAAAGTGAGCCGTACTGACTTACACAGTGGGAATTCTGAACAAACATGCACAGGATCAGGTGGTAAAGAACATTCTAGTTTATAAAATATATTTTACAGATGCTCATTCATTTATGTTCCTTCAAATGTGGAATTATGATGAAGATGATTAGCAGGATTAGAAACTGTATTATTTTTTAATGTTCAATTTTTATTCTTTTTCCTATATTGATTCCTTTTTGTTGTTGTTTTTAAGCCAAATAGAGACTTATATTAAAATATGAAGTGATATATAAATAAAGTGAATTATAAATAAAGTGATATATAAATAAAGTGAATTATAAAGTACTTTTCCCAGTTCAACTTTTACCTTCATGCTTGATGTACTGACTGACCCTTGCAGAAGACTGGAATCTTTTAGGAAGTTTTCTAACTCTTCATACTAAAATGAAAATTCCGTATTAAAATTGAAATAATAAAGGAAATCAGACAACCTATGGCTGTGCTCCTCAAACTGCTCTGCTACCAAAAGTTCCACACATTTCAGCTTTATAATTAACAGACTTGTCAAGAACTAGGCTAAACAGGGTGTTCAAATTAGTAGTATGTGAGCCCAGAGAGTGACAATTCCTAGCAGAATTCTCAGGAAAACAAGGTTCTATAAGCCAGGGGTTGCCAAACTGCAGTGCATGGACCATCAGTGGTCTGTGACATGTCTATAAAAAAATCCTACAGCACCTAGCACAGTGCATTATCATTGCTACCACAGACAGAAAAATAATTAAGTGGTTTGCCAAGACCCTCTGCAATTTTCAAGTGGTCCATGGAGGGGAAGTTTGGGGAGCACTGACTTGGTACCAATGAACTCTTTTTTCTTAGCATGGTTATCACCCTTTTGCAGTGGGTGATCTAGGTATCTTTGCACATTATAGCATTTCTATTGCAGGCATATTGCATGGTTAATGGTTTCAGAACAAGCCTGGATATTAAGTCAGTTTCCACTATGGCTCACTATCTTGACTTGCTCCATAAAAATTAGCCAACAATTATTTTCCTGGTTCAGACTAAACGGGAAACTTGGTTAAAAGAAAGCTTTCTGGTTGGTTGGTTGGTTTTCTCACTCGTACAAAGGAAGGAGCAAAGCAGGTGTGTGTGTAGCCAAAATACTCGTTCATCATCTGAATGCAGCTCCTATGTAACGAGGTTGTGCAAGTGCATTGGAATAAGAAATGGTAATTGAAGGGACACACACATTTATTAAGCCAAATTGATATAAAATAAAATAAAATATGGAAGTCTATATTCTATTACAGTATTTAAAAAATTTGGGCAGAAGCAATAACTCTAAGCATTTAAGCTTTGAAGGGAAACAGTAACCATTACCTCTTTTTTGCAGAGACTGAGTTTTTCCAGTACTTTACATTTGTCTTCAACTAGTTCAGCAACTTTACTGGCAAGCTGTTTCTCTCTTCCTAAAAAGAGGAAGAGCTATATGTGGTAACCTTTAACGGAGAGAAAACGGTTTCAACTCAATTCTGCAGCTAAACTCAACTCACAGACAAAAATTTGAACTTACCTACATAAAGTCTACTTCTAATCTGCAAAAGAAGAGCAAATATTGCAGTTTGTTTACAGCATAGATGGGATTGAGGCTCAGTTTTCCATATTCAGGGAAATTTAGAGTAGCATAGTCAACAAAGTAGATTCCCAGTGCCAGAGCAAACATAACATTAGGGCTCTCTTAAAATCAATTAAAAGATCAAAAATAGGCAAGCAGCTTGCAGAATCACACACTTCCTCCCCACAATTCCCCTTTAATCACAGTTAAATGATACATCGCCTGATAATAACAACGCTTAAATCTAACTTCATTCGCCACATAAACAGGATTTTCAGAATATGGAGCTGGTTCATAATTCTGCATGGGGAACTAAATTAGCCTTAACAGACTGCTAATGTTATTGCAGTCGTGTATCTTAACTGGGGATAAACAAGACTGCTCTCAGGAAGGAGCATGCAATCTCATAGGCTATTTGTATCTCAGTGTATACACAGCTGGCCCTTTTCTCAACATGAAAGTTAGCTCACCTGCCAACTCTCACAAGTGATAGCATAAAATATGCCAAAAGGCAAAACTACAAAGCAAAAAATAATTAAATTGCAAAAGTTAAAGGACCTACTAGACAAGAGTGTCTATGTGGCACTTAAGCAGTTTGGCACTCTACGGATGCAACATTCTCCGCCTTTCACTATCACAGAAAGAATGTAGTTGGTCAAGGGAACCGTGGACTCAAAAAGGTTGAAAACCTCTGCCACAAAAAGGTTGAAAACCTCTGCCACAATCCATTCGCCATTGTTATGTCTGCCAATGACTCAAAGTAACAAACAGCTTGTGAATGGAGTGGACCCTTTGCACAACTTTGACATGCAAGTGCTTCCCACTACATTCTTTCTGCACTTCATGCAAAAAAGTAGTACTGTGGTAATCAGTCACTGTCTGTGAAATAGTACAGGAAGACTATTGTCTAAGATCTAAAAGCTTTTTAAAAACTCAATCTAGACTGAATGGATATGGAACTTCAGAACACAATAATGTAGCCACAAAATAAAGGTATTCCTAATTTAATAGATTCAAATGCTGTTTCATCATCTTGCTGATGAAAAATACACACAAAATCTCATGCAAATTAAAGTTTCCATAATGTTTCTTCAAGCTACAAGGAAACATCAGAGCAATATACTAACATCTTTAAAAAGATGTGGTGGGAGTCAGGGTGAGGCCGAATGGACAAAAATAAAGAATACTAGAAAATTAGATAGTTACATCATCAGGGACAGCAGTTTGCACTACTGAGTATAATTTAGTAATTATTCAAATTTTATTCTGAAACTGTAACCTATATAGCCTTGAATATTTCAAAGAAAGCCAGTTTATTAAAACTGAAATAAATATAAACTATTAAAATAAATGCAACTAAACATGGAGATGGATTTTGTTGAATTTGCTTTTCTGACACCAAGTTGAAATATAAAGTTGCCAAAATACAGACAAGTATATAATTCTACAGCTAAAATCCAAAGCCACATCATAGGAGGTCTGGAAGAATGTTACATAGGATTATAAAAATACAAATGAATATGTTAAAAGCAATCCAACAAGTCTGATAAAACTCTGTATAACTCATACTGAATACTTACTGACTGATAACTCCTACACATCAGAAGTAAGATAGTAAAAACGGCAACAACTGCACCACAAACCACCATTTCCCATGGAAAGCCATAAAGATCTGGACCAGGTTTCATATTTTCAGGCAATGCTGCAAGAACCTTAAAACAAAAATGAACAAAACTAGCTTTCCCCCAAACAATTAAGAGCAAGATGTTAACATAAATTGTGTATATTTGATCAGGTTAATATAGCGTTATTTCAAAACCAATTGATAAAACATTTTTGCAAAACAGAAATAAATACAATAGAAAAGTTGGAAGGGGGAAAGAGATGAATGTCTCATGATAAGCAAACTCCGCAGTTTAGTGTTTCAGTCTTTTATGTTTACTTTTTTAGAACTGATATAGACACTTATCAGAAGCCCTATATTTTATCTGGAGATTTCATTTATTTAACAGTATTGTTTAATAGAAGACAAGAGTTATGTTCTTGATAGTATTGTATGCACACTTCTAAATCAGACAGATAGGTGTGCTATCCAATGTTTGCTTACATAGGGTTGCTTTTTTTAGCAAACCCCAAAAGTTGATGCTCATAAAGGATGGAAAAATTATTAATAGAACTAGGAACACTTGTTAGCAAGAGAACTAGCTTACAGTGCCTCTCTCCATATAGGACAAAACTGCTAAACAGCAAATGACAGGAAACAGACTTATAAGATAAGGCAGTGTCAAAGATTTGGTTGACTAGATGAAATCAATATATGAAACAAAGACCTTGCTTCCACACACTGCTTCTTGGTTTCATCTCACTGTCCTTCTAGACTTGCCAAATCACAACGTTGCAGCAACAGCAGAAGCTACAACTTGCAGAACTCCCTTTACATAAAATTCTTAAACGGAATAACAGCCCTGTCAGGCTCTATAGACTAGGAATAGAGAACCTGTGGCCCTCGAGTTTTCACGGACTCCAACTTTATCACCCTTGACCATTGACAATGCTAGCCTGATCAACATCTGGAGGACCCCAGGCTCCTCATCCCTGATCTAGATTCTAAGGTATTTATATAGCCAGTGACTTTTTGAAAGACAGTACCTATCCCTTCAAATCGCCATCATTTTTCTAATTCCTTTCTAGTTTCCATCCCATGTGAATTTTTCCTTGACACCATTTCTTCTTGTCTCCATAATCAGGTTTTATCAGATTCCTGCTTTTCAGGCTACTGCCTACAGTGTCCCTTCAGATACCCCCACCTTTCCCTTTAGATACCCCACCTTTTGGCCAATCCTCTTAACTACTCAACTTACAGGCCATTCTGACATTATGCATTGTGATTTCTTCAGAGCCTCCTCCTTTGTTATTTAGCTCACCCGCCACGCATACACTTTTTTCTCAGTCTATTAACTGCACTCTACCCTTCAATTTCCAGAAGGATTAGACTATTATAGCAAAAACAACAAAGTATGGCATAAACTTTCACATCTCATGAAGTGCACTATGGCCCATGAAAGGTTATGCCCAGTAAAGGAAAAGTGTCACAACACTCTTTATCCTACGGTAACTCTATCACTCAGCCACCTAACTCTATCACTCAGCCACCTTATCCTTGAATCTTAGCTTTACTATCGCCACATCTACAGCTGCCCTGCAAAACTATGTACCTGCATTTTAAACCCAGCCAAACAGGCGATTTCCTTTACTCTCATTTTGATCCCTCAAACACTGGACTGTTAATGAACATTTTATGGCCTCACACCAGCTTGAATAATCTGTATCAGAAACTTCACCACCACATACATAATGCTGAGCAGATCTTTCCATGCTATTCTTCCATCTTCAACACAAGATGAGGGCTTCAAAACCAAACTGGGCTCTTGAGCAATCCTTGGTTTAGAATTGGTCTTGAACTTGGGCCTCACCATCTCAGACACAACTCTATGAACTGATCCACACATGCAAGTCTTATCACACAATAGCTGGCGTGAATTGCTTCTACCAAAAAACATAGTACAGTATTTGAGGCTGGTTTGATCCAAGGTACCTGATTTATAATGGTTGCTACATAGAGGCAAATCAAAGACTGACAAATATGCACATGTGAATTCAACCTATAGTATTCGTACAGAAGCAAATAGGATACAAGAGAGAGGAATAGACTACATTAGAGAGCCACTTTGAGTTTTACAGCAGACACCTCTTTCCTTGATCCAGACAGAGACCCGCCAATCCCTTTAACAAACAGGTGACAGACAAAAGACAGCTTTGGAACGAAACTGAAGCAATGAGAAAGCTCCACCTGAATGTCAGCCTATCACAGCTCTTAACAGCACAGGAACCCTATCAGGGAAAAAAGTGGCAACCTACTTGGCTTAAGTCAATGGTTGCATTCCTGGTACCACCACCATCTACCCACGGTACACAGCCAACTGGGAGACATTATGCCAGCCTGGAGGCACTTTGTCATTAAAGGGCTTCATCTGAACCTGGACTTTGTCCTAGAAATGGTTCTTCATAACCAGGAGCGCTTGAAACAACACGGCCGTGCTTCTGAGCATGTGCAGGGCGCAGTCCCGCCGCCTCTTGAGTACCGCAGCCGCCCCTACACACTTGACGGGCGGAGGGGGGCAGGCTTTGGGCATCTCCCTCGTCACAAGGCAAGCAAAGGCGGCATCACAGCCAGAGGGGAACGTAGAGCTGCAGAGCCCCGGCAAAGGCCGGCGACTCCACGCCCACCCGGCGCCCTGCCCTTCCCCGCACTCACGCTCTCCAAGGCCAGTCCGCAGTAGCGTCGAGCGCTGTCCCGCCATCCCAGCCCGAGGCCTCCGGCCACGGGCTCCACGGCGTCCTCCGGGCTGCCCCCCACAACAGCGGCGTCGCCGGCAGCAGCCATCTTTACTGCAGCAACTGCTGCTCGGCTCAGGGGCGCCCAGCGACAACCGGCAGCGCCGCCCACACCGCCTCTTCCTGTCCTGGGCGCCCGCCCGGCGAACGGGACGCACCACCGGCAGCCTCGGAGGGGGGAGCAGGGAGAAACCATGGCCGGAGGGGAGGGAGAGTCGAGCGCCGGGAAAGAAGGTTGCCGACGACACGACACCGCCGTCGCGAAAGGATTTTTAAAAGGGGGGGGGAAGAGGTGGGGGGGACAGGAGATATGGCAGCGCTGCCGGGGAAGGAGAGGCTGTTTCGGTGTTTGGTCAGGAGGCCGTATTTCAGTCGCCCCCACTGTATGGCAGTAGGAAGCACCCACTACGCTGTATTTTTCTGCATGTTCGCAAGTGGCAAAATAAATGATCCAGCCCCGAGGAGGCTACAAACCAACCCAAAGCAGCCACCTGAATGACACAGAGCAAGCAATCCCTATGCAGCCATCTTCTGTGTCTGCTCATGTTGCTCTGGGAAAGGGCGGTGGTGCAAGTGAATTTGGTGGGGACAATAAACGCCAAAGAAGACAGTTGTAATTTTCTCTCCGGCCCAAATCAAATCAGTCTCTTGGCTTTCAAGCCGGTGCAAGTTATTGCAGAGTATACTGCAACATATGCAAAGGGCACTAAAGAGCTTTCAACAATATGCGGTAGTTGAGGGGGTTAGGGCTTGCAGCAGGATCCTTGGACGAGATGAGGCATGTTACAAGCATATCCCTATTTTAATCTGTGGAAGACTGAAGGATATGGACTATTAGTATAAGCTAATATGCAGCCCAAAACAGACAAAGAGTAAGAACACAAGAAGAGCCTGTTGGATGAGATCATTGGCCACCTAGGTCCAGCTTCCTGTTCTCACAATGGCGTGCTAAATGCCTGTGGGGAAATCAGGAGCAGAACATGAGTTCTCTGCATGCGTTTCTTTGTGTCCATAGCCCAATTTTCACATCTCCCTGTCTTATGTGCAGTGTCTAAAGGAGGGATGGGGAACCTGCAGCCCTCCAGATGAGGCTGACTCCAGCTCCCATGTGCCCCAGGTAACATGGCCAATGGTCAGGAATTATGGGGGTTATGGGAGCAAGATCTGGAGAGCCACAGCTTCCTCATCCTTGGTCTTGAAGCCACTCTGAAAGTAGGTCACCCTACAAGGGCTGAAGCTACAGACCCTTAATACAGGTCACCCTTTTTTGTAAACTTGAGGGGAAGTTTTCAGGTTGAAAACTTAAGGCAGGGAATCAAGCTAAAAGCTTGTGGACTTTGAGTGGGGAGGGGGCAAGGAAGAAAGTCCAAGTATCTTACTCTGGGAAATAATATTTATGGGAACTTTAAACAGCATTAGCATAGAGATGACAATTTGATTAACTCCAATAACAATACAGTAATAGCATTGTGTTTCAATCTGGGATCATTTTAAGTAACACTGTGTTCAAGCATGTGCCTTTTCTCTTCAAACAGATAAGAATGCACAGTTTGCTGTTAAGAATCCTAGAATACTTGGGATAATATTCCTTGTAGTACTTGCAGTTCTTAGCAGAAACACCGAAGCGGGAGAATACTGCAAACTGCAAAGTTTGCAGGGGAAATAAATTAAGCTACGGTAATAGCCTGTGGGTGGGGGCCAAGGAAGAAAAGGAAAATACTCTACTCTGGAAAACTATATTTATATCTAGGAGTATGAAATAGGAGACATTTTGATTAACTCAAACAATTTCTTCCGTAGATTCTTACATTAAATCGGTATAGGCTATTTTCACCTCATAGTGTATAAACAGCTGGCCCTTTACTTCAACATGAAAATTAGCTTGATACCTGGGTGTCATAACCTGGGACCATGGTGAATGTCATGACCTAGGAACTATTCCTAAAACATGAGGAATAAGTTAAGAAGCTCATCTGCCAACTCTCAAAAGTAATAGTATTCAAAATGTCAAAAGACAAAACTACAAAGCAAAAAATAAATAAACAGGCAGCAGTAAAGGACCTACTAGACTGGAGTGTCTATGTGGCACTGAATAGTCTGGCACTCTATAGATACAACATTCCCCGTCTTCGTCTTTCACTATCGTTAAAAGTTTAACTACCTTTAAAGACTTACCTCTTCCTCTGCTCTTTCCATTTACGGACCAAGAATAGTAATCACATAAAAATTAGGTTTAAAAAAATCTGTGAGAATAATTAAATTAGTTCTAGTTTCCTAGTTGTTTATCCAGATAACAAGAGCTCCCATAGCTTATGTTTCCAAATGGAAAAGAGATCCTGCTTTGACATGTATGCGTTTAAGGAAGGGGTGCAAAAGGGAGGTTAATGACAAGCAACTTTCTTCCAGTATAGTATTACAATAGTTAGGTCCTTGTGAAATATAAGATTAGTCACAGCAAGTATTTAAAAGGTATTGCTAAACAGATGCTTAGGTAAACCTTTTTGTTTTCTTTTTTTACAAGTATATGACTCAGTTGAAAATATTATCTTATCAGACTCACAAACAACAAGGCCTAAAAGCTGGACTTGAAAGGAAATGCATGTATGCTACCTGTATGGCAGTGCTGGTTTCATATTAATTTCTATTTTCTCATGTAATTGTCTTATGCTGTACATAAGACACAAATTGAATTGAACTTGGTGGGTCTTACGTCCAAGTAAGCATGTTTCAGTTCAGGCTGTCAGTCATTCTTTCTTCAGAACATTCCATACACTTTTAATCTCTTATGGTTACATTTTAAGAAACCCCGGATAAGAGTTATTTATTCCATTAGGTAAAGGTAAAGGACCCCTGGACGGTTAAGTCCAGTCAAAGGCGACCATGGGGTTGCGGTGCTCATCTCGCTTTCAAGCCGAGGGAGCCTGCATTTGTCCACAGACAGTTTTCCGGGTCATGTGGCAAGCATGACGAAACCAATTCTGGTGCACGGAGGACCGTGATAAGGGCCAGAGTGCACGGAAATGCCGTTTACCTTCGCACCACAGTGATACCTATTTATCTGCTTGCACTGGCGTGCTTTCGAACTGCTAGGTTGGCAGGAGCTGGGACAGAGCAACAGGAGCTCACTCCGTCACGGGGATTCGAACCACCGATCTTCCAATTAGCAAGCCCAAGAGGCTCAGTGGTTTAGACCACAGTAAAGGTAAAGGGACCCCTGACCATTAGGTCCAGTCGCGACCGACTCTGCGGTTGCGGCGCTCATCTCGCGTTATTGGCCGAAGGCCGGCGTACAGCTTCCAGGTCATGTGGCCAGCATGACTAAGCCGCTTCTGGCGAACCAGAGCAGCACACGGAAACGCCGTTTACCTTCTTGCTGTAGCGGTACCTATTTATCTACTTGCACTTGCTTTCGAACTGCTAGGTGGGCAGGAGCTGGGACCAAACAACGGGAGCTCACCCCGTTGCGGGGATTCGAACTGCCGACCTTCTGATCGGCAAGCCCTAGGCTCTGTAGTTTAACCCACAGCGCCACCCGCGTTCCTAGACCACAGTACTACCCTATTTACTCCATTACTGTATGAGGAAGCTGCTGCAGCTAGAAAGGTTCTGAAATTTTAGAGTCCTCTTATTTCTGTCAGACAGTTAAAGCTTGTGCCTTTTCACCAAGTCTGTCTGAATTACCACATTTTTATTTATACTTACATAAATTTCTTTTCCATCATATCAAAATGACTCAGGACAGCTACAATATATTCTTCTGTCATTTGACCTATACAATAATAGCTCTGTGATACAGGTGAGGCTGTGGGATACCAACTTGTGCAAGGTCACCCTGATTGGCTTCAGAGTTGAGCAAAACTCATCTCTCTTGCCTTTTACAAGAGTGACAACTGTGGGCTTTCAGGAAGCTTTATGCGTCACACAAGATAATTAATTCCATTCTACCTAGAAAATAAAGTGATGAGCCAAGGAAAACATGTCATCTACTGCTCCTTCACGTCATCTACTGCAAGGGGTTCCTAGTGTTTTAGCAAGGGGACCTTCACAAAGAATTTGCATGTGTTACAAGGCTTAGAACAAACTAAAAATGTGATGGCAACCATGCAAAAAGCACATATACATATGTATACAAAAATCAAATGCCTCCCTAGGAGGCACTGTGCACTCTTGTATGCATTTATATGAGAATTCAGGAGGCTTAATACAACACTGCTGCCTAGACCTTTAAAGCACATTTGAAGCACATTTTCCCCTCAAAAGAATTCTGAGCACTGCAGTTCTTTACAATTACAGTAGATCCTTATCCCCTCCACCCACTGCAGGCCAAATTTAACAGGTAGATAAAGAACAGTTCTTGGTGATATCACAGGAGTCAGTAGAGATGGAAGGTTCTGTCAATTACAGTTCACTCAGTTTCTGTTTTTTCCAGTATTAAATTCAGTTCTACACATTTCTGCAGTGATTTGCAATTCTTTAAAAAACAAACCTCATGAAAACACTTCAGCATTTCAGTGCAAATCTCTCCTAATAAACATTTTTTTTTGTATTTAGCTTTGACTAATAATATTCATTTCTGCAAGCATTTTGTCCTAATATAATGTATTTTGTTTATAATGCATTCAGTTTTAAGCACACGTTTACCCTAATATATGCATTTTTGCACACATTACTTGCCCATACAACTGCATCGCAAAATCCAGGTAAGTGCGGATTTGGAAGGATGGCTGCATTTCAGTTCTCATATTGTTTCAGAAAGTGTGAATTTGATAGATCTTCCTTTAAATGCAAACTGAATCAAATTTCTCCCCCATCTGAACTTGCAAACATTCATAACTTTCGTCCATCCCTACTTTAGATCAGGTTCAGTGCTATTTGAAAACTACAGGGAAGTGACAGGGGAGTGTACTAGCAAATGCAAACTTAGGAGGAATTTTGTGCTTAAATGTCAAATAAAATGTTTTAAAAGCTGTAACTAGTGCATTTTTATAATTATTGTAGAAATACAAATAAACGTACCTTTTTACTGGTAGATGCCATCACTGAAAAAACAGGTGTTATAATGGCACAGAAGTCATTCAAATGCAGGCTTATCTGAAATAGCCATTCTCTTTCTGTTTCATGTAAAAGTAGAGGAAGAGTGAATGAGTATTACAATATATCTTCTTTACAGAATACTATATTGTAATTTTAGGTTTTAGATTAATCATATTCCTTACCATTACTGATAGTATAGTTATGAGTCACTAGATTGTTCTCTGATAATTTTCTTCTTGAATTTGGCTGATGGTGACTATTTTTGGCTGAAGTACGTATTTTCTTCTCTGTATTTACTGGAGACACATTATTTGCTTCTGTATGTTGACCACTGTTAGGTTCTTTATCCAAATTCAAGTGATGTTTTTCTTTAGGAGCATCGTCAGGTAATTTTCCATTATTGGTCATACCTGCAAATAATTGTAAAGTGGTATATGTTTATTTCCACCTGATTACCCCCCCTTTTTTGCATGTCAATTCCCAGGATCCTTATTCATATCTCATTGTCTTTTCAATCATTAAAGTTCTCCTGTACTACAGTCTCCCAACTTACAATTAGCAATAATTCTTTAAACAAGGAAAAGCTAGGTGTTACTATTAAAATCAGGGAATAGACCACCAAGGCAAAGCATAGTTAATGAAATGAATCAAGGAAGCTCTTGGAGGCTAGAAAGTTCCTTCAGAAACCTGAAGTATTGTCTGAATAAAGAGGGGGGAAGGAAACACAAATTTTGGCAAAAGAAATGCAAGCAGAAAATAAGGAAGAAAAAAAGCATTGGATCACATCCCTGAAATTATTAAGACTGACAATGTAAAATTATTGCATTTAAATATGTTAGAAGCAGGAAACTGGCTAGGGTGGAGATGCATACAAGCATGACTGATGGAATTTGAACCTGATCACTTCTGGAAGCCTTTTAAAATATCAATTTATTACTGTGACAGGGAATATGTTATATTTTCGATTCTTATACTGAAGATGAAAATTTAAAAATGACTTTTCCTTATATTCAAATTTAGTAAACTGTAATGGACTAAAATCCAGGTATGTAAGCAACAACAAATAAGCCTTTTGTTAATAGCCCTACCAAACATGTATCTTCTGAGATACAATTCTTGTGGGACTGTTGCATCCTTCCAGCACCCAGCGATTTATTCTACTGATAGAAAACGAATGATTCTCCTTCTGTATTTTCGGTTCTATAATATATTTCCTTACAAAGCACAATACAACTTGATATTATCCTGCTGTTGTGTAAAGTTATAATGGGCATCAGCTTCTATATTTCATTTTATACTGAAAAAAAATCACATCATTGGTCAGACATTTTGCTTTTTTAAAATACAAAAGCAAAGTGTGATATTGTTCTTGCTTTGTTAACTTTTATTATCAAAACAGTGGTCTGGTACCTGATTCTGCCTTTTGGGTTTCACATTTGTTTCTGATGTCCAGCACAAGACTGTGCAGTTCTGGAAGTAAATTCACTTTATCCTTCAAACACTTTTCATGTCCACTGTTTAATTTATTTTCATGTTCCACCAAAGTAGTCACTTCTTTCATTACCCTGCGAATATCTTCACATGGAAAAGTGGTGATATCACGGCGAAGTTTTTCAAACTCTTGCTCTAGTAGCTGCAGTTCATGCCTTTCACACATATTTGCTTCAAGTATCCTTTTAGATTCCTCAACAAACTTGAAATAAAGTTCCTGTAATCCACTGAAGGAAGTGGCTTCTTTCAGGTCCAACTCTGTATCAGGTGTTAACTGACCATTTTGAACTATTGTCTCCTGATTTGCAGATCTGTCATACTTTTGGTTGTAATTTTTTGAGTCTGCAGCAACAGATTTTTCCTGGATGCTGCTGTCTCTTTCCCCTGGGCCCTGAGATCCCTCTTCCTTAATTTTAACATTATCTAAATACCTGATAAATTTTGCGCTCTGAACTTCACCTTTGTCTTGTTCAAAGTTACTTCTCACTACATCAGCCTCCTGCCTCTTTGTCTTAAGCTGTGTTCCAATAATATTTCTACTATCTTCATATTTTTTAGAGTCTTCATCGCCCTTATTTTTAAATGGCTCTCCAATAAGCCGTGATAGTTTACCAGAAATGTTACTCCCGACACCTCCTTTCTCTGTCTTGTCACTTGTGCAAGCTACATTCTTGCATCTTAGTTTTTTCTCACTATCTTTATCTGTTTTGCCTTTTTCTTGACTATCTCTTGCATGCCCAGAATAAGCTACTTTCTCTGCATGGTTTAGATTTTTAGGAAAAGGAGAAATTAAATCATGTGCAAATGTTTCATCGTGATGATCTTTAGCTAAATGCTGTGTGTCCATGGCATCTTTAGCATGTGGAGGGATAGGATCCATATAATCATGCACAGGCTGAAGATGATGTGATAAATGTTTGCTAGGATTAACATTATTATCCAGATCAGATGTATCACTTTGCACTTCTAAGTGCTGGATTGGATTTTCACTGGCAGGACTTGTTCCAACTATGGTATATTGTTTCTGAGGTAAACTATTAAAGTCAGTTATCACTAAACTGTCTTCAGGTTTTATGTCAGTTATCTTTGAAGTTGTGTATGCTATTTGTTTCTGATAATCAGGTTTAGTTTCTTCAGTATTTGGAATGCTATCTATTTTTTTATGCTGAGCTGAGATTCTAAGCTTCTTCACTTCTAAACCCGCAGTTAAATGTTGTTTTCTATCATGTCCCTTCTGACTCATAAACTTTTTGTCAGGTACTAAGCTCATAATATTGGTACTCTGACAGTCAAGAGAGGAAGATGATACTTGTTTGCCTTTTAACTCTTTATCTTCCTTCTGATGTGTCAGACTTGCACACATTTGTGGTGAGTGAACACTTTTCTTGGGAAAAGTGCCAGAGGAGCTAGGATAAGGAAATACACTTTGCTCTTGCTGATCTATTAATGAAGCATCACTAACGTGAGCACTATCAAAATGTTCCTCTATTGCTTTTGAATTTTGTTCCTCTTCAACACCTTTTTCACCTATCTGCACTTGTGGGCCCTGAAAGCCTTTCTTCTGCACACCATAGGCGACAGAATCATAATTCAGTATGCAGCTGCTAGGCCCGGAAATCTCCTTTTCACTTTGAAACACTTCCTCAGACAGTGGGGATGGTCCTTGATTATTTGATGTATTTTGTTCATTGTGTCCTTGTTTGCCTTCACTAAGTTCTGAAATATGCTGTGAAAAATGCATCTGTTCTTTTGCACTTTCTTGAGAAAACAAATTCTTACCTACCTTAGTAACTAGACTTTGGTTCATCTCATCTTCAGCACTGGGGTTGATAGAAAAATAATCTTGGATGGCATGGGAGGGGACACTTTCTATATTTTTAACATCAGGAAGTTTCTTTTCATCATGAGAATCTATAACATTATCTGCCCTTATACTGTTGTTTATATGTTTTTTTGAATGTAAATGTAGCACTGGATCTGAAACTTGTATTCCTTTCATAACATCTGTATAACCTATGGCAGGAGTATGACTACTCCCATTCAAAACTTTTGAGACTAAACAATTATTTTTATTAACATTGTATTTGCTAGATTTGGAATCTTTGTTAATAGCCTTATACTGTTGTTGTTGTTGTGGTGGTGGTGGTGGTCTTCTTACACTGTATGTTAATTCTGGTGCTTCATATTGTTCTGTTAAAAATGGATTCTGATATTTTGTATTAAAGTCTCTGCTCCCTTGGATAACTGGCTTATCTTCATCAAGAGGTATCTTATCTTCGCCTGGAATGTTCTTTGATTTGGAAAAACTATCTGCATGTTCATTCAGCTCCTCGAAAAATAGTGCTTGTTCAACATTATCTGGTCTGACAGCTTTCCCATCATGTGGCTCATCTTCTCCTAGGATAGATTTTTCATAGGAATATGTGTCTTCACTAACATAATCCTTTCGCTCTGCCAAATCAGCTAGCTTTCGTGGGTCTAAAGAAAACTGTTGTTTGGCCTCTAAGTTACGAACATTGTTTTTATCTTCTATATTGGAATGGCCTTGTGTGTCCAAACTATGGTCCTCAGGTCTTCCATACAAATTTTTCCCTGTACATTGACCATAGGAAACCTGGTGTTCCAACTCTGCAGATTTTACTGGCAAATGATGTGGTGTGTTATCTTTCGCTAGTTCTTCACCCTGTCTCTTTCCTCTACTTTCTTCACTGCCTTTTACTGCTAAAGAAGGCAGCAAAACGTTTCCCTGGGTAGTATCAGCACCTCTGTTTTCTGGCACCTTTTCAGTAATATTCTGATTTTCTAGTAATTCTTCTTTGCCTATATGTAATACTTCCTCACTCTTTTTAAATTGGGTGTTTTCCTCACTAGACTTTAGATTATTGTGTGCATGCTGAGCATGATCGGTTCCTTCAGATATAAAACTCTGAAAATTCAGTACACTTGTAAAATAACTAACAGAAAAGAAAGATATCGGGTTTTTAGGACCCTCATGATTTTCTTCCTTTGCAGTACCTTGACCTATACTATACGATAACTCATCTACAGCTGATTCCTGTGGACTCTCAACAGTTACATACTCATGCCCTGGTTGATTATCTGATGTAATCCTATTATAATCAATGAAACTGTTATACATACTTTCATACCAACCTGACTGGTCATTTGTTCTTTCTGACTCCTTTGTTACAGCTTTAATTTTATTGATTTCCATAACTTGGTTGTCTGGTATTGAATCCTGTTCTGCATAGGGAGACTTAAGTCGTTTATCACCATGCTCATCTGCTAACTGCACATCAGAATCTGTTTTCCTAACATGTATGCCTGGGGCTTCTTGGTCATATTTTTCTTTCACTTGTTCTTCGTAAAGAGTTGGTTCAGCTGTTTGCTTTGGGGTTTCTTGAACAATTTCCCCTTTGTCTCGTTCTTCATCGGGCATCAGTCTGCCTGTTTGCTTTCTCAAGCCATCGTCCATTAAGCTTGATTGTTCACTTGGGTGCTGCTCTTCATCTTGATCTGCTTCTCCTCCACCTGCAAGCTTTTCTTTGTCTGCGTTTTCTGTAGCATAACGAAAAGGCAAAATATCACTGAATTCCAGATCAAACCAGCTTGATTCAGCTTGTTCAGAATTGCTACGTTCTTTTATTCCTTCTGATGCGGTAGAACTGCCATGGTTGCCGGGAGTGCCAGCAGTGGTGCAGCTGTCGTGGATTTCTGGATCATTTTCTTTATACAGCAGATCAAGTTCTGAGTTGTCACTTCCAAGATGCATCAAATTTGTGAAAGTACTTTTAAACCAGCTGGAGCCCTGTGGTGCTGTTTCACCCTCTTCATTTAATTTTTTAAAGCCACTATCATCAGTTATTGCTATTTTCCTGCGCCTGAATGTAACTTCTTCTGTTTTCTGTGATATTTTTCTGACCACCTCCTCATTTTCATTACTTCCCAAGCCAAGCCAGCCAACAAAACCAGACACAGTCCAGACTGACTGAGTTGGGACAGCTTGCGGAGTCTGACTAAAATGGTCTTCTTCCGGAGTAGTCTCATCTTGTCTAGTCTCCCCGTCTCTGAGTTCTGTATCACCACGGCTTGCAGTTTCCAGCGTATGCAGGTCTTTGTATTTACTGTCAGATTCTTGACTGTCAGGAAATTGTTCTTTATATTCATTTGGGTAAGATGTACCTCCAAGTTTCAAGACTTCATCTTCAGGCATTTCCAATTTGGTGTCTTTTTCATATGAGTACGGAGGTATATATTCATTTTCTTTGTCATAATGATTAAGTATGCTGTCTTCATTTTCAAAAACGTATTCCCCTTCATCAAGACAAAGGAAATCAGTTTCCTAAAAATAAGCAAGTGTCTGAAGTTAATACGCTACTACCCATTTAATACGTCTCTATTATTTCTTAACATTATATCATTGTGACTATTTTTTAAGCATGCAAAATGGCAAGTTATTAAATAATTAAGTTGTTAAATAATTGTGAAATGTACATTCTCTTTAAAAATTAACACAAGGAATATTTAAATCAGAGCAACTTTATCAATCATTTTTATGAGACCAAGTTGAGTAGTTCATGCATTTGAAAGAGGTCTTTAGAACATGTTTTGCACACATGCAAATGTATATTCTTATGCATATTCGTTGGAAGGGGCAGTGATAGATACTTAAAAGACTCTGGGGCACAGGCCTTTGAGTAGAGATGGGCAAATCTCTCAATGTTGGTTTCTCCCAAGTTTCTGTTCTTTGAGTGTTTAAAGCAGAGGTTAGATGGGCTTCTGTCATGGATGCTTTAGTTGAGATGCATTGCAGGGGGTTGGACTAGATCACCCTCAGGGTCTCTTCCAACTCTAAGATTCTGTGGTTCTATAACAAGTTTAATACATTCATTCATATATACATTTTCCACAACCAAAGATGTCCATTTTGATATTACTTTAATTTACCTTAGTTGGCAGTTCTACTTCTTTTGTAGTAAAAGTTTCTTCAATCCGGACTGCATGCACTGGGAAATATCCAAAATCTGCACCTTTCTATAAAGTTAAACATGTAGCTTTTTATTATAAAAGAAATGGGGTTTGGTACTTAAAATTGATATACAGCAAATACAGAGTTGACAAATACAGAATCTCTGCACTTATTTCAATTAAGTCTGGATAATAAAAACTGTTATTAACCCTCATAAAATTATCTCTCCCACTTAATAGAAATACACAAAGTAATAGAACTTTTAATGTTATTATTTTGCACATTATTAAAAGTACTCTTGTACGCTACAATAACCAGCCATTAATTGCTGTTTGGGTCCTACTGGGTACAATAATGGCCTTATATTGTTCCACAATGTGTCTAGCAAATATTACCAGTTAATTTATTTGGAAACAGGGATATGACCTAGTGGCTTGGCTAATAAAAAAGTACAGGACCGAACTAATGTAATAGTGGGTGCCTACACTTAATGTGAAATTACATCTCTGGAAGGGAATGTTCAAAGAAACTATTATGGTTTATGCCAAGAGGATTTAAAAGGATGACACTGTATGCCACAATATTAACATCACTTTGAAATCTTACCTAGGGCACAATTTATTAACAGTAGGAAACAAATAAGTAAAATATTGCCCCCCTGCCCCACCAAGGGAGAGTTATAAACCACACGCACACACTTATATCTTGCATTATTGTATTATATTAATGCCAAAAGATTATGAATACCTGTAACATTTGTTAATGGCCCTATGTGATGAACCACTCACTACAGTGGTAAACTGGACCACAGACTTGAGCGACTTGTATTCCTCATACGATGATCCTGCTAGGTCATGTGAACTACCACTGATTTGTAAAGACAAAATGGCCTGATTCAGAGTGCTGACCACCCATAAACTGTGAGGTGTGGAAACACCCTAAAGTAGTCCTGGCACTCTTATCAGCATCACTTTGTTAGTATTAATTTTGTAAAACATATATACCATGAACTTAGCAGGTGATGCTGTATGGCATACTCCACATACAGCCTTTATTAATGGAAACAAATATTTTGTCTAAATTATAGGAACCTTCCTTACTCGGAAACTTCCTTTGCTGCAAAAGGTGGGGGGGGGGCTTATGGCTCACATGGATCTTGGATGAGTTTGCTCTCAGGGTTGCAGCAGCCAAATCTACAAAGCAATATTTTTCATGCACTGCAGGGCAGCGGGGTGTGTGTCTCCTTTGGATCGACACCATTTCAGAATAAAATGATTGAAGAAAAGTATAATTTTCCCAGCAACTAAAATATGCTGGATTTTCTATCTGTGAAAGTGGTATCATAACTTACCTCTGAAACATTTGTGAAACTTACCTGGCTAGCATTTTTAAGTACTGTATCTCAAAATATTTAAGGAAAAGTGTCTAGCCCACTGAATAACCACTTATGAATAACCACTACTTAACTTCTGTTTAAAAAAAGGTGCCGGTACTCACCATGAAGTTGTAAGTGCCACACTTTTAACCAGTGCTTTTCTTTTGGACAAAAAGGTGTCATTATTGCATACTCTTGAGTAACCTCAGAAAAAAAGCACTGTGAATAACCAATCTGTTGATATAAGTGAATTCTGATTGCTCATAAGATAAATAGTTGCCTTTTGAAATACTTACACTTCCTGCCCACAAATCCTCCCTTTTCCTGGAGAGTTTGGAGTATACCATTATCTCTTCCCCAGTTCTGAAGTTCAAATAGCGGCAGTCAGGTCCTATGTAGTCCTTAATGGCTAGCACTCTGCTCATTAAAGCTGCATGTATGTAAAAAAACACAGAGGAAACTTAAGCAAGGTTAATCAAATGTAGTCTGGATTTGATCTTATACATGTGGCTTCAGACAGTCATAGAACCATAGAATTGTAGAGTTGGCACCACAAGGATCATGTTCAATCCCTGCAATGCAGGAATCTTTCACCCAGGGTGGGCCTTGAACACACAACCTTGAAATTAAGAGCCTCAAGATCTACCAACTGACATATCCCAGCTGTCCTAAAGTTTAAAATCTACTCTCCTCCTGAATAATATATTGCCACATGCAAAAATCACAGTATATGTCCAAGACACACTAACATTGTGTTTACATTATTTCTGTACATTAGACATCCTCTTCTCCTAGAAGATGGGGGGAATTTATATCACTTTAAATGAAATGTTTTACCACTTACTACAGAAACAACAAAATCCTGGACACATTTTTTTCAGAAGTGGTTAGTCTCACTATGCAATTCTTTAAAAAATTGAACAAACTTAAATTAATTGTTTGCGCTGAGTAGTGTTTGGTTAGAATTTCCTCTAATGGTACCCTGAATAAGTTTAATGTTTGCATATTAATACATATTCTTCTTCTTCTTTTTACCTGTCCTGTAGTATGCGGCCTAACTCACCCTCCTTGTGTCACCTGAAGCTATTTGGAAATTTATTTCCCTGTTTGTGGCACATTCATTCATTCATTCATTGATCTCACCAGTCATTATTTTTGCTAAGTAACTCAAAGTGATTTACAGCAATAAATAAATAACACATACTTTAAAACCAGCATAAATACATTTCCTGCCAGGCCTCACCCTCTGAGCTGCCTGCTAGAGTTCCTCTGGCCTTCATTTGGCAGGTCATGGCCTGATCTAAGGTGGGTCACTACGGCAGCAATACCACTATACAAAATATACTGTAAAAGATTAAATAGGTTCCCAAACGCATGTTTGGGTTGGAGGTGGGTCCTAGGTTTGAAAAAGTTGAAGACTACTGTAAACTGAGTCCACCTAGAAGAATCTGTGAAATATTGGAGGGTATGTTTTGGGTGAGCATAAAATCTGCCTGCCACACCTGATCCTTCGTTGCTATCTCCACTGACAGGGAACTAGAGTGGTGTTGTGTCTCTGGGTGGCACCAAGTGCATAAACAGGGCTGTCTTTACCCAGGGGTGCAAGGGGTGCGGGGCACCCGGGCGCTGAATTCTGGGGGGTGCAAGGCCCCCGCCGCTGAAGCTCTTAACTATTTACCTGTTATGAAATAATAAATAATTTTGATCAAGCTAGAAAAACAAAATGCATATTTACCTAGGTATTACCGAAATGTATACCTACTGTTTCACTGAAGGACTTTCAACTTTGTGTGCTCATTTACCAAATACGCCCCGCGCCAATGCAACAGCAAGTTTTAATTTCATCACTTACAGTTCAAATTCGTTTAGATAAACCGTTAAAAAAAACCAATGTTAATTTTCACGAACTGTCAGCATTTTCTTTGACTAACTACTTAGTACTTTGGGCTCTACTACACATGCGTTTCAGCACGCAATTCTGGTTTTCCATTTCCACAAAAACGTGCCTAGAGCACACACTATGAATTCCGCGAGCTGCATTTTTTCTTCATTTTACGATGAATGCTAATCGAGAAACACTTTTTGGAGTAATTAGAAATACATTCCAAAATAGATTTTAACAAGACTGCTAAACTAAATTTGGGGTAGAGGTAAAGGTAAAGGGGCCCCTGACCATCAGGTCCAGTCGTGTCCGACTCTGGGGTTGCGGTGCTCATCTCACTCTGTAGGCTGAGGGTGCAGGCATTTGTCCGCAGACAGCTTCTGGATCATGTGGCCAGCATGACAAAGCTGCTTCTGGCGAACCAGAGCAGCGTATGGAAATGCCATTTACCTTCCCGCCAGAGCGGTCCCTATTTATCTACTTGCACTTGCACTTTTGATGTGCTTTCGAACTGCTAGGTGGGCCGGAGCTGGGACCAAACAATGGGAGTTCACCCCATTGCAGGGATTCGAACCGCCGACCTTCTGATCAGCAAGCCCTAGACTCTGTGGTTTAACCCACAGCACCACCTGGGTCCCTGGGCGCTGGGCTCTGGACAAATCTTTGCAACCCAGCGGAGCATATGCTAAAGATGGTCTTGTGCATAAATCATGCCCAGGAACACTGTAATAGACAAGTCTTACACATCTGCACAAACACTCCACCCCACACAGTCCTATTACTGTATATAACATTAACATGTTATATACTAGTACTGTATATAACATTAACAGGCAGCACAGTCCTATGCATGTTCTCTCAGAAACAAGGCCATTGAATTCAATGAGTCTTGCTTCTAGTATATAGAACTGCAGCCTTAGTTGCAACCCTAAACATTCTTGGGTTGGGTGTAAGACTCACTGAACTTACCCAGTGGTTCTTCCTTCCGAGAAAACATACAGGAGATAGTGCTACAAACAGTTGCTACAAACAGTGCAGTTTTAAGGCAAGGTACAAAAGCAATAAGATTCACAAGGTGCTAAAAAAAAGAAAGAAAACCAAATCGACCCAAATATATGGTATACATCTGGTAAACAAAACACTAGTAATTTGTATACATAACTAAAATATAAATACTGTAAATATTAATCAGGCCCTTTTGGAAAGTAAGAGATTTTGAATAAGCACAGGGACAATTCTGATGAAAACTAGGCCCCTGGTTTGATAACAAGCTTTTCTACTGAACTTTGCCCTTTCATATATGCTACAACACTGTTCCACCAAATGGCTTCCCAGAAAGAATTTCTCTATTGTTGAAAATATACAGGTTAATCATGCATAAAGCTAATATTTTGCAAACATTCAAGTATATATTGCATTTTCAAACCTTTTTCTTGCTTTGTTTTACAAATTTTGACAACACTTAAATTAGTTTTAAAGAAGTTTACTTAAAGCAAAAGCCCTTATACTTACTTTCACATTCTGGATCGCCACACTTTTTGTGGCCCGACAACAACTTTGTGCTCTTGGTGATAGTTAGCAATGAAAAGATCAAAAATAAAATTCTGATGTCCCAAATCGGCAGCATCCTAAATGGTAAAAAAAAGCTGATCCCTGACAGAATAAAAAAGAAAAACAGATTGTGTCTTGGCAATAGAAGTCTGAAACATCATTCACCCCCCTCCATTTAGTTATATATAAAATCTTTTGGGTTCCATTTTCCTTCTACGTCCAGAGTCCACTTGCATAAACAAGCTGCTCAGTGAACTGTCCTGATTAAGTGGCTTAATTATTAACTGTGTGAGGCAATATAGACTAGGAATTTGAAATGAAAAAGGCGCTTTCTGTCAAACTACAGACTATAGATGTACCAATAGCCTCATTTGCATCAGCAAGTTATTGGAGCGCTTTGTGGAACTTTAGATGCGATGTAGAGAAAGATGCAATATGAATTACAGGAAATACTACCAAATGTTCCAAAACCCTGATGTACTGTTACTGCTGCTTTAAATTTTGCTCAGAGTATGTTTTTAATGATTTTAATAACACGATTCTGTGTTTTTTTATTATTGTTGCTGATTGTAATTTATATGTGGCCATAGCATTTGGTATTGTACATTACCCTGGGATCACTTTGATGAAGAGCAGCCAATAAATTTAGCAAACAAATAAACAATCACAGGTCTACACTTTATTTCACCTTATAAATCAGAGATGGAGCATCTATGGCCCTCTCTACCTCCCACCATCGCTGGTCATTGGCAGCTTGGCCTATAAACATCTGGAGGGCCACAGGTTCCCTATACTAATACATTATCTGTTCTACAAGGGTTGCCTTATATGATACAAAATTCTTCCATTTGTATTACACTTTTGTTTCAATGAGCTCATGATGGTGTACAGTTATCTAATGTTATCATCACCATAATCCAGTGAGTTTAATTAGGTAACTTGGCTATAGTTACCCAGTGAGCTCAACAACTGAATAGTGATTTGAAACCAAATATCCTTGACCCAAGTCTATCAGCCTATTCAACTGATATTTCCTTTTGTGTCTTACAGCCTTCATTTGGAAGGTAGCCTATGTTCAATCAGGCTTACTGCCAAGTAAGGATTGCCGCTTTAATGTGGTGCATATCAGCTCACTTTCCCATTTTCCAGCCAGCTCTGCTTCTTAATCTTCCCTCTCATCTGTTGCCTGTCTGCTCTTCTCACTTCAACTGCCTTTTCCCAACTCCTTTTCATCCAAGGTTCCTTTTCCCTCCCATTTATATCTTCCCTCTCATTGGTCAACCCAAAAGTTCTATTGAAGACTGCCCATCCAGCATACAGGCATTGCACTAGTAGATCCAGAAAAAGTAGTGTTGCTTGCTCTGAGCACCCCATTGTAATTTCAGGTTCCCTTTATTATCCCATATAATGTAATGGTGATATTGTTGGTGCCAAGGGGGAAAAATACTATAGTATAGAAAATAGAATTCCTGGATTCCAAAATCCAAGTTCAGAGCAATTACTCTTTGGTGAGAGAACCCCAGCAGAGATTTAAATTCACAAAATATGCAGCATGGAAATAAAGGCTTTAAAATATGTCACCTTAAAAAATTTCTTTCCAAAGTTTCCTTCTTACCCCAGCATATGAATAAGGCCACGTATTGGGTAAGTGTAAAATGTTTTACTTACAAACTCTTCAAATGTCAGGTTCATGTGCTTCAGAAAAGTTGCAGAGGCAGTAAAACTTGGCCTGCTTACAAAGTGGTGAAAGTTTCTAGATGATTTGTATAGGAGCTCAAGAATGGCTGGTGAGAGCCATGCGGTTGAGCTGGAACAACCAGTTCAAACCTCTTCACATGGAGAGCTTCTTAGGGAGACTGTGGGAGAACAAAAACTTGATTACCTAGTTCCTCCCAAGGAGAGGGGAAGTGGACATAGCTAAGCCTGGCAGGTCAGCTTACTCTATGGTCTTAATCCCTTCATGCATTAATTTGACTTAAATATGTTGACTATATGAGGCTGATTATCTCTCAAAAGTGCCGATACTGTCTACTCAGTTATTGTTGAATCACCTCAGGAAAGAACATAGGAAGTTGCTGTACACTTAACCAGCCCATGGGCCCATTTAGCTCAGCATTGTCTACAACATTTGGCATCAACTACCCAAGGTTTCAGACAAGGGATCTCTCCCAGTTCCACCTAAAGTTGCTGGGGCCTTCCGCATGCAGAGATGCTCTGCCACTAAACTGCATCCCTTCTCTTTGATGTTGGGCAATTTAGGTTGTCACACACTCAGCTTGGAGCAAGTTCCACTAGGACTTCTGAGTAAAGGTAAAGGGACCCCTGACCATTAGGTCCAGTCGTGACCGACTCTGGGGTTGCGCGCTCATCTCGCATTATTGGCCGAGGGAGCCGGCGTATAGCTTCCAGGTCATGTGGCCAGCATGACAAAGCCGCTTCTGGCAAACCAGAGCAGCACATGGAAATGCCGTTTACCTTCCCGCTGTAGCGGTTCCTATTTATCTACTTGCATTTTGACGTGCTTTCGAACTGCTAGGTTGGCAGGAGCTGGGACCAAGCAACGGGAGCTCACCCCGTCACAGGGATTCGAACCGCCAACCTTCTGATCGGCAAGCCCTAGGCTCAGTGGTTTAACCACAGCGCCACCTGGTTCCCTGAGTAGGTATGCATAAAACCAAACGGATAATCTTATTTAAAACAAAATTAACCAGAACTTGAGGTTCGTATCTCCTCTTTATTTTGGGCCGTCTTTGTTGCTGTTCTTCTCTTTTTCTTTTGCACTTAACCTGCCCCCCCCAAAAAAAACTAGTTTGCCTTCTTATACATGGCCATTTGTTTAATTGTCAATGCAAGGTATCTGATGAAGTGTGCATGCACACAAAAGCTCATACCAAAATAAAAACTTAGTTGGTCTTTAAGGTGCTACTGAAGGATTTTTTTTTATTTTGTCAATGCAAAGTTTCACATTGGCCCTTGTTGAATTGCATCTTGTTTCTATTTGTTTACCTTGATTATTTAAGACCTAAATTTTGTAAAGGCACTGTGGTACACATGGTACATAGTGGAACATAGAGAGATGCTTCTTAGGGATATTTTCAGAGCTCTTTCTTTCTGCTGGAGACTAATTATAATCTAAGCATCTTCCAAAAGAAAGGGAAATTTTATTAGGGTTGGATACTTTCAACAAAAAGAGCACCCAGTCCCTGGTACATTAAAAATATTTTTATCTCCGAAAAAGAGCAGAGCATTGCACCACCCAAGCACCTGCCTTTCCAAACCTATCAGCTGATAATGTCTCATTGGACATAAAGATATCTGAACCAGGACTAAACTTTAATGTGATTTTACTGGGAGGGTGTTTTGTTAAATTGCTTTATCCTCTTGGGAATATGAAGTGTAATACCAATGTTTAAAGCAGAAACAAGACTACCTTTTGTGAAATGTTCTTCTTAGCCTTCTAATGCTTGTTTGTTTCATTTTACTATTCTCTTTGAATCACATCTCCTTTAGTGGCCTCCATCTTTGAATCATATTTGAATTTGTGACCAGTCCCATGCTGCAGAACACTCTTCCAGCAAAGATTCCACAAGCATCCTTTGACTTTTAGGTATCTCTTGAAGATCTTTTTATTCTAACAGATATTTGCAGCTGTTCAATTCTTCTCTTCATTAACCAGTCAAATTAATGATTATCCGTATTTTTATTTATATTCTTTAAAATGGCATCTTTTAACACTGTAAACTGTCTTGATATTTTATATGGCAGTATAGAATTTTATAAATAAATCACATCTCCTTTCATGGCATGGTTCCCTTTTTTTCTTCTCAAATTGTTGCTTCTCAGTACAGTACCTCCAACTCTCACTGGAACCTGGCTGCCTCATCTTAATGCTTTCATGGCTGTTGCCCTGAACATCAAGATTACTATTATTACAATACAGTATTAGCATAGTCAGCTTATGATATACCATATTGGCCCAAATATAAGCCGCACCTGAATACCCTAATATAAGCCGCACCCTTCATCGCTGCTCCTGGCTGCATACTGGGTTGCGTTGCCAGCGGCCTTTCCCCTTCCTCCCTGGCCTTGGGAGAGAGGACACTCCTGGCGCTGTTTGCCCCACGCTCCTGGCTGCATACTGTAAGGTCGTGAATAAAAGCCACACTTTTAACTTTTCACGGTCAGAATTTGGGGGGGAAAGTGTGGCTTATATTCGGGCCAATACGTTATCTTCTCAGATATCTTCACTGACTACCAACTTGTTACTAGGCCAACTTCAATGTGTTACCATTAGTACAGAAACACTCAACAGCTTGGGACCAGTTTAGTTGAAGGATCACCTTAGTCCATATATGGCCACGCATCCACCTTGATCTGTGGGACTGCTTTTACAAGTGCCACATAATGTCCTTTCCCTACCTGTAAGTAACCAGTCTTCCAGCACTAACACTCTGGAACTTCCTATTGACATCAGGCAGGTGCCTTCACTCTTATTTTTGACACTTGCTAAAAGCTTTGTGTGGTCAATCCCTATCAAAGTATGTAAAGCTGACATGCAATTTAATATGTAATTTTATAATGGGTAATTTAACTGCTAACTTTATTATTTAAATTTTATTTATCCCAGGCTAACACTAACCTACCATAGTGGCCTGTTTTAAGAACACTAAGCAGTTTGCCAACTTAATACTGGTAGGTAAAGGTAAGGTAAAGGACCCCTGGATGGTTAAGTCCAGTCAAAGGCGACTATTGGGTTGCAGCGCTCATCTCGCTTTCAGGCCGAGGGAGCCGGTGTTTGTCCACAGACAGCTTTCCAGGTCATGTGGCCAGCATGACTAAACGCAACCACACACCATGACAGAAACCAGAGCGCACAGAAACGTCGTTTACCTTCCTGCCAGAGTGGTACCTATTTATCTACTTGCACTGGCGTGCTTTCGAACTGCTAGGTGGCAGGAGCTGCAACAGAGCAATAGGAGCTCACCCCGTTACGGGGATTTGAACCTCCGACCTTCCAATTGGCAAGTCCAAGAGGCTCAGTGGTTTAAACCACAGTTGGGTGCATACCTATTGAGGCCAACAGTGTATTTTCCTATGTACCCTTTCCCCATCACAAATTAAGACATAGAACAAAATGACTCAGGTGCTCTTGGATTCCATCAGCCCATCCACTGAGTCATCTGCAGCCAGGACTTTTAAAAATGAATTTTTGCTGGGTGGCTGGTGGAAACAAACTCAAAAGGGCACTTCACACAAATCCTTTGCCAGCCCAGTTCAGGATTACATTCCATACACAAATCCACATTGTTAGGTATGAGAGACTACTTTAAATGTTTTTAAGGGGTACCTAAGTACAAGTTGAGATTTCTGGTCTTTCCAATCTATGTTTAGAATCATAGAGTTGGAAGAGGCCACAAGGGCCATCCAGTCCAACCCCCTGCCAAGCAGGAAACACCACCAAAGCATTCCTGACAGATGGCTGGGAATGGGGATTCTAATTTCTGTCAGACCATTTGGTTTGGTAGGTGAAGTACAAGTATGAAAAACTTTTCATTAAACAAACAGTAAATCCAGAATACAGAAAATAGTATATAAAGGTACCTTTATTTAGACTTTTACAGAACAAGCCAATGAATACACTTGGAGGAAGTTTAAAAACAGTATGTCACCTTTTTACACCAACTATATTGCCATCGACTAGCTTTAGATGTTACAGAAATGCCAAGTTTTGAATCCACTTTCCTCAATCAACAGATATTCATAAATACAACATCTTAACGCCCGATTAATTTAATGGTATACTGCATTTTTATTGGCATTTGAAAGTTTAGCCTATGGCCAACAATAATCTAGTTTTGAAGTTACCCACAGCCCTCCTGCAACATACTGCAAAGCACAGAAATGAGATGCAAGTTTTTTAAAAAATCTAAGCATTACTCTAAAACTAGGGGAGAGGCAAGGTTAAAATAACTACATGAAGTCTCTAAACAGATTTTAGATGGCCAAGTAATTTAGAATTGGCTCGATACACTCACTTGGCTTCTGTATATGGGCAGTTAGTTCACCAAGGAATGTTAGTAAAAGCTGGCATCAATTTGTATAGTGAAAGCACAGAAAAGAAAACCTGGATTATGCACAGGTGTGTGCTCCTTCACAGAACTTGAGAATTCACTTTTTAGCAATTAGAGGGGAAGTGTTAATAGGCAGAATATTCAAACACTCTGTATGAAGTATGGCAAAGGGAGAAAGATATCTATGCGAGATGAAGCGGCAACAGGCTCTCACACCTCTGTAAAATACACATTTATTTCTACAAAAAAAGATCTGATACAGAAGTGATTCACACAAATGTAACTATGTACCTATTAAAATATACAGAAACTCTTTGAAGTAGAGGAGATTTAAAAAGATGAAGGGGTTGTCAATCCTTTTATTTGTACACTTTTGCATCTTCACATAATTTGATAAGTAACCTTTTACAAAATCATGTAAAAAGCATGAGAATTGCCTGGTAAAGAGTCTGCATTTCTCCAAAAGATTTTATACAGCATGCAATTAAGGCAGCCTTTTCTTCCCCACATGGAATCCTTTCACTCATCAAGTAATCTTCTGCTGCAAAATTAGGCTAGGGAGCCTGGTCTCTTCTGTCAACGCCTTTTGTCTTTCCTGTCTGATTTACGGTCTCTTTCGCTCCGCGAAGTTCTTTTGCCTGACCGACTACTTTCTGATATAGACCTCTTTCTGTCCGACCTTGAACTTTTATCCTTTGATCCTTTCGCATCTCTGCTGCTACCTTTCGAAGACTTGTGACTCCTGTCTACTCCTGCATTATCCCTTCGCTTTCGATCCAGACTCCTCCTACGCTTCCTATCCCTATTGTGCCCACGCCCTCTGCTTCGACTTCTGCTCTCGCTACTGCTGGAACTACTGCTACTCTCTCGACTACTACTTCCGCTAGTGCTGCTGCTGCTGGAGGAACTACTCCGACTACTGCTGCTGCCACTGCTAGAACTACTGCCACTACTACTGCTTGTAGAACTAGTACTACTGGTGCTGCTGCTAGTACTGCGACTTCGACTCTTACTGCCTTTGTTCCTTGCTCTACCTCTGCTCCTGCTCCTGCCCTTGTTCTTGACTTCTACAGTTACTGCCTGGATTTGGTCTGCCTGAATTTCAGGCAGATTCTCAGGCACTACAGTTTCTTCTTTGTCTACCTGAGGCTCTTGATCTTGAGTGGATTCCAACTGTGGTGAAGGCTGTGGCTGAAGCACAGCCTCTAGTTGAGGCTGGGCCTCAGCCTCGGACACTGCAATGGATTCTGGCTCCTTCTCTTCTGCCTCCTCTGGTTCAGCTTCCACTTCTGGCTTGTTGGCTTCCTCTTTCTCCAAGGGAGCAACAGGCCCCTCCTGCTCTGGTTGAGGATTACTCTCCATTTCTGGTTCCACTTCTTTGCTATTCTCATTTTCTAGTGGCTCTGCATGATCTGCCTCATTGGTTTCCATCACATCCTGCTCGCCATCTACTGGCAGCGTATTTTCACCTTCCTCTTTCCCTAACACAACATCCTCCTCCTGATTATCCTGCTGCCTATCATTCTCCTTAATCTCTGGTCCCTCATCTACCTTAACCTCCATTTCCTCTTTCTGCTCCTCCTCCTCCTGTTCTATCTCTCCATCACTGTGACTAGCACCTACCTCCTTTTCTTCCCCTACCTCTTCCATTTCTACATCATTGCTCCGATTACCTGTCTCCATCTCTTCCACCTGCTGAACCGCCTTACCCTCTTCTTGCTCCTTCTTCTGGTCTTCCTTCTTTTCTTCCTTCTGCACCTCCTGGTGTTCTTTTTCCTTCAGAGATTGTCGCCTGGGCCTGGCTTCCATTTTGTTAATTTGCTCAGCAAACTCAATGCGCCTATTTTCAAACAGTGCTGCAGAATGAGAGAAGACACACTAAGCTTATTGTGGGTACTTAGCATGGTTCCATCTTACTGATAGATCACTTGAGCCACTTCACACAAGGAAAGTTTCATATAGACAAGTGATCATGCATGTTAAGAGGTCAGAATGTGCACTTGTGAATTGGGGCATTTGCCACATATTTTTGAATTTCAGGCTACTGGCAGTTATGAGCAGTAAAGTTTCACATGAAGAAATAATTTATAACTGGATCCAGCAGGTGGGCAAGATCTTTATCTCCCCAACCCCCTAGAGACAAACTTTATGGGGTAGCTGGATCTGTCAATCACTTGGGCTGGAATTCCAATGTCACATCATTACAAATGTTCTGTTTGTGCAAGCACATCATCTTGCAAGATGGAAAAACCCCGCTTGCAATTATGTGCTGTTCTGAGCATTTTCCTAAACCCCAGAACCAGGACTCTAGGAACCTGCCAGTGCCTTTGCACCAACTCCCAAAGCTGGGTAGGCAATCCTCCACCTTGTGGGTGGGCCAGTTCTGGCTTTTTGTGTTTTTGTGTAAACGTGCAGACTCGCAGAACTGACCCTTTGAGTAAGATGCAAGTTCGCTTTACTTCCTTGTCATTATCAGTTTAACTTTTTCCAATGAAATTCCAGAAGAGCTTATATCAAAGAACATGTATCTACCCTACCACCAGTAACATACCATTTAATTTTTTTTGAGAATCATCAAACAGCTTCTGGGTAGCAGGACACATTCTGCCAGGTATGTAGAACAGATGAGGCTTTGTCTTTGTTCTTATATATTTAATTATTTTGGCATTATGATCATTCCATTCTTCTTGCTGGTAAAAGAAAGATTTTTATTTTTATTTAGTATTGTCCACAACACCAACACCACACATAGCAGCTGCTTGAATTTTGACTCACCAGCTGAGCAAGTTCAACTTTCTGTTCCAATAGCCGCAGCTCTGTTTGTTTAGCACGTCTTTCCTCAAAGAGCTCTCGCCTCTCATTTTCAACCTGCTTTCTCTCTTCCTCTGCCTGCACTTCAAGTTTCTGTTCAATTTCTTGCCGTCTTTTTTGCTGAGGTGGAGAAACAGTTTCAGATTTGCTTAAGGCGAGCTCAGAAATTTTATTATTAGTTTATATACCACTTAATAGCTGGCCGACCCCTGTTCTGGAGTCAGATCAATACTGAAGTCTGATACAGAACAAGCTTCATCTAATTATTGCAAGATAGCCCACAACTTTTGGCTGGACTTAGTAGTCAAGTCACTGCTTATAGTTGTTGGTTTTCTCATTTCTGCTCCCCTAAGGTATGGAGCATTCCTTGTGTATCAAACAATCCACATTTATAGTGAAGCAGTGCCAGGCAATGCAATTACATCTCTCCAACATGACCTGAAGCCTGGGAACCAATAGGAGCTCTGTGCCCTCCCTCTCTTTCTAATCTGTTTTCAAATTGTTACGGAACCAGAGACAAGTAAATAATAATAAAAAGTCAACTATATAGCCAACTATATAGCCAGGCAGGGCATACAAAACCTAAGCATGGACCTCTCTAGCCTGCTGGCAGTTACTAGTGGTTTTCCCAGCTAGTTGCCAGAACCCAGTTTAGGGTCATCATAAAGAACTGTATTTGTAGTAGGATCCATGTTCTGTTGAACTTAATAGGCTTAAGGAAAGTTTTAGGAATGCTCACGGTTTCCTTTCCACTTGAAAAATGACTTTAAAGTCCTCATGTTTCCACAGTGAAAAATCTGCGCTACTGGGCTACTAGGAGTAAGTTTCTTCGCGCAAGACAGTATACAATTCTCTCATTCAATAGAAATAGTACACTCTCTCCTCTAATGAACATTACAAGGTATTGAGTTAATACCCTCTCAGTAGCGACTGTTGATTCTTGTTTGAACTTCTGAAGAGTACCCATCAACAGGCCAAATATGCGCCGATTCCTAGCAGAACAGAAAAGGAGTAAAAAGATATGATTATACCATGGAGTTTCATATGTGTTCATTATGCATACCTATTGAAACAGTTTTCAAAACCTTCCAAGGCTGTTAGTTAATGGTGCATGAATTATAAAAAGGCTACAATAATAACACAGGGTGCAAAAGCTATTTAGAAAGAAACATAACCACTGGATGTTGCAAATTTCCAACAACCAACATGAGAAGACAACAAGATAATTCCAGTGGATGGCTTTATCAACAATAGCATATAATTTCCAAGCATATTAAATTAAATGAAGTTCTTAAATTATGACCCAAAGACAGCCAAACCTTTATCTAAGATTGAAGACAACAATAAAATATATTAAACAGACTGATTATTAATAAAAGGAACACAATTGTTGTGACTTTTCATAAGGAACCTCAAGAAATGATTTGCCATTTTGTAAGCAACATTGCACTGAAAATATAGTCATCTTCTTTTGACTTACTTTTTTGTTGAGGGCTAGCTGTATGAGAAAGACCGTTGGCCCATACGGAGAATCATAGAATTGTTAAGTTGGGAGGGACCCCCCCCCAGGGTAATCTAGTCCAATCCCTTGCATTGCAGGAAATTCAACAAAAACAACCCTGACAGATTGCCATCCAATCTCTGCTTAAAAACTTCCAAGGATGGAGAGTCTACAACCTTTTGAGGGAGTCCACTCCACTGCCAAACATTTCTTACTGTCAGGACCCCGACCACAATGGTCACAGCCTGAAAATAAATTCCAGCCCAGCATTTTAGCCCCACCCCAACTAATACATATGAGATGGTGCTTGAATTAAGAAGTAATTTCCCCCAAAAATTATTTGGATACTTTCCCACAAACTACATATCTGAAGTTGATACACAAGCAGCTCAACACAACTCATTGTCTAAAAGTGAGACCTTTAGATAGCTAAGATTAGGATTTGAAGCTTTCCTCATAAAAGAAGCCAGCACAGAATGTCATTGGGCAGGGGCAACAGAGCTTCCACAGCTCAAATCTGAACTTATTCATGTTTTTAGATATTTTGTCAGCTGCTTTATATGATTTCTTCCCTGAAAAGTGGGATACAAATTTATACAATTAATAAATTTCTCTAGCAGACTGTGAAATCTGGTTTCATCACCCAAACTTCATCAACAAATTTTAATGAAATACACCAATTTCTGTGCAATTTTGCACAGAAAAGCATGAAAAAGTACAGTGGCTGCTAATTTGCAGTATTCTTTAAAGACCAAGGCTGAAATCCCACCAATATCAATGGGACTTACTTCTGAATTAGACTGGTTCATATCAAACTAAAAAAAACCCAAAGGGAACATTTTTAAAAAAATTATATATGGCAAGATGCCTATCTTAGAAAAACACAACATGCTAAATCTCTACCCAGAGCTTTTACATTCCTGGAATAGTCACAAACAATAGTCTGAGATGAGTACATCAGCAACTTATTTTGACTTACAAATCAACAGGCAAAGCAAACTGTGCAAGTCAACTTAAATAAACGTGGAAGCTGGGTTGAGTTGTCTGGTGCAGTCAGTAACTGTACACACACTTCTTAAGAAGCAGGCTAAGACAGCATAAAATATTGGACAAAGTTTTCTGTGCAAGAAAGAACATTTCTTTCATAATTTGTATTATGTGCTTGGAGTTTGAAAACATTATGGTTACAGTAAACAACATTGTAAGATACCTTTGTTTTCCCTTTTCATCCATGTTTTGATCTTGAATAAGGTCTCGGCGTGTTCTTTCTTTGGAGGTAGCAACAACAGAAGACTGCAACGCTGGCTGCAAGCATAGGTCAAAACCAGGTTAATTGAAGCTTTTCTACATTTCTTTCCCCTCTCTACCCACCAACTTCTAGTTATCCCTTACTTTTTTAACATCATCATCCTCTGCGTCGCTTTCATGGCGTGATTCTCTCCTTGTCCGACGTTCCCCAGCTAGCCTAAATTTAAGAGAGTACCAAAGGCATCCATTTTATACCAGAACCAAGGACAATATTTCAATAGGCTTAGAAAATGATGTTAATACAAGCAAAATAAGTACACTAAAATCAAGATACTGTGCTTCACAGACTGCTTTGATGCAACCTCTGTCCACGTTGTTGCTGGGATCCAATGAACTCTTAGGTGAATGTAGATTAGCTGCTTGCTAAATCTGTTGCTTTATTACAGCATCTTTTAAAAGATGGAGACCTCACGTTTAAAGTCCACTTACTTTTATTCCTACAGAACATATTACAGGGTAGCAGCTCCTACACAATTTACCGGTACTCAAGACAAAAAGGTGTTCTATTGAAATCCTATTTAAAAAATCACACGGAATCAAGATACACCAGTATAAATTATTTGCTAGTGTAGAGTTCCAAGAGGAATTATGCAACTTAAAGAAGAACTGATACATGAATGGATTTTCCTTTCTTCCCTCCCAGTTCCTTTTGTATGTCTGAAATTGCAAGCAATCATTTTAAATTATACACAGCCTTGAGTGCTATATAAAAACCATGCAGAAATGCACTAAGGAAATATACCGAGTCAGCTAAGAAGGCATGCTGTTCTTGTCTCTAACTTCATTCAATCCTGTTCTTGAATTCAGCCCTATTTCATTCTCTGCTCACCTATTGGTCGCCCCTTCTAGATCCCTCTGTTTGGCTGGGGGTCCTCCTCCGCTATCCGAGAATCCACGCCTGAAACAAGAGATGATCAGTGTATCAGATCAGCATGCTCCAAGCAAGTTTATAATGCCAAGACCCCATAAAACTAAAGTTCAATGTCTTGCTTTGTGTGCAACAAGTTTTACAGAAGTCATGCCATGCTCTCTAAAATATATATGAAGCCACTAGGTGAGATCAGAGGGTGGAAGTAAGATGCCATCAGTATAAGAAAATCAGCTCTATTTCTTTCTATATCTGAATTAGGTGAGGCCGTTCAGGTGCTCAACCAGTGCTTGGGCTCAGTAATGGGCTAACAGATTGAAAGCTGACAATAAAGAGTTGTGAGAAAGTGGTTATTATGCTGATAAATTAGGTGCATGGCTTGTTTCAGATGGGGGTGCACCTTCCATGAAGAAGCAGGTTTGTAGCTTGGGGACACACTTGCACCCAGAGTTGTCACTAGAGGCCAAGGTAGCCCCAGTGTCACAAACTGCCCTTCCCAGGATTGACCTAATCACCAGGTAAGAACATTCCTGAATAGGCAGCCTTGCCACCATGATGCACAGTCTTCTTAGCTTTCAAATGTAATACTGTAATGTGTTGTACAAGGAGCTGCCCTTGAAAACGTTCATTAGTGCAGAATACAGTTCAGCCAAGGAGCATTGTTGGGTACTGAAAAGACTCAGGACAGGGCCACAAGAAATATTTGCATATGCTTATTTTTATGTATAGGTGCCAATTTCAGCTGTAATTTGAAGGGGAAGAACAAACTGGCTGTCAGGGAGAAGTCAGAGCTATGGGGTGGCAACAGGGATTTCCTGGGCCAGTATACTATATGTGGATTGGGCCCTCCACCTCATCCACAGTCTAGAGCTGCTGTTTATGTACATATTTATATACTATTTAAAAATAGAACAAGTGCTCATTGGCAAATTTGAATGGCAGGTGTCTAGGGTCTCACCAGTGCTGTACATTGAAGTGTTACCAGTTGCCCTGTAAAAAAAAGTTAAGTTTAAAGGGGAAAGATGTCCAGGATCCTGCATCAAAGACCCAGACACACAGGCCCCCTGGCTACCCACTAACAAGGCTGTTGCTTTATCCTGATGGAATCATATCACATAAATTCTGGCAGCCTATTTGCTGCCAAGCCCAATTCCAAATGCTAGTACTCCTCTATTAAGCCCTTAAATGGTTTGGGGCCCAAATACTTGAAGGAGCACATCTCCCTATACCAACCTGCCTATGCCTCAAAATAGCTAGAGTGCGCTTTTCTGTTTCCATTGTCAGGGGAAGTTCAGTACAGTTGTACCTTGGATCTCAAATGCCTTAGCTCCCAGATAAATCAGCTGCCAAACGATCAAAACCTGGAAGTGAGTGTTTCCGTTTCCGAATGATTATTGAAAGCCAAAAATCCAGTGCGGCTTCGGTTTCCGAACGTTTTGGAAGTTGAACAGACTTCCGGAATGGATTCTGTTCAACTTTCAAGGTATGACTGTATTTGGGCGAGATGCGAGTGAAAGCCTCTCAGCACACACATGCAGCTCTCTCACACACTCATGTACTTCACATGTATACTGCCGCAAGTACATCTCTCCCTCTCAAACACATATCTACCCTCTATTCCCCCACCTCACATAAATATCTTCCCCTCTCTCTCTGCCCATGTATATATCCAACTCTCATGCACAGAACAAACTAAGTATCCCTTCCAATTCAGAAAAGCCCCTCCAAGGGTGGAGGATGTGACTGTTTTAAAAAATAACCCACCCACAAAAGTAACTAATCGCCGAGTTACACAATCCCAGAGTTACACAATGCCACTAACTAAAAAGCTTATTCCCTCCTTTTAAGAGCATTTTATAGAAACAGTATGTAGCAATTTAAAACATTCCAGTAACAAAACTAAAGATCAAGAAGTACTAAGTAGGCCAAACATCTGTAGGATTGCAAAGACTGCTGTGCAAGCCGAGCCTAAAACACCATCTAATAAAAACCAGGCAGAGTTCTGTTGCAATAGCCTTCAAGTACCATACCATGCTAGTCTTAGGCTACAACAGCAGAGGATCTGTAACCCTTAGAATAGCATGGTTGGCTGCCCACCCTTTGGTAATAACAATGGTATATGAGCCCAGTGGCAAGTTATACATGCCTTCTACTGAAATCTTTGAAGACAGCAATCTTGCGGGCCCCACAGCACTGCCATAAACTAGCATTACAGCAACTGTACAGGTCCAACTTGAAATTACTGAAGTTTTTTTAAGGTTAGAAGAGAAGTTGCATGCAACCTTAGGGTCAAGTACCCCAACAGTTATTTGCTTGCCTGTGAATATGCTTTGGACCATGAGCAGAACCCCTCTCTTCCCCATCACTGTAATAATATGGCAGTTGAGTTCAGACTCTAGCTACCTTAAATCAACATATTAAATCAACATTTAACCTTCTTTTAATTTCTAGCCTTCAAATACAAGCATAACATTCTGTGCAGCATAGAAGCTGCCCTCAGAAAGGTACAGAATTGGTTTCCATTAATCATCCACAGATACTCACCTAAGTAATATACTTCCACGCCCCCTACCTCCACCAGGGCCTGTGATGGTCAATAATCTCCCTTGAGCGGGCCTGAAAAAGAAGCCAAAGGAATAATCATCAGGAAGGTGCAAAGAGGTACAGAAAACATCCCTCAAAGGAACCCCACTGGAAACCTGGTGCAAATGTACCCCCCAAAAATTTATTAGTCAGCTTTCGTGATTGGGGACAGGAAGTGACTGCTTCTACCGTGTGCAGGATCCTGATGGCCTATTTTTTAAAAAATACCTTGACCTTCCACGTGGTGGGAAGTAGCAGAGGAGGAAAAATGCAGGGGGGCGGCAGTGGGTTTTGCCTACCTTTTGTGCCAGGGAAACGTTTGCAGATTTAGGCTGGGGCATGAGCGCACTCTTAACCCGGGTTAACTTTGGCCGGCGCAGGCTGCGTCCCTAAGCGCCCTTACTGGGAACTAGTGAGCCCCATTGAAAACACGAGGGGAAGTCGGGTTCGCAGGGCGCAGCCGCGCCTCGCAACTCACGTGGACGCCACTAACGGATTCTGCTCGTAGGCCTCCCTCTGCGCTGTCGCTCCGTCCCTTCCCAGACCAGTTTACCCCCGATTTAGAGAGGGACGGGGCTAACGGATGCACCACTCGGGCTCCTGAAGTCCCAGGGCGCGTTCCCGGAGAGGGAAGGGAAAGGGCACGAAGGTGGCAACCGCAGCGAAGCCTCTCAGGGGCCGAGTGCGGCGGCCCCCTCTGAGCCGAAACTCCCCCGCCGGCCGCCCTGCTCTTCCTCCAGCCTCACCGCACATCGTTGGGGTCCCGCCCCGTGAGCTTGCGGATGTTCTCGTCGACGTGCTTGAGGCTCTCCTTGGCCTTCTCGAGCTGCTCCTGCAGAGCCCGCACCGCCACCGCCATCGCAGCCAACCACAGGCGCGGCCTAGCCAGTCAGGGCCCGGCCGAAAGCACGGCTCGGCGGGAAAGGGGCGGGGCGCGACGGCCCAGCCCCTCACGTAGCGCGGCTCCTCCGAGCAAACCCGCCAATAGGCGCGCGAGAGTTGGATCGACAACGTTCCTCGCCAACAGCCGCGCTTCGTCCCTAGCGAACCACCGCCCTAACAAGTTGAGTGGCATTTGAGTGCTCCAGTCATCAGCTTCCTTCTTAGCCAATCGGGAATCCATAGTGCTAGAGCGACGTTGGGAGAACCACTCGAAGATTGCGGTGCTTTGTTTCTCCTGCCAATCACGGAATGCCAGAGCAGGGTGGCATCTGAGCAACCAACCAAGTGGTACACTTGTCCCTCGAGTAACCAACCAGTGATAGGAGGTGGGTCGGCTTACACCTGCTCATTTTCGCGCGCTCCTGGGTCATGAAGTGCCTTGAAGTGCAGGGGGCGGGACTAAACTCAATTTCCGCGGACTCGTGGCTTCTCTGATTCTGAAATTTGTTAAAGGGAAGTCTCTTACTGTGAAAATCTGTCTAAAATTCTGAACATCACAGACTCATAGAGTATCACATCACAACAATTCCAGATCATATCACAGAATAGTGTGCTTCATCTTTGTTTTTATAGTTATGACCAGGAAAAAAAGAGAGAAACTCCTCTTCTGGCCTCTTAACAGAACACCCCCAGGATTTTTAAGTTAAGCCTGCTGCAACTGGTTTTCTTATGGCCATTGCCCATCCTGAACGTCTGGGATTTGTGATCATTATGTTCATTTGCCTTCAGTAGCAGTAAAGCTCTGCTGAATGAACTACAATTGCCTCTGGTCTATTTTGGGGGGATCCTGCAACGTGTTGTAAGTTTTTACTCTGCTAACTGTACGTTGGAATCTGGATCAATACTGAGTAGAATTCCATGACATCTTAAACGTAGCCGTGAGCCCCGCCGGACCTTTGCTTCCAAACGGACACAGAGAGAGCAGCATCCCAATGCCCGCGATCGCGCCTGCCAACCACCAAGCCCCAGGTCGATCCCGGAGCGCGCGCCCTTGCTCCAGGAGCTCCGCGCAAGCGAGGCGGGGACTTCACGGAGCTCCGCCCCAGAAGCAGCTGCCGGTTGTTGCCTGGGCAGCTCCGCCTCTGAGTGTAAGGAGGGACTCCGCTCGGCTTGAGCCCGGCGGGTGGGCCTGGTCCTCGTTCCCTTCTGGCCGGGAGCTGCCCGGCATGAACAAGTCGGAGATGGCGGACGAGGCGCTCTTCCTGCTGCTGCACAACGAGATGGTGACCGGGCTGTACCGCGCCGCCGAGCAGGGCGATGGGGTGAGTGTTGCTCTCGCGGCTCCGGGGAGGGATCCCTGCGCTTCCCCGTCGGAGGGAAGGGAGAGGAGAGAGGCGGAGCCCGTGGCACGGCGCAGCCGGCGCTGTGGCCCGAGGAGGGTCCCATTTCTATATTCCTTTTTTTAAACGAAGCTTCCCTAAATCCGGAATGCCTCATAATGGAGTCTCTGGTTTCGACATCCCTTCCCCTTAAAGCGCTGCTCGCTCTCGCTGGGTATCCCTGTGGTTGTTTGAGGGCCTGGCCAAGGGTTTCTGGCGTCTGATCCGATTAGTCCGTGTTCAGTATCCAGGTTTGGGGCTGGTTATGGGCGAATCCCGTGATGAACATGAACAGACTCCCCGAGAGAAATGTGATAGCATCACATACAGCATGTACTAAGTAAACTAGGGATGATCCAAAATAAATTAAAAATGTTTATTACATTGCCTCTGACCCCCTAATACAGGGGCCAGCAAACATTTTCAGCAGGGGGCTGGTCCGCTGTCCCTCAGACCTTGTGGGGGGCCGGGCTATATTTTTTGGGGGGGGGGAAATAATGAACTAATTCCTATGCCCCACAAATAACCCAGAGATGCATTGTAAATAAAAGGACACATTCTACTCATGTAAAAACACACTGATTTAGAAGGCGATTGGGCTAGATCCGGCCCCCGGGCCTTAGTTTTCCTACCCATGCACTAAATAATACAATGGGTTTCCACCCCCCCCCCCGCAACAGCATGCTTTGTTTTTGCATGTACAGTAACTTTTTAAATTGTTTAAGAAATTTAAGACCACCCAAATTCCTGTCATCTTTAGTGTAATGTGTCCTTAAATTTAGAAACAGCATGGGTGTTTTAAAATGGGCAGGATTAGGACGACACAACATTATCCATAATTCAGTTAGGACAGACTCTTTGCAATTAAATTAGTGTGTTTATTAAGCACACCTGGAGTCAGAATTCAGCAGTGCTTGAAGTGGGATGAAACCCTAACTTTTTTATTCCACTTCAAGTACTTCAGATTATAAAATTACAAAGAGTGTCTCAAAAGTGTATGGTTGTAGGACCCAGGTTATTTTTATGGTTGTACAGTAAGTTGTTTAAAATTGTTTTTCATATTGTGTTTTAATGCTGTAACCTGTCCTGAGACCTTACGAGTGAAGAGCGGGAAATCATAGAATCAGGAAGAGACCACAAGGGCCACCCAGTCCAACCCCCTGCCAAGCAGGAAACACCATCAAAGCATTCTTGACATATGCCTGTCAAGCCTCTGCTTAAAGACCTCCAATAAATGACTGACTGACAAGGGGTTTCTTCCAGCCTCTGTTGCTTCAGACATCAGTCAGAAATCGGTCCTACTGCAATACAAGGAACTTGCTCCTTTTCTGTTGGGGGCTGCACGACTACTCATAGCCAGTTTTCGAAATTAGCCAGGCACATTTTGCACCTGGCTGTCAAGAGCACTTGCAACCAAGTGAAGCTCCACCATCTGGAGGTGTATGCCTGGGGATCCTTGGATCCTGCCTGTTTTCACGTACTATAACAACACATCCTGTAGAATTCTATCGGTTATATTTTATCTGCACAATTGGAATGAATTTCAGGAACCAAAATGCTTTTACTGTGCCGCCTGAGCAGGAGCAGTGAATAATGTTACAGTTTGTCGTAGCTTATCTTCACCCCTCTGCCCTCAGTTCTGAGCAATATCCCTACGTTAGGAATGGAATTAAGAAAAAGAGGTTGGAATAGGCCAATATACAGTGTATCTGGAAGGTCCCTGGATTAAGCAACTTTTCTTATTTAAGTTCTCAAAGTTCTTAACCTAGCTCAAGGTAGTGATCTGAACTAGCCAGATAATCAATCACAGTCAGTCCATCATTACCCCAAAATGGCAACTAAACATTCAATTTTTGTGCTTACTTGAGTTTCTGACACTGTTCACAGCAAAGAATTGGAAAGAATGTGTGGACCCTTTTATAAGAGTTTCTAATGTATTGCAGTGATTGGTATCTGAGTTCACAAACAAGGGTATTATCATCTGTTCCAGAAGGGAAAGAAGAGGGAAACAGGGAAGCTTCTGTGTTACATTTTTTGCTGTGTGTATATATATATATATATATATATATATATATAAACAATATCTAAAAAACCCAGAAACCAGGCCTACTGGTTTCACTGGGGCCTTCTGATTGCAACCTAACTGCTTTGTCGTGGGTGCAGTGCCTATACGATTTCAGCTCAGAATAGTGATTCAGCATGCTAGCAAGGATATGCTAGGAGTCAAGTCTAACAAGAACAATCTCCTTTATTGCAGTAGGAACTTGACTGACTGGAGGGAAAGGGTGAGCTCCTTTTATACTCTCAGGAACAGGAGTTGGGGAAAGGATACATTCAGATTTTGGCGGGACCCAATCGGAGTAAGGATTCAAATTGCGCTAATAAGTTAACCAATAGCAACTGTCACCACACCTTTTTGAATCACCCTGGAGCGGGAAAGGTAGTTACAAAACTAGCAGTGAAACTCATGTACACATATTAAACCAATACATAACACTAACTAAACAAATTAGCTTTTGGTTTTGTTCAATTAGGATCCTCCGTTTGCATTTGGTGCATATTCTTACAGTCACATAGCCTTGTGTATTTGTTCTACCAAACAATTCATTGTTTTCTAAAAGTTTTCATGCTATAATAAATATATTGACACTCTTCCCTGCTAGTGGCACACTACCAATAATAATCAAAATTTGGGGGTTGGGTTTTTGATTACAGGCACACACACACACACACACACACCGCATTTACACAGGGGTTATGTTCTGAGCAGGGGGGGTGGGAGCGCAATCCCGGTGGGGTGCCATCACAGCTGCCCGCCCGTGCTAGGTGCCCCACCCCCACAGGCAGTGGACCCTGTCCCCAGAACACGCCTCACGCCCCTTTGGGTGGTGCACCATGCCCCTGGGACGCACGCCAGCCCCACCCCAGCCTGCTCTCCGCCCCCAGTGCCGGAGCATAAAGCTCCGCCATTGGTTCTGAGGCATTGCATGCATCAGTGAAGTCGAAAAAAATCGTAAGTCGAAGCAACCCTATCTAAAAATTTGTAAGTAGAAAAAATCCTATCTAAACAGCATCCAAGATGGCGGACGGAGCTCCATTCGTAAGTAGAAACATTCATAAGTCGAGTCATTCATAAGTAGAGGTACCACTGTATTTGAAACACCATTGAAGAAGCCTGCAAACAGCCTACCCCTTTATGTGACATTTTGTGATGTTTTCGGGTCACTTCCAGGTTCAGCATGATGTGCATGTGCGACAGTTGCGCACATATTGAATGCACATAAATACGGGGTTGCCTGTAATTCCATTTCTGTCCCCAGGGGTTGACGTTAATGTCACTCTTTAATATATGATCTTTGATATTCCAGTGCTTTGGAAAGACTTTTCTTCTATAATGTTAAAACAGGAGTGGGCAGATCTCAGGACTGCCAAACTGTTTATCAGGAGTTGAAAAGAGAAGAACAAACCTGTTTCTGCCTGTTGCCGCAAATTCACTATTCTATGTTGAGTGTCACAACCAATAGCCTTTTGATTACAGGCAAGAGAAAAATGTGGAAGAAGAAAACTTAAAGTATGACTTTGAAATAGATTTGCACAAGTTATTGCAGTTTGTGGGGTGTTCTTTGTACACACACAAGATTGCCTTTATTATACCTTACAGGAAAATGGACGGTGCATCACAAAACTGGAAAACATGGGTTTTCGAGTAGGACAGGGATTAATAGAAAGGTGAGTGGCATGTTTAGCCTCTCTCTTGACCCATTATTTTCCTTCAGAGTTGCAAATATTCCAGCAGGTTTCCTGATGTCGTTATATCATGTGTAAATTCAGTATATATCATAAGACGCAGAAATTCCCTAAGGGATGTTGCTTTTAAAGATGCCCCACAAAACTTTAGTGGCTGCAACATGATGGAAAATCAAGGGAATTCAGTGGCGCTGCCTTGTACTAAGTGGAAGTGTTTTTTCTGTGCAAGACCTTTCTTGTGCCAAGATTTGTAATAATTATAAAGTTGTAGTTTCAAGTCATGGTGGGATGGAGGAATTTGTTTTATAGATTGACCACCTTTTCGTCTATATTGTTTCTGTTTTTAACTTACATTAGGTTTGGGGTTTTTAATTTTTGGAAGTCACTTCGAAATTTTTGTGGCAAGCTAGCTCATAAATTGAATAAATCATTGGCATAATTAGAAACTGGAAATCTGCCTTATATCAGGTCAGATAACTTGTCCTTCTAGTCCAATATTGTGTACTCAGACTGGCAGTTACTCTTTGGGGCCTCAGGGTCATTCCGATCATTTTTTACTTAATCTGTTCTTTAAACTGCAGGTGCCAGGGATTGAAACTGGCACCTTTTATTCTGCTAATGATTTATGCCCCTTCACCGCTTCACATGCATGAAGCTAATGCCACTACTTTTAATTGCTTTCTCTTAGGTTTACAAAAGATACTGCCAGATTCAAAGATGAACTGGATATAATGAAGTTTATCTGCAAAGATTTTTGGACTACTGTATTCAAAAAGCAAATTGATAACCTCAGGACCAACCATCAGGTATTGTAAGAAACTGAACTTGTAGAGTTGTCAGTCATGTTGCATATCAGTGCCAAGTGGGCAGAGAAGAAATTATACATACAGTAGTTATACAAAGTACGTTAATATAAATTTGGATTCTGTGTGGAATTAAAACAATTGGGATCTGGTATAGCTCAGCTCTGTCAGCACAATTGTGCAATGAAGCATTTGTTTGGATTGTACTACAGATGGGGCTGTATGAATAAATAAGGTCTTCATATGTAGAAAGCAGTAAACCCTTTTGACCCTTATTGACACTCTAGTTTTCTTTCTGCCTGGTATTTTCATATATGATAATATTCAAATAGTATTTTTCCACTTGCAGTTTAAAGTAAGCAAGGACTGCACCACATATTTTTCTGATTCTAATTAGGTTCTTATTTCAGAATAATTTTGTTAGCATCACATGCCAGCCACCTTGTGTTGTAAAGAGAATTCCACAAGGGTAGCATGTGTAGCTAAATAATAGATTTATTCTATGGTGTTCCTTCAATTTTGTTTTTGCTGTTTTTCTTGTTGTTAATATTGTACACTGTATTGGAAAAAAATATCTTGAAAGGCAGGATTTGAAAGGATGAATGAATAACATGCATACATAATAAAACAATACAGCTAGTAACCATATTTGCACAGATGTTAACTTCCTGGGGAGAAAGATGTGTGCCATTAACCCAGCCTTTCTTTCAAAGTGACTGGTTGGGATGATTGCAGTTTAATTGACTGGACTGCATTTGGTAGGAAAATAAAGTATACTGCATGTGGTTGCATGTACTCTGTAACTAGCTTTTTCCATGTATATTACCTAGCGGGGTTACAACAATAAATGTTGCATGAATAGTCAAGGAAAAGGCAGGATATAAATATAACTCTTATTCATTTTTTGCAGGGCATCTATGTACTACAGGACAACAAGTTCCGTCTCCTGACTCAGATGTCTGCTGGAAAACAGTATTTGGAGCACGCTCCTAAGGCTTGTATATTTAACTATATCTTACGTAGTTGTAGTTACAGGTAGGTAGCCGTGTTGGTCTGACGTAGTCGAAACAAAATAAAAAAATTCCTTCCAGCAGCACCTTAGAGACCAACTAATATCAAGGTAGATGGGCATAATATATTGTGAGCTTTCGTGTGCATGCGCACTTCTTCAGATACGTAGTTCATAAGAGCACCTTCAAAACCAGGTTTCTTCATGGAGTTGCAATATATTCCTTATATGCATGGGGCAGGGGAGAGCAGCAGGAGTGGTCTTGCAATGGTGTTATCTTCTCCATGCACTTGATGTTCACAGTTGTACTTTATACTGTCATCTATTTATTCCGTGTCAATATGGATTTTTGCAAGTTTGACAGATAAATGTTGGAGGGGAAGCAAACTCTTTTATAGCAGTATTCTATCAGTTGATTGCATTCTAGCTGTCAGATCCACATGTGTGCATGCTAGTATTAAAGAAGTAGTCTCAAGAGTTTTTTGTTTAGTTTTTTTTTACTATGTCCCCTCTTTCCCCACTTCCTGCATGGAAATGTCTTCAAGCTGCTCTAAACAGGGTTACACTCCTTAAAGAATGAAATTGAGGGCTGATCCTGGTTTTTTTCACTGGAGGGAGAGCCAAGTGGCCAAAATAATAAATATTTTTTTTGTTATTTATACCCTGCCCATCTGGCTGGGTTCCCCCAGCCACTCTGGGCGGCTTACAGCACATAAAAAAAATAGTAAAACATTTTGTTTAGTCGTTTAGTCGTGTCCAACTCTTCGTGACCCCATGGACCATAGCACGCCAGGCACTCCTGTCTTCCACTGCCTCCCGCAGTTTGGTCAAACTCATGTTTGTAGCTTTGAGAACACTGTCCAACCATCTCATCCTCTGTCATCCCCTTCTCCTTGTGCCCTCAATCTTTCCCAGCATCAGGGTCTTTTCCAGGGATTCTTCTCTTCTCATGAGGTGGCCAAAGTATTGGAGCCTCAGCTTCAGGATCTGTCCTTCCAGTGAGCACTCAGGGCTGATTTCCTTCAGAATGGATAGGTTTGATCTTCTTGCAGTCCATGGGACTCTCAAGAGTCTCCTCCAGCACCATAATTCAGTAAAACATTAGACACCAAAAAAATCCTGATACAGGGTTGCCTTCAGGTGCCTCCATGACATTTTTCCCTTTCCACCAGCTACAATTGGCGCACCAGTTGCACCCCTTCCTGGACGAAGAGCCTGGCCACAGTTAATCCATGTTCTGGTAACTTCCAGAATAGATGATTGCATTGCATAAAGAGGCCTCCTCTTTGAAAACAGTGTTGAATTTTAAATTCCTCGGCACAAGTTTAAAGAACTTTCAACAATGTAATCCAATAATTATATAAATTGTCAGAATGATGTTTTGTTTGACTTAACGTATGGGTCTTTCCCCCCACAGTACTTGGCATTTACTTGTGGATTAATTAGAGGCGCTTTATCAAACTTGGGAATAAAGAGCATCGTGACAGCTGAGGTTTCAACAATGCCTGCATGTAAGTACTCTTCTTCTTGGCGAAGTATGGGTGCAAATTGTCTCTTCCACTTAATATAAAGTCGGTGAGACAAATGACCGATTTTTAGCAAATATGAGATGGTTGCTCTTAAAATAGCTTGTTGTAGCCAAGCTTGGCCAATGATATTTTGCAGTCCCACTGCTCCCAATTCATTCCAGGAACGCTGCTGGTGCTGCCCCCCCCCCCCGCTGCACCTGTGAGCAGTAGCCTAGTATTGAATAGGGAGGGTAGGACACAGGGCAATCACAAACCCTATCTTCCAACACCTCACTGTTGCCCCCTGCCTAATGATAAAGCCAGCCTTGGGTATAGGTTGCAAAAATGTATAGGGGGCTTAAGTAGGGTGAAATGTGTTGGGTGGTGGATTAGCTGTTTTACGAATTTCTAGCCAGAAACCTGCATGCCTAACTGGATACAGACTTTGCTCTAGATCAGGCATCCCCAAACTTCCCCCCCCAGATGTTTTGGACTACAATTCCCATCATCCCTGACCACTGGTCCTCTTAGCTAGGGATGATGGGAGTTGTAGGCCAAAACATCTGGAGGGCCGCAGTTTGAGGATGCCTGCTCTAGATTCATGGGCATTTCCAAGCCCTAACACACAGATGTCACACTAAATTGCTTGGTTTTTTCCTCTGTGTGTCAAGTCAAGCCAGTGGCTGAAGAGAGGCATGCCAGGAGAGGCCTTCGATCCATTGGATCCCAAGCCATCTCATTCTTCCAACAAGGGAGAAATATTATATAAATTATATGGCTCTATGGTGGAGTTATTTTACCTCACACTGTTTTTTTTTGAAGAAGCAAAATGGAGGAAAGGCAAAAAGCCACCCTGGCCAGCATGAGCCCAGCAAGACTTTAGGAGGTGGCAGTTCTGTAGGATTTCTCTGTAAGACTGTAATTCTAAATCCACTTATAGGGAAGGAAACCCCATTGAACACAGTGGGATTTACTTCTGAGGAAACATGCATAGGATTTTGGCGTTGTATCTTCAAACATGTCTGAAATAAATGGTGGTGGTAACTTGTAACTAGCTACTCAGCCGGAGGCCCAGGGTGAAACATGGATTTCAGTTCTGTACCTACTTAAGTGGGAGTAAGGCTTACAGAACTCAATAGGACACATCTGAGTAGAAACCTGATTGCACTGTTAAACGGTAATTGTTTTTTTAAAATATTAAATCTAGCTAACAATCAGGGTAGGGAACTGGATCCAGCCAGTGGGGTGAATCTCGATCTTCGCCGCAAACCTATGGTTAACCTTCGACAGGTTGGCAGATGGTTACCCACCTGTCAGTCACCTGATGTCACCATGACATCAGATGGAGCATTTTGCTTTGCCTGCAAAATAGGGGTGAAGGAAGTATTTCCTGGACAGTGTTGCTGTACTGCTCAGCTGGTCTGCACTTACAGCTAGCTCTGTTTTGGGATTGGCTGCATTGGTGCTGACAGGAAGCCTCGCTTGTCAAAGAACAATTGGGAGCACACAATTGGAACTCCCCCCCCCACCCAAATGCTTAATTTGGCTTGTGGACCAGAGGTTCCACATCCTTGACTTACTGTTATTGGAGGATATAATAAAGTACATGTACCAGTAACCATACTGCTTTTAACTACATGAACAGTTGTTTCTTATATGTTATGATAACTTTCTTTCTTTACAGGCAAATTTCAGGTGATGATACAGAAGATATAACACATGTACAGAACCAGCTTCCTGCCTTGTAAAATGACAAATAAAATGTATATTTTATTTATATCCGTAGTTTATTGAAGCTGTCCTATATTGTGTAAAATGCCATATAGTTTAAAACACAAATTTTCAAGTATGACCAATAGCCAGTGTCTGCTGTATATCTTGCTTTTTGTGTGTGTGTAGTCACTTAAGTTACTGTGTGTTTCAAGGAAGATGAAGCTTACAAGTTTGTAAAGATGAAATGGAAACCTTGATTAAATTTCAAGCTCTAATATCTGGTTAGTTTTGCAGTACTTTGATTTAGCAATGTAAAATTTGTTCCAAACATTGATCTAGAAGTGGGTTTGACAAGATCTGTGGATATATAATAGGGCAACCAGCTATTATCTGAACTGGGGCTATGTTGTTTAATTGAATAATTAGAATGATTAATTAGATGACAGACTTTTATATTTGTTTTTAATGCAAATACTTCTAAAAACTGCAGATGATCAGGCCAATCTTTGGAAAGGCATTTTTATATTTTTATAGGAGGGACTGCCTTTTAAGATAACAATGTGTTAAAACAGGCCTAAACTAAAAGCATAAATTGTATCCAGACAAAATTAGTCATGGTTTAGTCCCATTAGACTCATTGGGATACGTTAGCCATGCCCAAGAAGTCCCATCAAGACTCATGACTACCTTAAGTCTGAAACTCTGAAACCAACCCTTTGCATGATCAAAACATGTTTTCCCCATCAACAATTTTAAATTCATAGCTTAATGGGCGAACTCATGATTAAATGACTGAAATACCTTAGTCAGGTTGCATCCCTCATTTAACCGGCTTCCCCCTTCACAGCTTTTGAGATACTAAAGAAATATTGTTGTATGTAATGGGATTGAACTAGATCAGGCATCCCCAAACTTCGGCCCTCCAGTTTTCCAGGTGGGAATAGATTATATTGAAATAGTTCCATACTCCTCTTATGGCTTTAAAGGTGGTGACCAGCACTTGGAATTCAGCCTGGATGTTCTCAAGGCCCAGCCCTGCTCGGCACTCTCCCTGCAACATTTTGCACAAGCTGAATTTCCAGATGCTTTCAAAGGCATGCCCAGGTGGAGCACATTACAGTACTTCAGTCTTGTGCTAAGTGAAGTATGTGTCACCACGGCAGGACCTGGAGAGCACCACGTTGGTTACTGCTGATCTATGTGTTAGCTGCATGAGGAAAGGTCTTGGAGCACTTCTGAATGAGTTGCAGTAATTGCTTTCAAGAATAAGAAGCTATGAATAACAGCTAGGTATGAAGAGGAAGGCAAATTCCTAATGAACTTTCCACCAAATACAGACTGGCACAGATCAAGTTTGAAAAAAGAAAATACAAGTAGAATATATCTAAGCTAAATCTCTGCATAGAATGTTATTTTTATTTTACTATTCCTAGTATAGAAGGGGGATTCTGCTTGTGGGAAGCAGTGTGTGTTGGAGAGGCTTTCAGTATGTGTTTGAGAATGATCAATGCCAGCTAACTTACTAGCATCTACTAAAGCGGCTACGTCCATTTTATGAACTAAATTTGGCTATTTTAAGATGGCCTGAAGCATTGCAAAGGGCCAATACCAATACACTCACAAATTAAAACTCTTTTGAATAACTTTATTTATAAAAACATAGTATTATAAAAAATTTACACTACACTAGCCAGATTCAGTCCTGCAGGGTTTTCAATGACAGAATCAGTCTTGCTCCGTGGTGTAGCTTGAATAAGGAGGAGTTTGGCAAGCAAATGGGTCCTTCAGAAAGTGTTTAGGCACTGTGTTGGGTGACCTTTTCCATGCTGAGTTTTCCAGCCACACTTGCTAAAAAGACATTCCAACTATTCATTTTCTACAGAATCCCCCCCCCCCCCATTCAGGGAGATCACACTGGAAGATGGGATATCTCTGCTGTTCTTCACTAGCTGATAACATTGGCTTGCATAGTGCCTTAGAAACAATGACATCCAATGCGTTTATGCTTTCAAGACATGTCAGGATGCTTCATCAGCCAGATCATGCTGGTCAAAATACCTATTGGGGAAAAGAATCCATAAAGGTTATACAAGTCGCTAAGGAAAGTCTACACAAAAACTTAAAATGTCAAAGAAAAGCAATACTTGGGTATCTCAAACTCCTTCAACTGAACACTGATGTACTAAATGAATGCAAAAACTATACCAATTTCAGTTGCTTCAAGAACAGAGGCCAGGGTGGTATGTGGCTCAGCTTCTCTTAAGGTTAATAATCCTGTGCATTTGTAGCCCCTGCTGGCATGCAGCCCCCCAAAAGATTACCTCCAAGGGAATGTGAGTCTCAACAAGGTTCCTTAGCCCTGACTTACCGGTATAACAAAAAGGTCCCAAACAGGTTTTGCCCTGGTAGTGAATAAACTGCTTCAAGCTAAAACAACTTGAAGGAATCCTATTTAATTATGTTGTGATATTCATTCCCTCTGCCCCTACTTTGCAATACACTTTTGATAAGGAATCGGAACCTATTGATCCCTGATGAATAAGGAGGCATCCTCAAGCAATTCTGAGAAGTGACAGGAGAGGGAGGGGGAAACCAGGAGCAGACAAATTATAGCCTTTATGAAAAATAGTGTATGGTTCTTGTGGTCAGGGCATATTATAGCCTTCCAGAAGCCTCATCACTGGATTATAGGAATAGTGATGGCTGAACTTTGCCCCCTAAATCTTCATAAAGAATCTGAAACAGCCTAGAAGGCCACAAAACTACAGGACTTAAAAATCCAAAGCTTCTGTCAGACCATTGAGGATAACAGCTTTGAGTGACTCAAGCTTACAATCCTTAAATAGCCTTCTACAGAATTACAATTTCTCCTTTAGTGGCTTGCAGCTGTGACTATGCCATCATACCTGCCAACTAAACAAATTAACAAGTTCAGCGCAGACACTTTTTCATCATTCTTGTTTTCCTGCAACAGAAGAAAAATGAAGTTAATGTAGTATGTTACAGCAAATGTCAACAACCCCGAACAGATTTGTGACTCAAAACACACTCCACTGAATGTGACAGTAATTTCTTATGTTATCAGCATTTGCTGTTATGCTTCTGAAAACAGGTGATTCACTAAATTCAGGCATTCACTAAATTAATTAAGAACTGTCAGCATTTTGGACAATCACTGTACCACCTAATACCCCAAATTCTCTTTTCTGCCACACTTTGAATTGTCATTTTTAGAATATATAAAGAAACAAAATGAAAAAAAAATCCTACAACCCAGATGGTTACAGGAAAAGGAAACTATGAACAATTAGCATAGATTATATATTCCACTATTACTTTTCTGCCACAATAATTTGTTGATTCAGCTTACTTCTAAGACTCTCACTTCAGAGCATCGTCTGGCCAACTGCCGAATGAGGGAGTGAGCCTCTGGCAACAATGGTTTTTCAAGACAGGCCAATAGTGCATAAAGCCATCTGCCCTAGAGAAATTCAACAAAAGTTGCAACCAGAATTTAACACTTAAGTAAAATAGTTATTGCTCATTTTATCAAAATACACCTTGATCTAAGGATTACCACTGTGAAAGATCCATAGCAACTCAGTCACCATAAAATAGATACATCTGGTTCTCTCAAGCCAAATTTAGCTTTCAGGCATCTCTTATCCAACCAAACTTGACACTGCCTTATTTACAAGGTTCTGAATTGTAAGAATAAATGTTTTTTCCTAATCAGTGCTATAATTGATTTCTGGTCAATTTTTAGAGACTACAATACCTATTTAGATTTTGGAGGAGGGCAGTTAGAGTATCGTTGTAAAAGGAGTATATACCTTCTTAAAAGATATGACACCTTGGAACGCTGAAAAGAGAGATACCAAAATATATACCTCTTTAGGAATGACATGTCTTTATGGCCATAATAGAGACTAAGGGAGGAATACACTGAATGTGTTCTGTCAGTTGAAGGCCTGTGCAAGGACTTCTGCTTGCATAACAGGGTTTCTGCCCTATCTCCTTCCTCTGTGCCCCCTGAAATTGGGTAGGATAGTGGTGGTGAGAACCCCTGAAAAGCACACAGGAAGAAGAGAGGATTGTCTCACCTGGCAAATCGAAATGTTTTCCCTGATTGAAAGATTACCTTAGCCGTGTGATGCTGAATTCCTCCCATGGTTCTCCCAAATGTCAATAAAGTATTAAAAAGTTTAAGTTAAAAGAGATCCACAAAGTGACTAAGAAAGAGATACATCTACAGTCATACCTTGGTTTTCAAACAGCTAAGTTCTGAAACGTTTTGGCTCCGGAACGCTGCAAACCCGGAAGTGACTGTTCCGGTTTGCGAACTATTTTTGGAAGCTGAATGTCCAATGGGGCTTCCGATTAGCTGCAGGAGCTTCCTGCAGCCAATCAGAAGCTGCATTTTGGAAGTCGAACAGACTTCCGGAACGGATTCTGTTCGACTTCCAAGGTATGACTGTACTATGTTTCTTTAGTCTAACTTCTAAGATTGCCTTACCTGACTTCCAAAACTAAAAAAAAAAAAACAAAGAGTGCAAGTTACCAGTTCTGGAGTAAATTTCTTCTCTGCAAGCCAGTTTGTCAGGTACTCCAAGACGCTGGTTACCGTTGCCTTTTAAGAACAAGAGAAGCAGTTATGAAGAAGGGTTTTCTGCCACTAATGTTTCTATATAGCCCTTGCATTATTAGAAAACATGTAACAAGTATATTAGATATTTTATACCACATGCAGGGAATCTGTGGCCCTCCAAGTTGTGCGTGGATTCCAGCTCCCATACACCCCAGCTAGCATGGAAGGATGCAGGTTCTTAACTGACATGCACAAATGCTAAGGATAATCAAGGAAGCAAATGGCTAAATGGATCACAATTAACCTGTTTTGAATACACATGCAAAGCCACCCTGTAGTGACAACACATGTTCGTAACTTCTGCTGCTATGAAATAGTTGCTGTACAGCAGTGGTGGGGAACCTCTAGCCCAGGGTTTCCCAAACTTGGGTCTCCAGCTGTTTTTGGACTACAACTCCCATCATCCCTAGCTAGCAGGACCAGTGGTCGAGGATGATGGAAACAGTAGTCCAAAAAAAACAAAAAAAACAACAACAACAGCTGGAAACCAAAGTTTGGAAAACCCTGTGTCTAACCCACAGGGCTCATTAGGTCCACCAGGCGTCGGAGGTTGGCATTCTTCTGCAGCCAAAGTAAGTCCTTTTTGAATTTGAAATAGGGTGCTTTCTCCCACCACCCTGCAGAGGGAGTGAGGAAGAGGAGTTTGGATTTGATATCTCGCTTTATCACTACCCTAAGGAGTCTCAAAGCAGCTAACAATCTCCTTTCCCTTCCTCCCCCACAACAAACACTCTGTGAAGTGAGTGAGGCTGAGAGACTTCAGAGAAGTATGACTAGCCCAAGGTCACCCAGCAGCTGCATGTGGGGGAGCGGGGGAGCGAACCCGATTCACCAGATTATGAGTCCACTGCTCTTAACTACTACACCACACCGGCTCTGAAAAAGGTGCCAAATTAAAAAAGGGTAGAACTCAAGTTTGGTCTGCAAAGAAAGTGTCTTCATTTGCAGCCACGGCTTAAACTTTTGACCACCTGATATCATATGACATCAAGTGACTTGACAGGTGAGTGAGTGGCCCCATCACCTATCAAAGTGTCCTGCAGAAGGCTAGCCACTTCTGGATCTAGCCCTTTGGTGTGGATCCAATTCCCCATCCCTGCTGAACAGTCTTATCATAAGCATTTATTTTTCACTGGCATATCCAATATGAAAATCAGGTTGCTGTCTGTGACAAATATTCCTACAATCTTTCATACAAATCTTTGTTAGATCATAACTAGCTGTCAGAGGTGTTGTAGGCTACTCCAGAGTAAAGATGCTCAAAGCCTCCATGTCTTTATAAGGCTTTTATTGTGCATTCTATGTACAGTGCAAAGAGAGCTTCAAGAACACATGTCTAGCTGCTTCCTTCAGATTCTCCCAATGCCCCTCGCCGGAAATGTTGCCAACATAACAGCTTCGGGACGTGAAATCTCCTCCCCTTACGTCTGCGTGAGGAGGACTTCCTCAGTTCCGGCAAGAACTTAAAAGGGCGCCCCTCCCTTCCTGACAACAAGGGCTGGAGGGATGGCTCCTGGACGTTGTCAGAGCCCTGTTCCTCCATGCCTATGAGCTCTTCCCTTTCTCCTCCCCCTTTGCTGCTGTCTGCCTCATTACTGGAGCTGGAATGTAAGGGGTGTGGTCGATCCCTGCACGACCATTCCCATACACTAGCAAACTGTAGTTCAGAGCTGGATACAACTTTCCACAAGTAATATGTATGATGGTAGGATGTCTATGAGCAAGTGGACAGTACAAATCTAAAGAATTCACTATCAGCCATATTTGTAGAGTGAAAGAAATAGAATTACCTGATTCATTCTGCTAACAATACTCAGCAATGGAGGAAAGCCAATCTAGAAGAGAAAAAAGCTCCATCAGAATATGTAGGATTTTTGTGGGATACAGATGTATTTGATGGAAAACAGAATTAGTTTAGCACATTGGCACTTTGCTGCCAATGGGTGATAACAAACAGGACAGTCCCTTCATTTGTGCCTCTTCTCCAAATCTGTTCCAGAGGGTTCCCAAAACCCCAGAGCAGATTTTGTAGGTGCAGGGCAAGGCTGTACAAAGGAGGAGAGGAAGGAGAAGTCACATTGTATCAGTGGAAGGTTGTGGTGGACAGTCAAAGTGGGTTATCACCCAATGTTTTTTTTTTAAAAAAGCATCTTTATTAAATGGGAGTGTCATATGCACATAAAAACATGCCTAGGAACTCTGAAAAAGGATGTACAGTAGATATTCAACACTTTTGTCCAAAGTTAATACGCACTTGTACATAATCAATTCCTTGATCTTCATCTCTGGATACTTCAACAGCTGTGTCTAAATAGGACTTTTCACCTAGACAAAACCTTTTCCAGCCTTCTTCGTCCTCGACTCCGGGCTGAAGAATGCAAAAAGGCAAATTACTTTTCTTATTTAATGAAACAAAAATGTTAGAATCATAGAGTTGGAAGAGACCACAAGGGCCATCCAGTCCAACCCCCTGCCAAGCAGGAAACACCATCAAAGCATTCTTGACACATGCCTTGACATATGTTGTGAGGTGTTTTTTCCCCATTAGGTTAGATAAAATTCTGCCCTCAGAAAAGTCCATCCTGTATTTTTAGTTTGTAACACAGTTACCACAACAACAACACTTGGAATCATAATGTGACCCAATAACAAAATAAAGAGAAAGGCATTCATAAGGGGCTGAATTGGAGTATTAAGGAACAAACAGTTTGACAACATAGTTAATATGTTATATTCAACTTACGATTGCTACATTACTGTCCAAATGTTGCGACTTCCAATGATTCCTGTGCTTGTTCACACTCTGGAAGATTTATAATTAAAATCTAATGACTTCAGCATTCATCAGCTAAAAAGACCTCAACAGAATTAAATCTTATTTCAAAAGGAAAAAGAGTGAGATGAGTGGCAGGCTGAATTTTGTTGTTGTTTTTGATAGGGAATATATCATTATACACAGGGCCGGCTCTAAGGCAAGCCCATGGGACGTTGCGCGGCTGCGCCTGCTACAACAGCGCTGTGCCCACCCGCTGCAGTGAGAAACGGGGGGGGGGGGCCGCCGGAGCGATCATCGCACCACGGCGCCAGTCATGCTTAAGACGGCCCTGATTATACAAATAAACACAATGTGATCCTTTCTATTTTAAAAAAACTCTTGACAGTTAGTTGATCTGAGAGTATGTTTAATATTTGGAGGCCAAATCTTCAGAATGCAAATGTTTGGGAGTTCTCTCAGGCTGACAAGAAGATTCAGGAATATAACAGGAAAAACACCATATTGGCTCATTAGCTTGGTGTATATAATCACTACTAACCTGGCGAATGGCTGAAAAGTGTGCCACTTGTTGCTGTTGCCATTTCAGAGTTGGAGAATACCCTTCAGGGGCAGGTTGACATCCTGAAAGCTAACGAAGGAAAGAGTGAATATGGCTTTGTTAAGAATTTAGCATAGTTACATTTTAAGGCAGGACCATGTTGTTGCAATTTCAAGTCCTGTTCTGCAAGAACACCAGCCACATGGCTGGTGCAAGGTGTTCAATTTTGTGACTGGAAAACCCTCAAAAGCCTTGGCAGTTTACGTGGATGGTGTTTACTTATGCAAAACAAACCCTGAAATTGCAATGGAGTGGCACATTCTTAAAACAAGAGAACAATCAAACTCAAGTGCTTCCAACTTTATTATTTTATCTCAAAAAGTTTATGGATACAACTCTTCAAAACTTACTGAAATATTCGCAGTCTGCTTCTTTTTCAATTTCTTGGGGTCTATCTGGGCCACAACAACATCAGGGCATTTTGCAGCTTCAATCCTACAAAACAAAAATGGGGTCTAAAATTTGGAGTGCCTTCTGCTCCTCTTTTATATAATTTTGCCTCTTTGAGCTGTTTTATTTATTTTCAATGAGAATGTTCTATTTTTAGGCTTTTTTTGAACAGGCTGCAATACAAAACTATTAATCCAGAACATAACATAGAAGGCCAGCAGAAACATTATCCGTATGTGCTTCACAAACTACAGCTGAAAACAGCATTCCTATTTAAAATATAAGTGTTGTGTTTTAGTTGGCTGAACATTTTTTTGTTAACACTCAATGTCTTTTACAAGTTAAATCTATGCAGTCAGAAGTAAAGCATTCCACAGAGCTTACTCCCAGGTAACAACACTGCAGTCACGTCACGCAGCTGATCAGAAAAGTGAGCACAGATCTCCCCAAATTCCAACATGTGAACATCGCCCGTTGTCACCTCCATAGTCTGCCCCTGTCAGCTGATCCTAACCAACTGGGTATAGCAGTATGTACTGATACTCTTTGGTGTGTGCGTGTATCAAAACAAAGAATCTGCCTGAATTTTTGGACTCTGTTTGTGCACGTGGCTATGGCGGCTGTCGCGATGTGTTCCCGTACTTCAAAATTTAAGACGACAAAATTGTTTTGTTTCATAAGGTAGGATGGGGGGGGGGGAGGAAAAAGACATGTGCTAAAAATAAATAAATAGTGGCCTACAGCCTACAGCTTCTGGGAAGTAAATGACCCGATCCCGATAGAACTGCACACACATCTGGCCATCAAAAGAAGCGCTTGCCCTGAGGAGCTCTATGCAAACTCCAAGCACGCTGCAAGCAGCAGCCGCCATGCCCAGGTGTGCATGAGGGTCCACTTGGCAGTGAAAAACATTATGGGAATCTCTGGTCCCCCGAAGGGGCTGGCAGGCAGGCGATCCCAGCCCGCTCCCTCTGCTCCCCGGAACAGCCCCGCTCCCCACCCCGACCTACCAAGGAGGCGCCCACTTACTGGACCCGCTTTAAATATTCCTGGGGTGTTCTGGGGGGCACAGTGGGGTCGAAGTCCTCCGAGAGGTCGCAGTCCTGCACAGGTAGGAGCCGCGGCATCAACTCCTCCGCCGCCGACTCCATCTCTCAGCCGGGAGACTTCTTTCACCAGAGCCCGCAAAGCGCATGCGCGGCAAACAGCGACGCTCGCGACGACCGAGAAGCAGATCTAGGCCGCGCGCGCGCAAACCGCCGTTTCGAGAGTTCAGCCAGCAAAGGCGCCTGCGCAGGGATTGGGTGACCGCGTTTACTTATATGCCGCTTTCCACAATGAGCTGGGCCGTGCAGCAAACATTCGAAAACACCATCAGTGAATTTTAAAAAGCAAATTGGCGAACACAGAATAAATTCAACTTTTTTAAAAAATAAATCCCTAGGTTTAAGTACTTAAATATAAAGCAAGAGTTAACCGACAATAAAGTTTCTGGTCTCCCAGCACGCCAAGGAGCCTGGCTTAAATACAGTTCAGAGGGAAGCCAGGTTAGGTGACATCTACAACCTGGCTCCCCTATCCTTTACTCCAGAGGAGGCTGACAGCAAGAGAAGAGAAATGTTGGGGAGGGCAATGATGGTCACTCTTCCCCAGCCTCCTATGAATACTAACTTGCTGATGCAGGTCTTATGGTCTGCCCTGAGCCCCCAAAAAATAAATAATTTTTTTTAAAAGAGCTTTTCCTTTATTCAAACAAAGGACGCACTTGATAGAACCAAGTGTATACAATTTATGCTTAAAATTCTCTACAGAAATCTTGTATTCAAGGCAACAGATGTCAAGCAGAAGGCAGCAGTGATAGCTTGCAGTCACTATTTTTCATGTCCAAGTGTGGAATTTAAATACTATGGGACATTGACCATGGATCTGAGATTTTATTCGTTTATTTGGGAGATACTGCTAATAAAACCTGCAAAATAAGCCCACGATTAATACAAGCTTATTATTATTACAGTGGTACCTTGGTTTAAGAACAGCTTAGTTTATGAACAACTTGGATTAAGAACGCTGCAAACCCGGAAGTAGGTGTTTTGGTTTGTGAACTTTGCCTTGGAATAAGAACATGTTTTGCTTCCTGTTGAGTGTGTTCCATTTGTAAATTGAGTCCCCTGCTGCTATGGAAAGCACACCTTGGTTAAAGAACGCTTTGGTTTAAGAACGGACTTCTGGAACGGATTAAGTTCGTAAACCAAGGTACCACTGTACAATGTATTACCCGCCCTTCCCTCTAAGGTCCCAGTGATTCCACAAATAGACTTTGAATTAGACTTTGAATTAATGGAAGAAACCCTCAATTCTTTGGAGAGGCAAAGAGAGGAACTGGGGGTAGAGTTACAGAGGATGGCTATATGGCTTATAATCTGTTCATTTGTCCATATGGGCAACAAAATGTTGCCCATATGTTGTATTGGGAAGGCTAAGTAACCAGGGAAATTGTGCATTCTAAATTCAAGATTCCTGGGTATTCTAGAAATGCATTACTCACCTAGAGTTGTTTTGTAGTCCTCAATTCTAATTTTCTCTGCTGTTTAAAAGCAGCATTATTTCTCTCTACAATGTAGTCCAATGTACTCTTCTAGTAACCATGATCTAAAGAACGAACCTTCTTACATCTCTTAAAATGGAGATCATGAGTGTAAGGGTAGTTCCACATCACCCAGAAAATGGCTTGTTACATGTTGTTGTTTAGTCTGACCCCCATGGACCAGAGCACGTCAGGCACTCCTGTCTTGCACTGCCTCCCACAGTTTGGTCACTCATGTTGGTAGCTTTGAGAACACTGTCCAACCAACTTGTCCTCTGTTGTCCCCTTCTCCTTGTGCCCTCCATCTTTCCCAACATCAGGGTCTTTTCCAGGGAGTCTTCTCTTCTCATGAGGTGGCCAAAGTATTGGAGCCTCAGCTTCAGGATCTGATCATTTTAGGCAACAGATCCTGAAGCTGAGGCTTGTTACATATGCTACAATTAAAAGAAAAGCTTGGGATATTTCTATCTCTCTCCTTCAAAATGTGGAATATTTTGTACCCTGAAATATTTCAGCTGTTGGAGATTGTTAAAATCTCAGCAGTGGCTGCTCCACACAGCCCATAAAATTTCACTCCATTCAATCCAGTCCAGTCCAGGCACTTACCTCCACAAAGTATTCAGAAGCTCACCTCTTCAAGCTCCTCTCTTTTCAATACTCTACAATGAATTTCTGTGTTTTACAGGGGCCCTGCTGTCTCAAAAGCTATATACAGTACACACCATTTGTGTTAAATTAAATCACCTCACATGGATTTGTTTATGTAAGACATAAGTTTTGTAAAGTTTTTTTTTATTCAAGTCTACTTTAGAAACTTGTATACCATTGCTACACATTTTATTTTTTAAAAAAAGTTTATAAAAATACAGATATATATACACACACATTAGTGTTCTTCATGCCTGTTCATTTGTGGAAAGCCTCTACCTTCCAGTAGACTCCCATCTTTAGAAAAAAGGGATGTTAAGCTATGCACAGCAAGATATTCTTACCTAGAGTTCACATTAAAAACACAAAATCAAGTATCATCTCTACTGTAGTCCTAGAACATGATCAAAAGATATAATATTGTGGCTTTTTCTACTCATTGCTATAGACGCTAAACAGTATAGAGCACTTCATTAATATAGCAAGAGCCTATTTTGTGTTGCATAATTCCTAGCTAGAGATGGAAACTCTTTAAACTTTTTGTCTTTTATTGGCATCTGTAACCTGGAGTGTAATTGGGGGAAGCAAAACCCGGTTTCAGTCATTTGTACAATTCTTATTTTGTGTATATATTTCATAGATTTACATTTTCAGAATTTAACCACAGAATTCATTATCCACAGTACAGCATTATAAGCTAGTTCTCTTCTTACTCCCCACCCCACCCCACCCCAGCCAAAAAAAAAAAAGGAAAAAGGAAACCTGGTTCACAAATCAGCAGGTCTTCGACATTTTAGGCAAAATTTGATACATAATTGATGTATTGGAGTCATTACCATGAATGGGACACAAAATACAAGTTAATTACAGAATGCAAACCATGATCTCTTACATGACCTAAAAGAATTGTACTCTCAAATCTGGTCTTGCATAAAGTTTTGTGGTTTTTTTAAACCCAATATACCTATATATAGCAGTGTTCCTGGCATCCTAGAAAAGTGAAAAAATACTGATAGATGGTAGGATGCATGCAGGTGTAAAGAATAAGCTCATGTTGATAAATATTACTACCTCCAGTGACAAATATCTGAGTGGACCTGGATGGGAAAGGCAATAAAAATAATAAAATAGGCATGAGATCAGAGGGTGACAATGAATAGTGCTTCGCAGACACACAAGACCTAATACTTGAAGAGAGTGGGGTGTCTGAGCATGTGCGAAGAGGGAGCCTGATCTACATTTCCATTTTATCAAATACACATACAACATGCATTGCAGAGAATAAATCCTGAGAACGTGTGACACGAATACCACAGCAAATTATTAGTTTAAAAGAAGGATCAATAATATCTGCATTTTTAAAAGATCCTATGAGGGTCCAAACGCTCTCAACCTCATCTACTTACAAGGGAATAGAAAATTGTCAGTGCTTTGTATTACTGATAAAAAGTTTTTTTAAAAAATAGTCCAGTTTTTTGTAGCCTGGAAATAACAGCTACGTTGAATCCTCTTCTCTTCCTCTTGAGTGCTACACACGGAAGTTCATGTATCCCTTCCTTGCCCACCCCCCAAAGCCTTCAATGGAAGCATCATCAGGGACTTTGCCAAGCCATCACTGCTTTCTTCAAGGAGCGGTTTCTCTGCAGGTGAAAAATATGCTCTTTATTGCCATCCACTCTGGGGAAGACTTGCCTGTAAGGAAAAGGGGGCTCCAGGTGTTCCTGGTGCTGGGGGATATGTAGTAAAACCATCTGGTTGGGATGCATAGTTCTCCAGAGCAGACGCAGTGTGTGCCTTTAAAGAAAAACAAAACAAAACAGTATATTTAAAAGAAGACCACAAGCAGGGCCCTTGCTCCTGTTAGTTTGTCTATATTTGCACACTTGGTTCTTAACCTATTTAGTTTACGCAAAATTTATAATTTCTAAATAAGGATGATTACGGAAGATTGCCTTAAACTAATTTATTGGCAAACAAAATGATCTACATCTTTGAATAAACTTATTTTGCATTTTCAGACTCTCCCAACCCTGAAAACATAAATTTCACTCATTTAGAATTTTAATTGAGTTGGATTGGCAGTTTTGCTATTAGCTGTCCTGCGCAAGGGATGAAGCAGGATATAAACACTTAGAAAGTAAATGAATGTTTTGTGTGATGCATAAAGGTAAAGGTACCCCTGACCAGTCGTGACCGACTCTGGGGTTGCGGTGCTCATCTCGTGTTATTGGCCGAGGGAGCCGGTGTACAGCTTCCAGGTCATGTGGCCAAGCATGACAAAGCCGCTTCTGGCGAACCAGAGCAGCACACGGAAACGCCATTTACCTTCCCGCTCTAGCCATACCTATTTATCTACTTGCACTTCGTGCTTTCGAACTGCTAGGTTGGCAGGAGCTGGGACCGAGCTTCGGAAGCTCAGCCCATCGCGGGTGATGCATACTGAGGCATAAATTGCAAGCATTACAGGACCTGTAATTATCAGTTGTCATAAAATCCGGAGGGGGGGCACTTTCATTTTAATAGCACGCTTTATCCTCATGGTTATGGAAGAAACCTGTTAGAAGTGGTTAGTTAACTACAAAAGGCTTAAAAGACATCTGGATGGCATATTTGAGTCTGGGGACTAAGATTCTTGCAATAAGCCCCTCTGACTCCACTCTACTAATATAAAATGAGCCCAGATTTTCCTTCCCTAGTTCCTATAATCTAGTACCAAGTTCTAGTCTAACCACAATAAAGCATGCATATACGTTTGCAGACATTTCCTTAATGGATTATCATTGCAGGCATTGGAACCTTTAGCATGGAGTTCTTGCAGTTTCCTTGTCCTTTGTTACCAATTCAGAAAGTGCCTACATCTTCCTTTTATGTTCTGTACCTGCAGTAATGCAGACTGTGCAGCTGCACTGTGCTGAAGTTCCTGCAGGGAAGACTGTGTAGCACTCTGGGCAAGTCCAGGGATGCCAGGAAGAGAGAGGAGTCCAGGGAAAACTGTATTTCCAGGGGCCTGAAGCCCAGAAGTCAGGCTAAAATAATCAGAGGTAGAACATGTTAAACTCCAGACACCGCAGCAACAATTAAATATACAAAATTCCAAAGTGTTTTAAAGTGATTAGATTCTATGCTATGATCATAAGGTCATATACAACTAAATAGTTGCATTAGTGCAAGGATTGGCACTAGCTAGCAAAACAGGATGTTCCCTCCTCTCTTTCCCCTGCACATCCCATGATTTCCCCAAATCTGCTCTGGGGGGTTGAGGGAACCCTCAGAACCAATTTAGGGGGATAAGAGGTAGGGAAGAACATCTGATTGTGCGAGGAGAAAGCCTTGCTCAAACTGAATGTTCACCTTAGCACTATGTGGCATATTACTCTTACAATATAAATACCGTATGCACAAATTTAGTTTGTGTGCTCAAGCACTGAATAGACAAGTTATCATTTTGCCAAGAGGGGTTTTGCATGTGGAAATTGTTTTGCCAATGTCTGGTATTTGGAGTTTGATTACCTCAGACAACAGATATGTGTAAAATACAGCCCAGTGCGATATATGTTGGTTCTTACTTTAGGAATTCGCTCAGGGAGCCTAGTACAAATTTAAGAGCCATATATCCTCTAGCAGGAAGACATTCAGTACTTATCAAGTTAGTAGGGTAGGTTTAAAGGAAATTACAAACTTATAAACAGGTCTCTGCCCGTGTTGAAAAATTCAGCCTGCAACACAGAGAGCTAAGAAAAGGGGTATTCAAAACAAGTTATCCATACTTCATTATCCTTACGTTTAGAACTTCACAACCACCATTAAAGATAATCAACAATTTGCCAAAGAGACCCCCTGACCTCTTGGAGCAACAACGTACCCGGCCTGTGCAACAAGTGCAGAGTTGAAGTTTGAGCTAAAGGCCGAGGCAAACCCTGGCAGCACTGGAGCCGGAGATGGGGCTGTGGCAGCTGCCGGCAGTGGTGCAACTGCTGCTACTGTAGAAGATGCCTGGAGCCCAGGGAAAGAAGGGAGAGCAGGAGTGACAGAGGGAGTGTTAGAGACAGGGAAAGGAGGGAAGGATGAGCTGCATGAGCCTAGAGGTACTTGAGGAACAGAAAACAGCGAAGGGACGGCGCTGCACAAGTTAAGGGGGAATGGTGGAGCTGGAGCAGCCGCTGAAGCGATGAGCGTCGGGAGGGCACTGGTCGCAGAGCTCACATGGGGGGCAGGAATGCCTGACGTAGTCGTAGGTGGAATGGGCAAGAGAGACCCCGTTGGGGTAAGTGCTGGGTTGCCGGCAAAAGCAAAACTGCTGGCCAGTGAAGTGAATGGAGGAAGTGCATTATATACTGGGGCTATTGGAGCAGATGAGCCATGTGGGGCAATGGAAGGAGAGCTGTTGAGAGAGGAGCTCAAGGAGGAGAGGCTAGAGAGTGCTGGATTCAGGGAACTGCCTGGCAAAGAACTAGTGGAGGTATATGCATGGCCAAGTGCTGACAAGCCTGAAGTGCTATGAGAAGGTCCGGAAGAATGGGAAGGGCCTTTGAAACCTGAAATTGTAGGGCTGGTGGGCTCAGTTTTGACCAGTGCAGGAATTGGTGTGGCGGCTGGTGTGGATGAGGCCTGCTGTTCGGGATTAGCAGGGCTTGGGCAATGTGCGTGAGCAGCTGAGGAAACACAACTGATGGGCATAATGGACGACGGCCCTGCAGTTAATGGGGACTGCGTTGGGGGAGTTGCGCTATTGTTAACCCCAGGCTGAGATGGAAGCCCTGGGAAAATGGGCAGCCCTGAAGTGGAAGGGTGCTGGAGGGCAGAGGTAGCAGTTGGAGTGTAACATTTGTTACCGGACGAAGAGGGGGCTTCAGAATTCTGGCTGGCAAGACCAGATAGAGAGGCAAGCTCAGCCGAATTAATTATTGAGCTATCGTTTACAGACAGGAATCCCTTCAAGACTGACAGGAGTGGGTTAGGCAAGTTAAGTGGGCAAGGCAGGCTAGTGGCAGGAGAACCAGCAATGGTGGATGGAAGAGGACTAGCTATCCCTTGAGGGGTGGGTGTCAAGGACAAAGGAAGGCCAGCAAAAGCAGATGACAATGAATTAGGGTTATTAGCTGAGGCAGTGACAGATGCGGCGGAAAAGGGCAGGCTGGCAAATGGTGTAGAAGCAGATGCAAAAGCTTCGCTTGGTACAGGAGTGGCACATGACGTGGAGAGCCCTTGCGGAGCTGCTGTGGCAGAGAGCACGGAAGCCAGCCCAGAAAAAGTTGAAGGGAGGGGAGCAGAGGTGGCACAATGAGCAGATGTGGCAGGAACACCAGGCAGCGAATGGGATTTGATGACAGTAGGGGTTGGAGTCGATGGCTGTGATGGGTGGACCGAAGAGATAACCTGCCCAGAGAAGGCAGGAAGGACAGGGGTGGACATGCTTATCCCTGGGATGATTGGCGATGCAAGTGCCGACGAGTGGCTTATTGCCTTAACAGATGATGGGGTTGGGGCTGGAGTAGCAGCAGGGTTAGAACCATGAGGTGTAAAGAGATGATTCGTTTGTGTAGCAAAAGCTGGAAAGAAACAAAACCAGTAAGAATTCTTGGAAACTAGCAGAAATGTTTGTATTCAACATGAAAGCATTGTAACACAGTTTACACAACAGCAAAATAAAAGATGCTACCACCATAACTTGCAAGAAGTAAAATGGTATGCAAAATGAGACACAAAACACTAGCTCATTTATTGTTCTTTGCATTGTTAAAGAATAACTGTAAGACAAGCAAATATAAATACCAGTTTCAATTTCATATTCCATGATTGCTGCTGTCAGTTTAACTACATGGCTGTTTAAAAAATTAATGCCCATCATTCATTTGTTTTACCAAATATGAAGTTCATTTTTCTCCTATGCATATAATAAATATTGGATAGATTACCACATATGTTGCCAGACACTAGCAAGCAGGAATAGTACTGAGCAGTAAGCCCTGACCTTTTGAACTAGCTTCATTAGAAGAGCAAAATTATTCACAACACATTTTATTCTTAGTACCAGAAATAGCTGGATTTCAGACTACCTTAGTTTTAAAATTATGTTTAGCCATCTTTTTTCTAAAAATATTTTCAGAAATACAGGCAGAGTCTGCAAGGAGTTCTTATGTTTAGGAAGTGATCATGCCATAATATATATTGGCCCATCTTTTTCCTGCTATCCCAGGTACTGTCACCCAGCAATATCTTGTCAGTGGTCCCTCATTTGTCTGTATTTCCTGTTGCTGTACCTTCCAGTGTCTAGCTAGCCTTACATATCAGGACTAAAAGGAGGAATGCAAATGAATACATTCATATACAACTTATTGATTTCCTTTAGGCCAGGGCTGGTGAACCTTTCGGCCTCCAGTTATTGTACATCAACCCCACACAGCATGGCCATTGGCCAATGCTTACGGATGATGCGAGTTGTAGTCTGGTAGCATCTGGAGGGTCAAAGGTTCCCAAGACCTGCTGTAGGCATACAATATGCATTCCCTTACTTCAAAATCCTAGCTTTTCAAGACAAGGCTGGGGCAGACATAATACCACTCCTTATTAACTATTGTTAATAAATTAGGAGGCAGCCTTAGGGACACTTGTGCTTCATTGAATCTCCTTCTCTCCCTGGGAATAGGTGTCCTCTCCACTTTCTATGGTTAAGCAGAATTTGTCAGGATAGCAATTTTTGAGGATGCATGGCAGCGAATTTAATCTGAACACACTTTTTCAAGCAAGTTTTGTGTTTTATTAAGAGCAAAATGTGTGCTGTGAAGTGCTCTGGGATCATTTAGATGACGAGCAAATTATAAGTATTTTAAATAGATGCACAAACCTAATTTCAGTTACTAAATTCCACATAATACTATTGAAAGTAGAATCGCTTGCAGAAGGCACTCAAAAGTCCTAAGTCGTCATGCTGCACTCACGACACTTGAGAAATTTGGGGGTTGTAATAGGAAAGGAAAAACAATATTACATGAAAAAGCATAGTGGGGATGAAGATAGGGAGCTGGCCATTAGTTCTGGGTAAAAGTGCTGCAGTAGTTGATAAGCAACTAGGTGATGAAACATACCTTTGACTAGTTCTGCTAAACAGGGAGAAAAAGCAAGCAACTTCTCTTTCTTTATAGCAATCTTACTAAGCAATTGCAGCTATTGCTGTCACCAATGCTTTCCAATTTTCCTGCAAGGCTATGTCAAAAACGTTGTACATTAGTTGAAGTTTGCTTTGGTAGCATCAAAACTGCTGACATTCATGAGGGTGGGAGCACAGGGAGCAGAACTAGTTATGCATGGAAGCCACTACAGACTCTCCACTCCAGGCATGGAGACTCAATGTGCTCACTCATTGTGTAAAAATGGAGACTTCAGTAGATTTGGCCTGATCTCAGTTGTGTACCTTGCTATTTCTCTGCCAAAGATGACAATAGCAGCCATTTGCTTCTCTGGCAGTAAGTGAAATGCTATAGTACAGGCTGCTGTTCAGGTTGTAGGGAGCAGGTTCTGCCCTCACCAACCTGGTGTTCCAGAGTCTTTTTTTGTACCACATCGTATGTTGAATGGTTACCACTGAGTTTTGAGATAACATGCAAAGCAGCACTGTGCCCCAAGCTCATGAAATACACGAGCTTCAACCACAGTAAAGGGCTTTGGGAGTAACAAATCAAAGAGGAAGTAGCTTATATTACTGTCTGGAAGGTAAATGTTTTATGCAAACTTTTCCCCACCCCACCCCCCAATGTTTATTTCCTGTTAAACCAAAAGTGATTAAGTTGAAATGAGGCTATTAGCATTTCCTGGGAAGGGAAGAAACTTGAAGCTCCTACCTAAATTAAATATAAGAAATTCAACTGGGTACTAGTAGCAGCATGTTTTTTTTGTCCCCTTGTGATAAATACTTTTAACTTATGGGTTGAACTGTAAAAATCACCTCCTCCCCCACCCTCAAATATTGCAAAATGTTAACACAATACCGCTTTAGGGTCCATGTTTATTGTCTATTCCATTATGTATTTAGAATTCACTATTATCAATGAATCTAAGTTCACTCACAGGGACCACCAAATTATACATAGAAACATAGGATCTGAAGTGCTTCCGTTGTAATTATTCAACAGTGCTCAAAACCAGATGATAGGTTTTAATTAAATATTATTGAATCAAAATTGAGCAAGTATAGACAATAGCAGTGATTTTTTTCACATGCCAGAGTTCTATGTATTTAACAATTTGGGCTAAGAAAGGTACTTATTTTTTTCTGTACCTCAGCATGACATATACTTATGAATTTAGTGCTGGTTTAGATATAGCATCAGAAAAAGAAATTCTAAGCAACTGGTTAAAAAAAACCAAACACTCAGGAGCATAGTAAGTTGCTTACCTTAACAGTTGCTGCTATTCAAACACAAATGGATTTATTTATTTATTTATTTTAAAAGCAGCACTCAGCAGAATTAATAATGTTTATCATCCTCACAAACATTTAAGTTTCTAGAGCTACAGCTTGTCTCTGCAAGTGGACAGCTTACCTTGGCTTTGGGAAGATTTTGTCGGATTGGAAAGTTCTCCATTTTCTACATAAAGAACATAATTAATGAGGTGAAAACAGAATTCTGTTGAGACTACCAAGTTGTTAAAAAAAAACAGCTCCCTTTCATTGTTTTCATTGTAACGATCATCATGCCTTGAGAGATGGGAGGCCTTCCCCTCCACCCCAGGCCACTCCTCTCACTCCTGTGACAAGCCGACTACAACTCCCATCAGCCCCAGCCAGCGTGACCAATGGTCATGGATGATGGGAGCTGTAGTCCAACAACACTTGGATGGGATTATGGTGGCTACCCCTGCCCAAGCCCATTCTGAAGCAAATCTCTTCACGCTTCCCACCCTGCAGAAACTATTACTGGGAGGGAGGGAGCCTGACAGTGACTTGCTAGTTGTCAAGAGCAGGCTTGCGGCCCAAGACATCGGCACAAACTCTCCCACCGATTGGTGACGCTGGTGTGTAACCAAGACACACAGGGCTTTCGTAGGGTTCTTGCTTTACCTGTTCCTACATGACTAGAAGCATATGGTGGTGGAGCTGGCAAGCCTGGAGCTATGACATTGGCCAGTGGAACAAGACCAGCATTGTTGTAAGCACCTAAGTAAAAGAAAACGGAAGGCAAACAAAGATGAGGTAATGAAGTTTCACGGATCATCTTCAAACAGCATATCAGTTACTCAATTCCTAAAGGGCTGCCTTCTTCCATAAGTTCTTTCCTATGTTTGCTCCAGATATCACTGCCAATGAGATATGGTGGGCAGCTACCTGGAGCAGGCAGAGGCACACACTTCAGGAAGCATCCTCTCAAAAGAGGTTCATCAGATCCCAACACTTTGTTGTTGTAAATGCCTGGCAGAGACACGGCTGTTCTGAAAGGCTTGTTCATTGCTTTCTTAACCCTGTTATGTTATTTTAGGAATGTTTACCTCCATAGCGGATATATCTGATAATATTTTAAGTTGATACTCTATTTTTTTTTACTTCCGGTATGATATACTCTTATGTAAACCTTGAATTCGCTTTGTGAAAGAAGGCAGTTGTTTTAAATGAAGAAATAAATATAGCTAGTTGTTTGAACGGTTGAAACTGCATCACCTTACACTGAATTCTCAAGCAGTCACAGAATCCTGAGCTTTCAACGCTAAACTAATTTAGCGTTTAGTTAATTAATTTATTTTTAATTAATTTTTATTAGTTTTCGCATACTGTACCACATATTCCATTATCGTTTAGTTAATTTAAAAGGTTACATCAACTCCCCACCCCCTGCAAAAAAAAAATCCTGCACTTTCAGTATTCCTTTAACAGATTAAAGTGTCATTAAGTATTCAGCTGAAATTCCCCACATTTGAGATTAGAAACTATGAAAAGGCAGGTATAAGGTGTCAAGCACTAGCAGCAAAGTGGATTTCTGCTCTCCCACCAAAGTGTCCAAACCCCTCAAGCAACTGCACCCCAATATTTCAGTAATCTCATTTTTCTTTCACTGCTCCTGATTTTTCAAAAAACAAAGCAGGAACAATTCTTTCAGTTTAATTACTCATTAAGAGTCAATAACGTATGCATAAGGGATTGTTTTAGGGTGATTAGGAAGCAGAAACGAGTTGGATAATCAGCTCCAAGACTCAGCAGGTATAGAAATATCTATGGAGAATTGTTTTGAGCTGCAAACATCACAACTGAAGGACATTAACAAGCTGGACAAAATTTAGAGGAGAGCTACGAAAGTCATTGAATTTTACTTCATCATGCAAATAGTGTAAACAGTTAAATCTGAAGCATATATTTAAGAAAATAACTGAGAGTATTGCGTATCGAGATTGTGAACATTCTTCCACAGTGTAAAGGGGAAATGATCACAGAAAACAAACAGGAATGATGGGCTTACTTGGTGCAATGGTTGCATGTGGCCGACAAGGAGGGATAGGATAAGGAACAGGCTTGTGTGGATTGTATGTTGCTGGGGCCTAAACAAGAGGGACAAGAGTTTGTCAAAACTGAACATTTACACATTAATCTACTGCAAAGGCAACGATAAATTCCCCCCTCATTTTGTAGCAGAAATTATATATTGCTTTTTTCACTATTAAAATATTTCGAAGGGAAGTGCATTTTGCTCAGTTCTCAAAATTCCAGCTGACCATTTTCACAGGCTTTCTTACTTGGTTTCGACTTCTGCATTGGAAGCCTACTGCCTACACTGTAGTTTGCCTTTAACATGCCCCAATAACCAGCAAATTCATATGGCTTATCTGCCTTTCATCTCTATGGTGGAAAACCTTCTCTCAGATACATTTAAGACTTCTTGAGTCACTACCCTTCTGCTATGAACAAATCAACTGAACTCAGGAATTTCTGATCTTGCCAACTGTAGGAAAGAGATCACATGCTTTGGATGCAAAAGGTCTAAGATTCAACTCTTTTTGCAGTCTTCAGGTAGGACTGGGAAAGATTCCTGTCTGAAACTCTTGAGGGCCAGTACCAGTCACTGCAGACAGAACTGAACTAGATGGACCAGTAATCCAAGAGGTCTCTGCTCGTTTTTTTCTGGAATCTCCTCTTCTTCCACCACATAATTCATGATGGTCCCCTAACCTCCAACGGAGCATTTTCGGGGGGTGGCCAGGGAAGAAGTAGTCAGCTTATGCTAGCTCCGTGACATTCGTTCAGCTGTGGATACAATGGACTATCACTGATTCTTCTCCTTCATTGCATTCAAAGAGTATTTGGAAACTTATCTTTACCACCTCCTTTTCTCCTTTCTTAAAAAAACAAACCACCAAACTTTACATTGTAAGCAGGCAGAAGTCATTCTTTTAAACTACTGTATATTTATTACGGTCCCTTTTTGTTCTTGCCCCATTTTTACCCTGCTGTTATTTCTCTCCCAAGTAACTCTGTTCTGTTTTCAACAACAGGAGCAACCCAAATAATGAAGCTTATAAAAATGTAATTTTGTAGACCTACTGGTTTGGATGGTCCAAGGATACGAGCTGCTATTCCCTTGCCTTCATTAGTGTAGTCTTCATTCTCCTTTTTGACAGGTGACCCCTGGAAAAAAGGAGGACCCACTATTAAAGACCAAGCTCTCTACTGTGTGGAAAGCAAATGTGGGTTACAGAAAGCACAGGGGCATTTGTAAGAGATTAGAGCTACAGTTAGAGCTACTCTAAGTATATCCTATCTATCACCCACTATCAGGAAAAAGTCCCCACTGGACCATGAAAGGCAGCTTCACCAGAATAAATTAAGATTTTCTGTGATATCTAAGCAACTAAGGCTACAATCCGATACATTCAATTAGAAGTAAACCCATTGAATACAGTAGAACGGTTTCTGAGTAAACATGCTTTCAGAGTGAAGTTTCAGACCACACGTTCTAAGGCAGTGGTTTCAACCAGGGTCCTGTGGTTCCACAAGCATCCCACAGGGGTTCCACAAAACTTTACAATAAATTGATGCAACCTGGAGTACTCTGATCATGCAGGGGTCCAGGCTGCAAGGATGCCATGATGCACACAACTAAATGTGCAACAGCCCCTTTCCCATAGCCACTTGCCCTTTAAGTAAGCAGGCGCAAGTGGGAGGTGCTACTGGTCATGCCCAACGCTGAGGGCATGGCACGGCTCCCCCTTTGCATGGTGGGAGAATATATGTGCAATTCTTCTCAAGAGAACTACTATTGGAGTGATTTTTGGGTTTTATGCTTTTAACAGGAACTGGATATTTTCTTCTTCAAAACCAGTTATTCCAAGTAGAATTTAGTCATTCCAAGTAGTATATGTTTCTCTATAATGAGGCCTGTTTGTTGTTGTTGTTTTAACTAAAGAGAAACAAATTAGGAATTACATTCTCTTTTTAACAAAATGTTCTTTTTATTATTTGTCCAATACTGATGAAAACAGCCTTGCTGTTATTCTTTCATTTTTGTAGGCAATTTATTGCAGCAGCGCTACTTTTATATTCCACCACTAATCCCCAAACTGAAAATGACAGTATATTCAGTAAGATCATACCGGGAAAATTCCATTTATGCGGCTGGGCTTTCCTTTTGGGTAAGGGTTTCCTGGAATCATGCCACAGGAAGATATCATAGCGTGAGGTGCTTTACACCCTGCTTTGGAAGCCTGCAATATAAATAAAACAAAGGGCAGCATTAGATTCCGACACAACTATTTTGAGTGGTGGCAAAATAGCATGTTTTATGAATACATAAGATTGGATGTAAAGGTCAAGCTATCATATTCCAAGGGCATCATGAACATTTCAGTACAGCCCAGACGGCTTGTTCTCGCAAGCCACTGCCTCTCCATTCCTTCTCTAAGGCCTGATAATTCCCTTAGTGATAATTCCCTTAGAGCAGAGCTGGGTGATGATGGCCCAGTGGACATAACCCAGTGGAACATCTTTTTGCACCAGGGACTGGGATTAGCATAATCCTTAGGTGGAAAGCCTGCACTAAGCATGGGCCTTCTCCCTGGGGGAAAGGTCACGTGGTGCAGCAGTTTCATAATAGGGATTTTGAAGAGATGTTCTGAGATGCTCTGGAGAAACCTTAAGCTTTTTGCAGCTGTTTGCTTTGAATGATCTCACACATGAGCATTTATTATTTGACTTTCCTATTATTACAGCAATGTATTGCGTTCCAGATTATAATAGGCTGTGTTTGTGACTGGGTAAGTCATAAACTTGGCCCAAAGGTAAAATTCCTACACATCATGGGACCAGTCAATGAAATGCCTCATAGAGCTACCTCATACTTGTTTGTGCAACTGAGGTAGTGCATCTTTTAAAATCCACAGACAGATCTAAAACAAAGAACCACAGCCCCACAGTAGCAGCAGAGCAAACTGACAATACAAGGGCAAATTATACATTCAAGGGAGAATGCAAAACTTGCAGAGAAGTCTCAATTTCTCCAGAGACTCAATCTCTTTGTATTGAGGAGATACATACAATATCATGCAAAGTCCTGAAAACCTCCAAAACTATGCACTTTTGTCCCTATGCGCTTCAAAGTTTTCATGAATGCAGCCATGCGGAAATACCTGTTCAAGAATTCTCCTGCATCTCTTCTTCTCAGACATGCTAGTTCTGAAGAGATCTTCAATAAGGCGGTAATTCTGAGCATCAATAATATTGCTATAAAATGAAGCAATGTGTTTAGAAACTGTTAGTGGCTCTCATGCATACCGTCAATAGTATTTATCAGAGCTTGTTGTGCTACTTAATATTCCTCAGCAGCATAATCATAACAACAAAGCTAATTTGAACAGGAAGGAGATAGACCAGTACTGTACAAATATACACACACAAACAAGCTATCAGTGCAAGAAAATACCCCCCAGTCACAGCCCATGAGGACAAGGATCTTAACCATTCAAGCCTCCATCAAACCAAAACACCTAGAGGACATATGCTAGTACTAACGCTAAGAGTCTGCATGGAATGCTAATCAACAGCCAATACTTACGAAGCCAACAGTTCTAGTGCAATAAGCTTGTCTTTGCTAAAAGTGAAGCAGTTCAGGATGTTAACCACTTTTGCTGCAGAAACAGCTACCATTTTCTAGAAAGAAAAGAAAAGAAAGTTTCAGCAATCCCTATTCACGTACATTGGTTGCAGGCTCACATGACCGCATTAAGGGTGTTTTTTTTATAAAAAAAACCAACAACAATCAAGTGGTATATAAATTGTATGAAGAAAAAAAAGATCTTTGAGTTTTTGGCAACCAGCAAATGGATCAGAGTGCACAGACTAATCAAAGGTAACCGATATGGTGCCCATCCTGATATTGCACTGCAACTCCCATCAGTCCCAGCCTGCATAAGGAATGATCAGGGATGACAGGAACTGCAGCCTCCAGATAGACTAAATGTTGGCTACCTGGGTACAGACTAACGCTTCAACAGCTTGTTGAAGAAGGCTTTTGTTCATAATGATAGCATGAAAGGGCAGTAGAGAACCTGAAAGTCTAACCACTATACTGTAGCAGAACAGACTGTTTACAAGTATAATGTTATTTCCAGCTGTAGATCCACAGCACACACAAACTACCAGAAGATTGTACATGAGATCACAACAAAGGTTGCATCGCTTTGGCAACAGGACTTCCCCTTCCTCCCCACCCATATCCCATTCTCTGCCAAATTTTTACACTTGCCTGCAACTCCCTCACTCCTCTCAAATCCAGAGAAGAAGTTGGCAGACACAGGGGAGAGGCGTGGAAGGGAAAAATCCTGTGGATACAAGCCACAGTACTTGAAACATTCAATACTGACTGAGCTAGTCTTTACAAAGAAGGGAGAATAGGATGGAATACACAGCATTGGCTGAACAGGGAGGCTAAACGCCCCCCCCCCAAAGTGAGCATGTCAGAATCATGCACAATCAGGATTTGAAATCATCTTTAAGGACTGTGGTGATAAAACAAATGAGCAGTCCGATCCAAATCTGCTGCTGGAAACCAAGTAAATGCTACTATGGCTATAAGACCAGAGAAATGCAATTCAACAAAATGCATTGCTTCAATGAAAAAACGTACATGTTGTAATGCCTTCATTGCTTTTAACTGTGGTTCAGCCCAAGAAAAGTACCTCAGTAATTCAACAATCTGCAACGAAAGAAATCCGACAGTTCATCACTCATGCAAAATCTGTTGCTGAACAAATGCACACATTTGTACATCACTTGTAGCTAGAAGTAAAAAGGTTTTCTCAGAAACTTTTGTAGAATGATTTTCGTTGATTCTTTAATAGATGTGAACTAAACCCCCACACATATTAAGCAAAATAGAAACATCGTCACCCGACCCCACCCCACCCCAATCTACCTCTTTCCACTTTTTCTTCCCAATGTCTCAACAAATGAAACTGGTTTGTAAAAATGTTATGAGAGACATTGCACATATCTTTGTAAACCAAGAAAACATTTTATTTTTAAAAAATAGATGTGAACTAGTTTGACGAAATTAAAATCTAAAATAGTACCACACAATTAAACATTTTTAGATACAGAATTTCAAAGTTATCCAAATCATAAACCTCAGTTTAATAAGCTATTTTTTTGTAATCAAAATTTGAATGCAGATGCAGCTACATTCATGGCAGCATCTGCCTTGTTGTAAGGCAGTACTTCTCAAACAGTGGACCTCAGATGCTACAGCCTGCCCAATGCCTCCTCACTGGTCTGCCTATCCTGTCCCCATGCCATCCCACAGCCTTTTGGTTGGACCAGTGCCAGCATCAGTGACTCCTTGCATGCTGCTAGGTGGCTGGGAGAAAAACATTTTGGACAGTGCCGGGGGGGGGGCAGGAGGAGGAGGAAAGGAAGGTCTCCATCCTCTGAGGGAAAAGGGCTAGAGGAGTTGTGGAAGGAAATCAGAAAGTGAGATATTTATTGATTCTTATTAATAATAAACTGAAAATAGAAAGAAAGGGGAGAAGAGAAGAAAGCTGTAATAGCAGGAAGCAGTGAATCTAACAGGAACATTTAGGAATAATGAAAGAAATTGTCAGTTGGGAGGGAATACGGTACAAACGTAAACGGAGAAGAAATTACAGAAAATGAGGAAAGGTATTTTAAGAGGCATTGCGGGGGACAAGGGAAAAAATATGAAAGAAAAAGACTTCTCCATTTAGGGCCTCTGAATCGGCAGATTCTACCTAAAACTTCACAGTATTATGACTTGAAGAAAGTTGATCTTCTAAGCTCCTTGACGAAAAGAAAACTGTGGTAAAGAATTTAGGCATTTCCATAGGTGGATTAGATACCTGCAGAAACCACCCATGTCAGTAACTGACAGCTGCTTAGAAACTGACTCCATCTTGTGACTGGCTTTGCCCTGCACCACCATTTTGTGACTGGTGGACTTCAGTAATTTCCAGCTGTCTCAAGTGGGCATTGTGAGTACAGAGTCTGAGAACCCCTGGTGTAAGGATCCGGTCCCACTACTGGAGCATAAACTTCACCCATACCCAGCAGAGCACAGAATCAGGCTTCATAAATATACTATTTTCTTGCTTCACAGGATAGGGCCCTAAATTAGAGGGGGGGGGGGACTCAACATTTACACTTATCTCACTCTCCCAAGCCGAGAGGAAAAACAAGGCACCTTTCGCAGGATTGTTCATGCTGCAGCACAGAGATCAAGAAGCTGTGGCCCTTCAGATATTGTTGGACTCCCAACTCCCAAGAGTTCCAGCCAGCATGGCCAACTACCAAAGATGAAGGGAGTTACAATCTAACAACACCTGAAGAGCCCCTGTTGTAGTGACAGTTGCCTTGTCATACTTTCCAGAGCTTTGCACAACTTAATTGTTCTTCAGCATTACCTGTTCGCTAGAAAAGTACCCGTGTACATATTCAATAGCTTTTAATTTGTATTCCATCAACACAGCCTATGAAACACAAAAAACAGTAGGTTAGTTTGCAAAACTATAATAACGAAGGCATAAAACTATCAGAAATCAGAGCATATAGCAAGGGTGGCGCACTACAGGCCCAGGCCTTCTCTGTACCTTCCTTGGATGCTGCCTTTGGCTTCCCTAGATTATGGTGTGTGTGTGTGTGTGTGTGTGTGTGTGTGTGTGTGTGTGTTTGCATGGCTTTAATGTAACCTAGTGCACAAAGTAAGAATCAGTCAGTTGCTCTGCACACTTTTGCCCCCAACCCCACCAGGTTTTGGCTGTGGCTCTGCCCACCAGAAGCACGTGGTGCCTGGAGGTTTTGTCCATAAGAAAATGGAAAAGGTCTTCATCCCTGCTATAAATTCTGCAATGCTACACATACTTAGTATGAAATAAGTCCTATCAAAAATGAGGCTTTCGTTTCACTAAAGTATCTTTAGAAACAACACTGACCTTGCTCAGAGTCGGCCTACTGAGGTTAATGGACATGACTGTCTTAGGTTCATTAATTTCAAGGGTTCTACTCAGAGTAGGGCTTTGTTGAGTATCAAAATGTAAGGGAAACCAAAGCAGTGGTGGGATGTGTGAAACCACAAAATGACCAATGGGTTCTTGTTAAAATCCTGGGAATTTCTGGTTTTATATGAAGGCACATTATATGCTATTTAAATGTTATACATTAAAGACACAGAACTCCTGCAACAGAATATAGAAGACACATCTGCACAATATTAAGTTTGTTCCCTAGTCTAATGTTTTTACATTTTTTTACAGTTGCGCTGCTGTTCAGTTATATTGGTTTAATCGCTAATTACCTTTCTAATTTCATCAAGCACCATCTCAAATGCTTTTTTATCCATTTTGCTTTTATCAAGATGTAATCCTTTGTCAGTTCCAGACACTCTTTATTGCAGAATTGCCTTCTGTTGAAAAAGAAAACAAAATGTGAATTCCTGCTCACGCTGTGCACCTCACTGACCATGAAGTTCATCACTAAGTCTAGAATGGGGAATTGTTAACATTGAGAGAGCCTCAACTTCTGAAATATCTGCATCAAAGGTAATTCCAAAAGTCTTTATTCATTCTTTCATTGAAACCATATTTCCTATCCTCCCTAGCCCCAGCATGGAAAAATGGCATGTTACTGTCCTCAAGCTCAAGGTAATACACAACGTCCTCAATCAGTCACAAAATGAGCAGCCTTCCGTCAAAAAACAACTTACCCAAGCCTTCTCAAATGTAACAGCAGTTCCTTTGAACTCACTCAGATGCACAACACAGAATCTGCATGATGCTGATTGGCAGCAAGATGGCCAGCAGCTATATTTTATTTATTTTAACATTAATGCACTGCCAATGTCGCTCCATGGAGCCCTCAGGATGTCCATTTCTAGGTAGAATACAAAAGACAGAAAAAACAGAACTCAGTAGAAGCTAACACCTCCTAAAGGAAGTTTATTTAATACACTGGGCATGCTTGTGACATTTCCTGTTGTCAAATGCTGTGACATACTATCCAACTTTCCATAAAACAGATCTACATTGAAGTCTCTGTCCAAGTAAATTCTGAACCTTTAAAGAAAAGCAATTAGGACATGTGAATAAAACATATTTTCTAGTATTTTAAAGAACTCCAAAATTCTAGAGAACAGTTTCAAATAGTACTATAACTTGGACCCAACATGTGCAGAATGCTTCTTTTCTTGATACAAGGGAAGTTGCCGCCAAATTCTGTGAGTACCCTGAGCCCCACTTCTTGCCATTTCAGAAGGTCCTTAAACCCTTATGAGCTTTTTGGGATTGCAGGGAGCAATATCTATGGAAGTCCCATTGTGCAAGTGGGGGTGTCCTCACACTTCTTTGGATCCAACCTGAAACATTTTTTCCCCAAAATCCTCTATTTGTCTCTTTTTTAAAAAAGGAAAGCACAGATCTGAAGTGCTCATAATTATGGAATTTTGTATCCTTAAAGATAAGGCATTTGCCGCCATATTTGTCATTATATTATAATATAGCTAGGGCACAGAGCTAAACCATTACTGTCTGTTAAAAGTTCCACCTATAACCCAATCCAAAAATGGCTCCGATCGAAGCCCATGTAATTTATTCCTGACTAAGTGATTACAGAACTCCAGTCTCATAACACAATCCTGTCTATGCAAAAGTAAGTCCTAATTCATGAGGCTTACTTCCAGGCAAACAGAGCCTTGGTATATCTTGGCGATTGCTGGTAAAAGCTGAAAACTTTACCACCTTCAATCCCTCCCAGCTCACCAAGGCTTGATGCCCTTCCACAATGCCCCATTTATCTCTGTAACTAAATGAAACCTGGGCTGAGTAACTGAAGAGGGACCATGCGCAGCTTTCCACATCCCCTGCAATGTCTCATCAGAGATCTGGGTGACCATCCTCAATACTGGGGGGTCGGGTCCCCCTGACACTCCAGAGATGTTTTGTGGCAGGCTGAACAAGGCTGAGGACCTCCTTGCGGAAGCCCATGTTTGTATAAAATAACATGCAATTTTATATTTGCTTCTGTGTACTGAATGCACAAATTGTTTTATCATATTTGAACGGAATTCTACAATAGCCAAGGATGATATTCAAAACTCCAGAGGGCTAATGTAGAGTGTGGGTCATCAATATCCAGACATTCAGGGAGAAGTAAAATCTGCCCATTCTGCTACTTCAATCTCCCCCCACCTCACTTCTTTACACTTTCTTCTATCATCAAGCTGGACAGACTAAACACAACATTCCATCTGTTCCAGCATGGTATTCATTGCAGCCTAGTTTGATTCAACCATTCTCACTAAAACCATTTCAGAATTCCACCCTCAAAATAACAAGTTGAACCAAATCCAAACACAACCAGGTGTGAACACACACTAGTATAACCTGAGCCACTCTGTCGCAAATCACCAAGCTTCTTCGGCACACCTGCTTCAAGGGATCGTCTCTATGATGAACAACTAACTGATAACAGAATCCTCTAATCAAATGCTTCTTCCCGTAGGGCAAGGAGGGGAAACCAGATATCCTCCAGCTTCATGTTCCAGTAGCAGCAGCCAGCAAAGGCAACAGCCAGGAACAAGACCAGTCGTAGTCCTACCGGTACTACTTCCAGGGTCCAGAAGTTCCCCATATTCGATATACAAGTCCCTCTGATGACCTAAGCGAAAAATTGCCCTCGTCACCAGTCCAGCACCAACAGCTTCTGCATTATGGGCTTTAAACAGACGGCTACATCAGGCAGCCGCCTTGCATTGAACGCCTATGCTAAAGGCTGCCATTCAGGGCACACGGCCTCCCCTCAATCCAATCCAGGGGGACTTGCTTTCGAATAAACCTGAACAAAACCTCGTGCTCACACACGTATCGCGTTTGCTGTGACTTGAATCACACTGAGTTCAACGGGGTTTAACTCCATCCCGAGGGGGCTCGCACGACGGGTTCCGGATTAACCAAGATCTCGAAGGGCGACCCTTGCCATGCTTACTCGGCAGTAAGTCCCACTGGACTTAGCGGCGTTTACCCCTGGGAAACACGTGCTTCGGGGCTGCCGCTCTGACCGAGGGAAGCGGCTCCGGGAGTCCGCGCCCGGCGTTGCTTCAAGGCTGCAGCACCCGAAGCAGGCGGCGCAGGCAGGCCCGAAGCCCTCCTCGCCAATTATGGACGGCTCGGGGCCGCTTCGACACCCGCCTTCCCCGCACCCCTCCAGCCGGTGCTCGGCTTACCATCCGCGGCGGCCCGGCAGGCGAGGAGCGGCCCCTGGCCGGCGTCAAGGCAACCCGCGCGCAACCCCCAGCTGCCCCCACCGCACAGAGCCAAACTTCGCGACTCGTCGCCTCCTGATGACATCACCTGTCAGTCACCGCCATAAGAGTTCTTCCTCCCGCCCCTCCGTTCGGAGTGGATGCCGGGAAGGAGGAGACGCACCTGCTCCTGGAGTTAGCCCCGCCCACCCCTTTCCCACAGGAGGCTCTTAAGAGGCCGGCTGCGCCTTGTGAGGACTCAGATCTCTGTGTTCAGAGAGGCTTACAGGCTCCCTGGGGGCAATGTTAGAAACTGAGATATGAAAACGGAGCTCAATGGCACCTTAAACCTAAGTTATGGGCGCAACAACGAAATGTCTAGGCGTGCTTTTTTATAACAAGAATACAAAGCTGAAAATGAATGTACTGCAGTGTTATGTACTGAGCTGAATCCTAGAACAATAGGATTCAGAATCAGCGGGAGCTACCCAATCCAACTCCAGGTGGAAGTGAATCCGCAACCTGATTGGCCTGCTGGAGCAGCCAATCAGGCGGCTGGCAGAAGTGAATCTGCTACCTGATTGGCCTGTAGGAGCAGCCAATCAGGCTGCAGGCAAAAGTCAATCCACAATATAATTGGCCCACAGGTGTAGCCCTGAAGTAGCCAATCACGCAAGGCCCATTGTGTAAATAATGTATATAAGCAGATGGTTTTGGGAAAAGAGCCATTCGTCTTCTCTTCTCCTCCTTGATGACTATGAGCTGAATAAAGAGCATGAAATTCACTCTTGACTCCGAGTATATTTCACTGGCGACGAAGGTGGGATCCTGCTGAGCTGACCGCCACCACGCACTGCACCGCAGCACCGCCACCTGCTGCACCGCTGCATCGCACCGTGCATCCAGGCTTCAGCTCCAGGACCCAAGGAACCCAGAATGGCAACCGACAGCAGCTTCTCGCCATTCAAACCAGCATCAGGAGACTGGGAAGGGTACGCCGCCCGTTTCAACTTCCTCCTGCAAGCGAAAGAAGTCACCAACGATGCCATGAAGAGGGCGACATTCTTCAGCGTCTGTGGAGAGGAGACGTTTGAAATCGCCCGGGCTCTCCTTGCACCTAGAGATGTCGCTACCGTCTCTTACAAAACAATAATGGAACGGCTGAAGGAGCACTTCTCACCACAGCCCTCGGTGGTAGCTTGCCGAAATGCCTTCTACGCAAAACGGCAAGCCCCGGGGGAAACCATAACTGGGTTTGTGACCTCCCTCCGCCAAGCCGCCCGGTTATGCAACTTCTCAGAATTGGAGAACATGCTTCGTGACCGCCTCGTCGGTGGCCTGAGGGACGAGATGTTGCAACGACGCCTCTACGCCAAAAAAGACCTCACGTTCCAGATTGCTCTGGAGGAAGCCCTGGCAACCGAAGCCGCCGAGAGGTCAACGCAAGAGGCACGACCGGCCCCGCCATCCCAACCGAGGGTCTACCACGAAGACCTCACCGACGAATCCGAATCTGACAGGGAGGAAGTACACCGAGTACAGCAGCGCACTCAAGCAGCACACACACCACAGCAGCCTCGACGAGAAGGAGGGAACTGTGCAAGCTGCGGGGAGAACCACGAGAGGAGGACCTGTCGTTTCCGTAACGCAGAGTGCAGGCAGTGCAGAAAATTGGGACACATCGCCCGGGTGTGTCGGGCTCGACTCACCCGTCGACAAGCATCAGATGACCGACCCAGGAGCCCCAGGTCACACGGCACCATGCACCAAGGCAACTCGACGGAGATCACGGACTACCAGGTATTCCAGTTGCCCCATCCCAGCACAGAGAAAATTTATATAGAGGTACAGATAGAGGGAGCCCCATGCCGCATGGAGCTGGACACGGGTTCAACTCTATCCATAATCTCGGCCCGAACATTAAGGGAACTGTGCCCTAATGGGGGTCCCAAACTAAGGCCGGCCCCATTCACCCTCCGGGACTTCCAGAAACGTAAGGTCCCTACTATGGGGGTGGGGACCTTCAGGGTGCAATATCGAGGGCGAAAGCAACAATTGGACTTGCTGGTAGTTAAGGGCCCCTACGTTAGCTTACTGGGACTGGCATGGTTTGGACCTCTGGGGCTAGCCGTTACCGGGGTGAACCGCACTAGCTTACAAGTGGACGTGGACGCCATATGCAAAGAGTTTCCAGGGGTTTTCGATGGGGCATTGGGACGATATACAGGACCCCCCATTGCCCTACAGCTAGACCCCGCTGTACGACCCATCAGGCACAAGGCCCGCCGGGTCCCGTTCGCCCTGAAACCCCGCATAGACGAGGAATTGGACCGGCTCGTGGAGCAAGGAGTGCTGGAGCCGGTGCCCAACGCCCCCTGGGAAACTCCAATTGTCACACCCGTCAAGCCTAACGGTTCGGTCCGCATCTGTGCAGACTACAAATGCACCATAAACAAGGCTCTCACGGCCCATGCATACCCAGTGCCAGTGGTCAGCCATGTCCTCGCCACCCTGGCTGGGTCAAAAATCTTTGGCAAACTGGACTTGGCCCAAGCGTATCAACAGTTGCCTGTGGACGAAGCCACAGCAGAGGCTCAGACGATTGTGACGCACAGAGGGGCATTCAGAGTAAAGCGGCTGCAATTTGGCGTTAGCGTGGCACCAGGCATATTCCAGAATCTAATGGACTCTCTCCTTAAAGGGATTCCTGGTGTCACCCCCTTCTTCGATGATGTACTGATCGCCGGGCCCACACCAGAGGAATTTGAGGACCGCCTCCGCTCCGTCCTGCACCGTTTCCAGACGGCGGGCCTCAAGGTGAAGCGGGAAAAGTGTTTACTGGGAGTGCCGCAGGTGGACTTTCTGGGATTTAAGGTGGACGCAGAAGGGGTCCATCCAACCGGTGACAAGGTACGGGCCATTTGTGAGGCCCCAGCGCCCAAGAGCAAGCCCGAACTTCAGTCATTCTTGGGACTATTGAACTTTTACCATGCCTTCCTTCCCCATAAGGCAGCGGTAGCGGAGCCCCTACACAGACTCCTAGATAAAAGGGCCCCTTGGGTGTGGGGCCAGCGACAAAGGGCCGCATTCCAGGCAGTCAAGGACTTGCTCGTCTCAAACTCGGTCTTGGCACACTTCGACGAGAGGCTGCCAGTGGTGCTGGCATGCGACGCCTCTCCCTATGGCATCGGCGCTGTCCTGGGACACCAACTCCCGGATGGAAGAGAGGTGCCGGTGGCATACTTCTCCCAGACGCTTGCTGCAGCCGAACGAAACTACTCACAGATTGACAAGGAGGGTCTGGCAATCGTGAAGGGCGTAAAAAAATTCCATGATTTCTTGTACGGGCGGCCCTTTACCATAGTGACTGACCACAAGCCGTTGCTTGGCCTGTTTGCCCCTGAGAAGCAGACCCCCCAAGTGTTGTCTCCACGTGTCCTCAGGTGGTCAATTTTCCTTGCCGGCTACCAGTATGCACTAATCCACCGCCCTGGGAAGGCGATGGGCCACGCAGACGCCCTCAGCAGGCTACCACTACCAGAAACAGGCCCCGACCCAGCGCCTGCGCAAGAGGTTATGACCCTGGAGCTGCTTCCCGACCGACCCATTCAGGCACAAGAAGTTGCGCACCATTCCACAAAAGATAGGGTCATCTCCCGGGTCCTGGACTGGGTGTGGCGAGGATGGCCCAGCAGCAGCCCCGGGCCAGAATTCGCTGGCTACACAAACCGCAAACATGAACTGTCGGCCCACAAGGGGTGCCTGTTATGGGGAAGCAGGGTTGTTGTTCCCCAGCCCCTCCGCAAAAGGGTCCTCACAGCCCTACACGAGACACACCCAGGGGTAGTGAGGATGAAGGCCCTTGCCAGGAGTTATGTGTGGTGGCCGGGGATTGACAGAGAGATAGAGGCCTGGGTCCAACACTGCCAGACCTGCCAAGAATCCCGCCCGGATCCCCCAAGGGCCCCAGTCCAGCCCTGGGAGTCCGCCCGACATCCATGGTCACGCTTGCACGTGGACTTCGCTGGCCCCTTCCAGGGAAAAACATTCTTCATAGTGGTGGATTCCTACACCAAATGGCTGGAGGTCGCACTGGTACCATCCACTTCTACGGCGGCAGCCATCCGGGTACTACGTAAGCTGTTTGCGACCCACGGGCTCCCTGACACCCTTGTCTCGGACAATGGAACCGCATTCACGTCAGAGGAGTTCCAGACCTTCACAGCGCAGAACGCCATCCGCCACATCCGCTCAGCACCATTCCACCCTGCCACCAATGGCCAAGCGGAGCGCATGGTGCGGACCACCAAGGACAGCCTCCGCCGCATGACACAAGGGGACTGGGAATACCGCCTTGCTGCATTTCTTCTAGCACAGCACAGCACCCCAAGCACAACGACGGGCCGGAGCCCAGCTGAATTACTAATGGGCCGGCGCCTTGCAACTAGACTGGACCGACTTCACCCCGACAGAGCTCAGGATGAGGTAGTGGTGGGGAAGGGCAGGAACCCCCGGACATTTGTGGCCCAGGACCCAGTGTATGCAAAGAATTTTGGGGCAGGCCCAGCATGGGTACCCGCCACAGTCACCAAGGTGACCGGTCCCGTGTCGTACGAGGTACTAACGGAAGGGGGGCAATGTTGGCGCCGCCACTGCGACCAGATACGGCGACGATTCCCAGGAGGAACCCGGGAGGAGAGCGGGACAGAGGGGTCCCAAGGGGACAGCAGGGCAGTGAGGCCTGTAGAGCGAGAGGGGTGGGCAGAGGAAGCAGAAGCAGTAGGCACAGAGGGGCGCCCCGAGGCTGGAAGGACACCGGAACCAGAGCTACAACCTAGTGGTTCAGTGGCGCCAGACCAGACAGCCCCGGCACAGCCAGCAGCCTCGGAACACGAGCCAGAACCAGAACCCCTGACCAAGGAACACCCCAGGCCACAACGCACACGGAGGCGGCCAGCAGACCTTGGGGACTACGAATGCAACTTCCCGGGCAGGACTGGAACTTAGAGGGGAGGGGTGTTATGTACTGAGCTGAATCCTAGAACAATAGGATTCAGAATCAGCGGGAGCTACCCAATCCAACTCCAGGTGGAAGTGAATCCGCAACCTGATTGGCCTGCTGGAGCAGCCAATCAGGCGGCTGGCAGAAGTGAATCTGCTACCTGATTGGCCTGTAGGAGCAGCCAATCAGGCTGCAGGCAAAAGTCAATCCACAATATAATTGGCCCACAGGTGTAGCCCTGAAGTAGCCAATCACGCAAGGCCCATTGTGTAAATAATGTATATAAGCAGATGGTTTTGGGAAAAGAGCCATTCGTCTTCTCTTCTCCTCCTTGATGACTATGAGCTGAATAAAGAGCATGAAATTCACTCTTGACTCCGAGTATATTTCATGCAGCTAAAATATGATGTTCATTTTTCACATGGTCAGTCCTTACCCTGCCCACCCCCCTCATCTTCTTAAGAGGGTCTCTTCTCCAGTGTTCGGAGAGTAGCTGAAGTGGGGAGGCAGAAAAAAGTCCTTCCACTCTGCAATTTTGAATCTGAGCGCAGTACTGCGCCCAAGGCTCAGAAACTGCTCACGCTAATGAAATTCCCTATTGCAAAATGCGCCTAGAACAATGGGAGTTTTGAACACTGCCTGGGGGTGTTAAAAAGGTGAGAGGCAGCCTCACTTGGGAGGATTCCTTTATTTCTTGCATTTGCAGTCTATCCCGCCTTTTCCTCTTAAGGAGCTCAAGGTGGTATACATGGTTCTGCCCCCTCCTCATTAATCCCCACAGTGACCCTGTGAGGTAGGTTAGGCTGAGAAGCAATGAATGGCCCAATGTCATCCAATGAGCTTCATGGCCAAGTGGGGATTTGAACCCTGGTGTCCCAGTCCTAGACCCACACTAGGCCAGAGGTTTTCAACCTTTTGGGGTACATGGCTCCCTTGACCAACTACATTCTTTCTGCAGCACCCCTGTGGGGCTCAGGAGCTCAGTTATGTCACCCCTTGCCTGCAGAGCTGGCAGCCTCTCACCCGTTTTTAAACATCCTTGTGGAGTGTTCCCTCAGCCTCCTCTCCTTAGGAGTCCCCCGGGCAGCTGCTGCTGCCGCCCGTGGTCTCTGAGCTGCCCCCGCTGCCCCAAAGAGAGGTTCCTCCTCACGTTGCCCCACTGGGTCCTGGGACTTGTCTGTCCATTCCCAACAGCAAGGGCTGGCGGAGTAGCTGGCTGGGCTCCCTGACCCACTTGCTTGCTTACTTTGAGGCCGCCTCAGCTCTGACAAACCAGCACCCCCTGACCAGCCCCAGAGGCACCATTTGCTTGCAGAGCTTGTAGCACGGGCTGCTGCAACAAACAGCTGTGCAAGCCTTTTAGAGACAGAGATGTGAGATGGCATCAGAGGAGGGAGGGAAGGAAAGAGGGACATAAGCCAGTGTTGCCTGTGGCACCCCTGGCCATCATTCAAGGCATCCCAGGGTGCCATGGCACCGTCTGAAAACCACTGCACTAGGCTGACTCACGTAGGGTTGCCACCTTTGTTCTGGCTAAATACAGGGCGGTGGGTGGGCGTTTTATTTATTTTTATCTGGTGCTGAAGTGACTTCAAAGCAATCCATTACAATCTATTGCAGCCTTACAGGATGTCCCTTCTGGAAATTTTCACACAAAAGCACACACACATACACATGGTATTGTAAATCTGTCTGTTCTTTGCTACCCAGAGCTCAAATACCTGACCTTTCACTACTCTTTCAAACACATGCATTTGGAGAGGTTCCCTAACTTGGCAGAGAAAGAGAAGACCAGAAATACAGGACAAACTGTATCAATAGCAGGATGTAGCATTTTACATTGAAATATGGGACGATTCTATGATATACAGGACAGATGGCAACCCTACTCATGCATTATAGTGGTGTATAAGCTGCGGTTTGAAAATCTCATTTCAGTTTCTAAAGGGTTCCACTTTCTTCAGCACCTTTGATGAAACCAATATATATGAAGATACACAAACAGTAAATAACAAACAAACACCCTTCTATTGGACCTAATTTATTTAGCCTCCTGGAAGCATATTCTCAAGGTACCTGCATCGCAGTCTCTACTGTGTTTACACAACCTCAACCAAATTGCACTTTTGTAAAGTTTAGAAAATAGATGAAAAATGAAGCAAGGTGTAGAAAAACATGCCATGAATCATTAAAAGAACACTCTGTACTATTCCAGTATACACATGAGATGCTTGGGAATAGGGTGGGGGAAGTGCTGTTGTGCTCATGTCTCTCTTGTGGGCTTCTCCAAATAGTTGTCTGGTTGGCTCCCAATATAAAAGAGTGTTGGACAGGTGGTCCTTTAGCCTGATGCAGCAAGCCTTTTCTTATGTTCTAATGACAAACTGTTTTCTACAAGGTTCTGTGTAGATAGAAGATCGTTTTGTACTGTGCTTTTTAGGAGACAATAGCTTTACCGTAGCGCCATCTTATGGTGTATTTTTTGAAAGTTCAAGAAATATCAGTTGAGTACCGTAGTACTGTATTGTTCATACGGTATAATAGCTTATGTATTTTGGTTGCTAGTTTTCTTTGGGTTTTTTTTGCATTTTGCATTAATTCAGATTATTGATTCTTAGGGGGTTCTCACTATTTTCGGCTACAGGTAACTTTTTAATACTAAGGTAATCGGTTAGGTTCGGACGGATCGTTTTTGCGTCCACTATATGGTTCTTTTGGGTCTCCTTGTGAAAATACTGTCGTACTAAATGCCTTCCCTGTTGTACTCTGTTAACTAAACTTGTGTTAAATATGTTCGTCCTCCTGAGCGGAACCCAGTAGCTTGGGTGGGGGGCGAGGGCAGGTGGAAGGAGCAAGGATAAACAGGCAGGAAAAAATTAGGCTGAAATGTGACTAGATGTGACTAGTAAAGATTTCCCCAAGTTAAGATATTTTTTAAAAATCCATCCTTGCCTCTTTGGCTATGGTGCCAATGAGTGTCTGGTCATCTCCTCTCCCCTGACAATTCCATGTGCAGATCAACCAAAGGATACGGAGAACGGTATCGTAGAGAGGGTGGTGTGGGGAAGCAGAACTCCGTCGGACTCGGCAGCGAAAACAAAGACGGCCACTCGAACCCAGAGATAGAGAGAGAGTTACACGCCCCCTCGCTTTCTTAGTTGACACCGCGGCTTGACAGGGAAGAGCGCGAGGAGGCGGAGCCAGAGCGCCCTCGCATGCAAATGAGGCCTCGCCGCGGCGCATTGTGGGTAAGCACGAAACGGGCTTCGCGGGCCTTCGGAGAGGTCGGGATTCTGTCAGGCTGGGCCAGTGGATGGTGCACGACTGCGGGCGAGAGAAGAGAAGCGGGGACGGGGCCCTCGGGCGGCGCTGTCAGTGCTCGCTGTGCATTAAAGGGGTGCGGGAGGACGGCGGCCCGGGTCCGGGCGGAAGAGAAAGCATACTTACCTGGCAGGGGAGACACCTTGATCATGAAGGAGGTTTTCCCAGGGTGAGGCTCATCCATTGCACTGCGGGTGTGCTGACCCCTGCGATTTCCCCAAATGCGGGAAACTCGACTGCATAATTTGTGGTAGTGGGGGACTGCGTTCGCGCTTTCCCCTCACAAGTCATGTGCAAAAAACAGAATTAATGCAGATAAATCATTACTTGTTAGACCAGCCTTAATTTTATGTAGTTTTCCATCTTGAGCTTTGTTGCAATTCTTATTGAAAGCAAACAGCCCAGAAAACAGGTCGCATTTGGGTCAGTGAAGGTGCGTGCCGATGAGTGCTAGTTGCTAGGAATCACGAGCGCCGAAGGGCTCCTGTGCTCACGACTTGCTTGCTTGTGAGATTCACGTCTTTCGGCTTGGTCCCCGTGAGAACAGTGTTGCACCAAGTACGTGTTGGGTCTCATCCGCGTTTTCTTAAAACATAAGAAAACTAACATGAACAGATTGCATTTCCACAAGAAACTCTGCGAAGTTGCCCTGACTTTATTAGGTTTCCCGGAGACAATGGCTTTGCAGTAGCGCCATCCTACGGCGTTCATGGAAACAACAAGATTTCAGTGGAAATCCTGTATAAAGTATTGTTCAGGTAATAACTGAAGGGGGTTCCTTTTGCATTTTGCTTTAATTTCCACTCTAGTTATTCTCATGGCGTTCTCATTGCCCACCGTACCCCAGGTTTCTTTTTAATGCCAAGGTATTCGGTCAGGTTCGTGAGGATCGTTTTCGTGGCAACCTTCTGCCTCCGTTTTGCTTATTAGCGTTTCCTTGGGAAAGTGGCCTACTATATAAGTTAGGTTAACAAAGCTTGTCCCGAACTGGACTCGTAGCTGAAGAGTGGGGAATGAGAGCACAGCAATAGAGGCGGACCAATTGAGCAGACGCCTTAGGAATCGCTGAAATCTATTTCTTCAACGTCTGGGGGTGGATAACCAGCCCCGGCCTGTCTCTTAGGCTGTGGAACCAAAGCGTATCTGGTCCTTGCCCTTATAATAATGGCAGGCAAGGCGCCGAGGGCTCGACAGTACTAGTCTACAACTGAGGCGGCCGCTGGAACAGAGGCCTTTAGCCAGAGCGCGGCTGGCAGGGAAGAGCGCAAGGAGGCGGAGCCTGATCTACACTCGCATGCAGATAAGGCTCCGCCGCGGAACATTATGGGGGAGCACGAAACGGGCTTCGCGGGCCTTCCGAGAGGTCGGGATTCTGTCAGGCTAGGCTGGTGGATGATGCCCGACTGCGAGCGAGCGAAGGGAAGTAGGGACGGGGCCCTCGGGCGGGGCTTGGTCTGCTCGCTGTGCATTAAAGGGGTGCGGGAGGACGGCGGCCCGGGTCCGGTCGGAGCAGAAAGCATACTTACCTGGCAGGGGAGACACCTTGATCATGAAGGAGGTTTTCCCAGGGTGAGGCTCATCCATTGCACTGCGGGTGTGCTGACCCCTGCGATTTCCCCAAATGCGGGAAACTCGACTGCATAATTTGTGGTAGTGGGGGACTGCGTTCGCGCTTTCCCCTGACAATTCATGTGCAAAAAACAGAAATTAAAGCTTGGGAAGTTATGTGTCTTTTTACACTTTTTGCTCTATGTGACTGATGCCAGTGTATTTGCAGGGCTCGTACCGGTAGCTTCGTTGTGTACATTTTCTTATGCTGTTTGGATTGTTTCTCAAACTGAAAGACACAGCCCTATATCATCCAAAAGTTTCTTAGCTCTCTGTGCAATCCAATATAGAATATACAAAACACAAGATATACAAGAAGGTAGCACTCGACTGCATAATTTGTGATACTGGGGATTGTGTTCATGCTTTCCACTATCGTGTTAAAAACAAACAAAACAGAAGGATGCACTGTCTGGAACTGAGGAGCTTCTGCCTGATTTCTCCACTCCTTAGGAGCCTGCTGTGAAAAAGGGGGTGAAGGAGGAATCAGTCTCTGTGGGGGTGCCAGAAAAACGGGTGCAGCAGGAGGAATTGCAGGCATGTGATAATACACAGGAAAAACTCAGGGTATGTGCGCACACTGCAGAAGAGCAGCAGGTTCCTGCTGATTTTCTTACTCCACTACAAAGTGCTGCAGACAAGAGCACACTGGGGGTCACACAGCAATACCTAGCAGGTTAAAAGAGTGGAGCAAGCCCTTGTAAATGCTGTTTCTCTAAATCAGGAGCCTTTTTGGCTCCACACAACAGATCCTTATCAGGATCTGCCTTCTGGCACCCTATGTGACATGGGAGCACCACAGCCTACCTGCCTCACTTAGCCTGACAGTTAGTTCCTTGCACCTCCTTGCACCTGCTTGAATCCTAACAATGCCTCATGGCAAACTACTTTTGAAAGCATCATTTTCAAACTGGGGGGCACTAGGCTAGCAAACAGGGACCCAGGTGGCGCTGTGGTTAAACCACTGAGCCTGGGACTTGCTGATCAGAAGGTCGGCGGTTCGAATCCCTGTGACGGGGTGAGCTCCCGTTGCTTGGTCCCAGCTCCTGCCAACCTAGCAGTTCGAAAGCACGTCAAAATGCAAGTAGATAAATAGGAACCGCTACAGCGGGAAGGTAAACGGCGTTTCCATGTGCTGCTCTGGTTTGCCAGAAGCGGCTTTGTCATGCTGGCCACATGACCTGGAAGCTATACGCCGGCTCCCTCGGCCAATAATGCGAGATGAGCGCGCAGCCCCAGAGTCGGTCACGACTGGACCTAATGGTCAGGGGTCCCTTTACCTTTACCTTTAGGCTAGCAAAAGCCCTTTGCCCTGGAATATGTAGTGGCTTCGCGCTTTCCCCTGACAATTAATGTGCAAAAAACAGAATTAATGTATCCAAGTCATAACTTGTTAGACCAGCCTTAATTTTATATAGTTTTCCACCATGAGCTTTGATGCAATTTTTATTGAAAGCAAATAGCTCAGAAAACTGTTCGCACTTTGGTCAGTGAAGGTGCGTGCCAATGAGTGCTAGTTGCTAGGAATCACGAGCGCGGAAGGGCTCTTGTGCTCACGGCCTGCTTGTCGAGATTCACAAGAGGGACGTCTGTTCGCGAGCATTGCACCAAGTACGTGTTGGGTCTCATCCGCGTTTTCTCTAACATGAACACATTGCATTTCCACAAGAAACTCTGCAAAGTTGCCCTGACTTTATTAGGTTGGCCGGAGAGAATGGCTTTGCAGTAGCGCCATCGTACGGCGTTCATGGAAAGCACAAGATTTCAGTGGAAATCCTGTATATTTTGAATATTGTTCAGGTAATAGCTGAAGGGGGTTTCTTTTGCATCTTGCTTTAATTTCCACTCTACGGTAGTTATTCTCATGGCATTTTCATTGCCCACCGCACCCCAGGTTTCTTTTTAATGCCAAGGGCCCAAGGCATTCGGTCAGGTTCGTGAGGATCGTTTTCGCGGCAACTCTTCCGCTACTGTACAAGTTAGGTTAACAAAGTTTGTCCCGAACTGGACTCCGTAGCTGAAGAGTGGGGAATGAGAGCACAGCAATAGAGGCGGACCAATTGAGCAGACGCCTTAGGAATCGCTGAAATCTATTTCTTCAACGTCGGGGGGGTGGAAAACTGCCCCGGCCTGTCTCTTGGGCTGTGGAGCCAAAGAGTGTCTGGTCCTTGCCCTTATAATAACAGGCAAGGCGCCAAGGGCTCAACAGTACAAGGACTACTGTACAACCGAGACGGCCGCTGGAAAGAGGTCTTTGGCCAGAGCGGGGCTTGGCAGGGAAGAGCTCAAGGAGGCGGAGGCGGAGGCGGAGGCGGAGGCGGAGGCGGATCCACTCCCGCATGCAGATAAGGCTTCGCCGCATAGCATTATGGGGGAGCACGAAACGGGCTTCGTGGGCCTTCGGAGAGGTCGGGATTCTGTCAGGCTGGGCCGGTGGATGATGCCCGACTGCGAGCGAGAGAAGGGAAGCAGGGACGGGGCCCTCGGGCGGGGCTTGGTCTGCTTGCTGTGCATTAAAGGGGTGTGGGACGACGACGGCCCGGGTCCGGCCTGAGCAGAAAGCATACTTACCTGGCAGGGGAGACACCTTGATCATGAAGGAGGTTTTCCCAGGGTGAGGCTCATCCATTGCACTGCGGGTGTGCTGACCCCTGCGATTTCCCCAAATGCGGGAAACTCGACTGCATAATTTGTGGTAGTGGGGGACTGCGTTCGCGCTTTCCCCTGACAACTCATGTGCAAAAAAACAGAAATTAAAGTTTGAGAAGTTATGTGTCTAAAACACTTGCTCTATGTAGCTGGTTCCTGTTTATTTGCAGGGCTCGCAGCTTCTTTCCCACTGGAACATGGATCTACTATCTAACTAGACCATTGATCATTAAAATGAAGCAATATGTCCCTGGGTTGAGGCGCTCATCTCGCATTATTGGCCGAGGGAGCCGGTGTACAGCTTCCAGGTCATGTGGTCAGAGCCGCTGTCCTTCTGATTGGCAAATAATCAATGTACTGTACTATAAAATAAGACAGTAGGCTCGCTAGTGGGGGTGCTGTGCATTTTGGCCCCTACTGGCAGGCAGGGCAGGAAAGGGCAGGGCGGGATCCCTAACATGTCGCTGCCCTACCATGGATTCCTAGCCCAGAGTTGGGTTGCCTCCTCCTGATCACTCCTCTCCACAGCCCCCCCCCCCCGTGCTCCTGCTATCGCTACCACCGCCAGGCAGGAAGGCAGGCAGACATCCCTCCTGACATCCTCTCGGTGAGGGCGCCCCACCCCGAGGTAGGGCAAACCCTCCCTGCGCTCACATGGATTGCTGCCCCTTCCCAGCGCGGAGAGGCTTTTCCTCCCAGCCCAGCCCCTCAGCAGCACACATGCGGAGGGAAGATCCCAAAACAGCCTCCATCCGATCACAGCCGTGGGAGCAAAAAGAAAAGAAAAAGATCGAAGGGGGAATCTAACTGAGGAAAGGGGCAGCTTCCCCCCCCCTCGCCTCACATCCCCTGGGATCCCCTCCCTCCTCATTCCTCTAGCTTTTCCCCAGCACACATTGCTCCCATTGTGGGCACCGCCACCCTACTCCAAAAACACACCCACACCCCTACAGTGGTACCTCGGGTCAAGTACTTAATTGGTTCTGGGGTGCCATTCGCACCCCATAAAGTACTTAATCCGAGCAGTGATAACTTGTGTGTGCAAAGATAGAGTGCTTCTGCACATGTGCACGCGACGGAACCCAGAAGTAAACACTTCTTGGTCCGTGGAGTATTTAAACTGAAAGTACTCAAACTGAGGGGGAACAGGACACCTGTTTGATTCAAGACCTCACAGAAGAACCAGTGTGGAATAATGTCCTCCCGGTGAGAGAGGGAGGGCAGGATGCACTCTGGGGCCAGAATTTAGAGGGAAAGAAAATTGAGACAGAGCTGGAAAGTGGAGATATAACTGGATGGTTTTGTGCTACAATTTTTGAAGAAATGGGGAGACAGCAGGGGAGGATTAAGGAAGAATGGTGGTCAGGATGGGATAGAGTGGGAGTGGGATGAGGGGTATTAATGAATGCAAATTTTATTTGGATTTGAATCGTCCAAAACTGGAACGATTTATGGAACTCGTTGAAACATCTGGGAGACCCTGAGTCCAGGGGAAGTGGGGGGGGTCGTATCAATTTTAAATGTTAAATGCTATAATGATATAAGAATCTCTATTGGAATTTAGGGGAAATCTTTGGTAATAAATTTTAGGCTAAAGGGAAAAATAGAAGATTGAAGGACGGGAAATAATTTTTTTGATTGAGATTAATTGATTAAATATTGGTGGAATATAGTTGATATTTTTAGAATAGAATAATTGAAAGATAATGATTAAAGGTATCAGATAGAATCAGGATATAAGATGGAAACTGCCTAAATGGAATTCTAAAATTGACCCAGTGAGAGGGGAATCGAGGAAGTCAACAATGTTAAGTAAAATGTAACAAATGATGTTTTTCTTTTTTATGTTTGTTTTGTTTTTGTTTTTACTATTATTATTTTGTTTTTTATGTGTGTGTTTTTGCTTTTGTAATGTTGTTTTTTGGAAAATGAATAAAAATTATTTGAAAAGAAAAGAAAAGAAAGAAAGTACTCAAACTGAAGCGTACTTAACCTGAGGTATGACTGTACATTTTCTTTCGCTCTTTCGTTTGTTTTTCATACTGAAAGAGACAGTCCTATCTCGTCCAAAAGTTTCTAGTGTAATATAGGGGAGGTGTATTTAAAATCGTTAACTGTGCAATCCAATATAAAGGTAAATGTAAAGGACCCCTTGACAATTAAGTCCAGTCGCGAATGACTCTGGGGTTGTGGCGCTCATCTCGCTTTACTGGCCGAGGGAACCGATGTTTGTCCACAGACAGTTTTTCCGGGTCATGTGGCCAGCATGACTAAGCCGCTTCTGGCGAAACCAGAGCAGCACACGGAAACGCTGTTTACCTTCCCACCGGGGAGGTACCTATTTATCTATTTGCTCTTTGACGTGCTTTTGAACTGCTAGGTTGGCAGGAGCTGGGACCAAACAATGGGAGCTCACCCCGTCGCAGGGATTCAAACCACTGACCTTCCGATCGGTAAGCCCAAGGCTCAGTGGTTTACACCACAGTATACAAAACAGGAGATATACAAGAAGATAGAACTCGACTGCATAATTTGTGATATTGGGGTTGTGTTCATGCTTTCCACTAACTGGTGTTTAAAAAAACAAACCAGAATTTAGATTGCTGATAGTACTTGATTTGATATTTATTAAAATACAGCAAGTTTGACATTCAATTTTTATGATGTCTGTTAAATACTTGCTTTACTGTTTCTTTTTCATTCATTTTTTCACAGAGCAGAGGGGCCACAAGCTGCTGGACAGGTTTCAGCAGGAGGCTTGAGGTGGCTCCTCCATTTGGGAATGTGGGTGGGGGGTGGCAACTGGGTATCTGCCTTCTAGGGGCTAGTAAAGGGTGGGCTTTTCTACTCGCCCATTCACAGGCGCCCCTCTGCTCCCCCTAGGCCGCCCTCAGTTGATCTCCAGGTCACTGTCCTCACTGAGGCAGGAGGAGGCGGCATTGAGGACAGAGGTGAGGAGCACCTGGTCCTTCTCAGGGAGCAGGCCACACTCCTGCAGGAAGCCCTCCAGGTCCCCGGCGAAGAAGTCCTCACCCAGTTGGTCAGTGACACGGACAAAATTGCCCACCAGTTCCCCACCCTTGTAGACCAGGAGTGCCGGCAGGGCGCTGGTGGTGAAGCGGGAGCTGGTGCCGATCAGGGAGCTCCGCACCCGGCAAAACGTGAACATGGGGTACTCCATGGCCAGGCAGACCATGCATCCGTGGAGGGAGTCGGCCCCTGGGACATCATCCTCGTAGATGTGGACCATCACTAGGGAATTCCTGGGTCCTTTGTCAATGGTGTCCAGGAAGGCCTCCCCACTGTGGATCTCGACAACCTGCTTGAAGTGCTGCCCACTGCGCAGCTGCAGCCGCATCTCCTCCATGCGCTGCTTGCGGTACTGCTGCAGGAACTCCTCGTCATCTGGGCCCTCACGCAGCGCACTGAACTCCTGCAGTGTTAGTTTGTCATTCAGCTGTTTCTGGAGCTCCTGCTGCTTCCGTTTGTCCTCCTCATTGTCCAGGTGGGACCTGCATGTCATTGAGAGCTTCTGGATGAGGCGCTTCATCTCCCGGCACTGTTCCTCCCTCTGCTCTGTCTCCAGCTGCTTGAATCTCCTCCAGTCGTTGATCACCCCTTTGGGGCCTGTGTTTACCGCACTGCCATTGCTGCTCCGCATCTTTAACGTGTCCGTCCGTTGGTTAGTGAGGTCGGAGCATCCTGTTAAGTTCACTTTCCACATTGCTAGTGCCACACAGTCTTTGAAAGATTTGAAATTGTTCTTTGTAGGCAAGGAAGGTAGAGAAAGAAATTCCCTGACAGGTCTCCTGCCACTCTTTCCTGTTTATGTAACTCTTTCTGCAGAATGTGGCTTGGAAGAGAGTTCTAGATCTATAGTATGTTGTTTCGCACAAGGAGGAATGTAAGCTAGAAAAAAACAGAGAGGCAATTTAGTGGGAGAAGAAGGCTCAAAGTATAAGTGTTGAAGTGACAGGAATACATAGGGCTCAGGATCTGTGAGGAAGGAAATGGTTAGAAAAAGGGCATCCATGGAGAATACTGATTGCTGAAATCTTGGATTGAAAAAACAAAACAAAACACTCAACATTTCCTTAAGGAACAGAGAACAATACAGTACTTCAGATCTAGACAGGCATCGAAGCCACTACATATTCCAGGGCAAAGGGCTTTTGCTAGCCAAGTGCCCCCCAGTTTGAAAATGATGCTTTCAAAATTAGTTTGCCATGAGGCATTGTTAGGATTCAAGCAGGTGCAAGGAACTGTCAGGCTAAGTGAGGCAGGTAGGCTGTGGTGCTCCCATGTCACATTGGGTGCCAGAAGGCAGATCCTGATAAGGATCTGGTGTGTGGAGCCAAAAAGGCTCCTGATTTAGAGAAACAGCATTTTCAAGGGCTTGCTCCACTCTTTTAACCTGCTAGGTATTGCTGTGTGACCCCCAGTGTGCTCTTGTCTGCAGCACTTTGTAGTGGAGTAAGAAAATCAGCAGGAACCTGCTGCTCTTCTGCAGTGTGCGCACATACCCTGAGTTTTTCCTGTGTGTTATCACATGCCTGCAATTCCTCCTGCTGCACCCGTTTTTCTGGCACCCCCACAGAGACTGATTCCTCCTTCACCCCCTTTTTCACAGCAGGCTCCTAAGGAGTGGAGAAATCAGGCAGAAGCTCCTCAGTTCCAGACAGTGCATCCTTCTGTTTTGTTTGTTTTTAACAGCAGTTAGTGGAAAGCATGAACACAATCCCCAGTATCACAAATTATGCAGTAGAGTGCTACCTTCTTGTATATCTTGTGTTTTGTATATTCTATATTGGATTGCACAGTGAACTATTTTAAATACACCTCCTCTATATTAGAAACTTTTGGATGATATAGGACTGTCTCTTTCAGTCGGAGAAACAATCCAAACAGCATAAGAAAATGTACACAAGGAAGCTACAAGCCCTGCAATACACAGACATCAGTCACGTAGAGCAAAAGGTGTAAAAAGATACATAACTTCTCAAATTTTCATTTCTGTTTTTTGTACACGAGTTGTCAGGGGAAAGCGCGAACGCAGTCCCCCACTACCACAAATTATGCAGTCGAGTTTCCCGCATTTGGGGAAATCGCAGGGGTCAGCACACCCGCAGTGCAATGGATGAGCCTCACCCTGGGAAAACCTCCTTCATGATCAAGGTGTCTCCCCTGCCAGGTAAGTATGCTTTCTGCTCAGGCCGGACCCGGGCCGCCGTCCTCCCGCACCCCTTCAAAGTACAACGAGCACTGACAGCGCCGCCCGAGGGCCCCGTCCCCGCTTCCCTTCTCTCGCCCGCAGTCGTGCATCATCCACTGGCCCTCTCTGACGGAACCCCGACCTTTCCCAGTGCCTCCCGAAACCCGTTTCGTGCTTACCCACAATGCTCCGCGGCGGAGCCTTATTTGCATGCGAGGGCGCTCTGGCTCCGCCTCCTCGAGCTCTTCCCTTCCAATCCGCGTTCCATCCAGGGGCTACTACTGCCTCAAAGTTCCAGCGGCCGCCAGCGCACCGCAAGAGGAAAAGTTGTTTTAAAGTTAGACGGTTGCTAGTTCCCTTCATCGTCCCCCCCCCCCCGCGCTGCTAAGCACTCGGGCCCTTGTTTGCCAGGGCTTGGCTCCACAACCAAAGTGGATTTTTCCTCCTTTATATTCTAACCCCGACCGAATACATTATCACAAATGTCCTTTCAAAATATATGTGGAATCCAACCCGAAAAAGTCTGTCCTTAAAAGACATTTTTTTACACCTAAACAACAGAACTTTTGAATTCAGAAACACATTTTAAACAGTCATGAGTGGTGGCTCATTATTAGAGTTGTGGTAAACTTCGATTTGTGACACATTCAGGGTTTTAAATGTACTGAGAATGTTTGCCTCTTACCTCTGGGCACTGGAATACTTCTAATAATACTTCTTCTTGGGTCTTTATATGGTTCTGAAAAAAATAAACATGTTAGACAATGGTTGTGGGCATGGGCATAGCCAAAGGGAGGCAATTGGGGCAGCTCCCTCCCCCCAGATCATGGAAAACAATACTTAATTAATTGAATCACATCAGTTCTGCCCCCCTAACAAAAGTCCTGGCCTCTCCTAATAAAGTCCTTCTCCCCCCAAAAATCCTGGGTATGCCCATGGTTGGGGGCCTGCTAAGTGAAAAAGTAAAACTTCAGAGGGAGTTAGGTTGGGTTTGTACAGTATATGGTGCTAGTCCCTTAATACTGGCACTATAGTATCAGTGGTGTCCAGATTATGACTTCTGGGTGCAAGTTCAGGACCCCACCCATCAGAATAAGTTAGAGGGCCTGAAAATTATGGAGAGCTGGCTTTCCAAATTTCCAAATATACAATATAATACAATTACCATATAAAGTGCCCCCATAACAGATTCAAATTGAGAGTCTAAATTCCAACTGCATGTGAGCATATTGTTGTTGTTTGTAATTTTGTTAAAGAATTAAAGGAGAATATCCCGGATGCCTAGATCCAGGTTTGGGGCAAGCATTCTTGGGTGAAAGAACCCCAGCAGAGATTTTAAATCACAAAACATGCAGTTAAGTAAAGCATGTAAATTTAGGCTGTTAGACTTCTAAAATACCCCATTCTAAGTTTCTTCCAAAGTTCTGCTCTTCCATTAGGCTAGAGACCACACATTTGGTAAATTAAAAATTGTTTACTTGTAAACTTTTCAAAGGTCAGTTTCATTTGCTTTCCCATACAGCAGCAATAAAAAATCAGGCAGTACGACTTAGTTTCAACAATGGTAAGAGTTTCTAAATTATTTGTATAGGAACACAAAGATGGCTTGTTAAAGCTAAGCGATCTGTGCTTCAAGTAACTAGCCCAGACATCCTTACTGGTCAAGTTCACATTATGGAAAAAGAATGAGAGAGAACAAAGAGTTTCGTAACCCTTCCTCCCAAGGTGAGAGGATGTGACCTAACTAAGCCTGGCAGGACAGCTTACTCTGTGGTCTTAACCCCTTAATGGATTAGAGTTAAGCATGTTGGTTATATGAGACTGGATTTACCCCACACACATTTGATTATAGTAACAGCCCCACTTGTAGTACACAGCCATTGAATATCTTTGAGCACCCCATGATATGGAGATGTAGTGATGGAAAAAGTTACACCAGTTAAAATTTCAGTCTCTCGGTTCAGTGTGCTGCAATGAGATGTGTTATTTTGCCAGAGGTTGGCCAGCTACTTGCAGTAGCAGTGGCCTCCACTTGCCATGGATTCAGCACGCTCCTCTTTAAAAACTCAGTGACTCTGCATGGAACAATCAATTATAGTAACCAGGATTATAAACCATTTATTATAACTAGCGTAGTGCTTTACCATTTATGTGATGATATTGTGTTTGACAAGAGCTAAAAAGAAATACACTGCCCAAGATGTTTCAGCAAAATGTCTTCCTCAGGGACAAACGTTACCAAAGTCTTCTGTTTATTTAGGCTGCCTCTGACAAGCTACTGTTTTCAACGAATTATTTATTTGACTCCAATAAAAATGGTTCTGTATATGACGTTACCTAGCAGGGGAGATACCATGATAACCATGAAGGTGGCTTTTGCAGGGTGAGGCTCATCCATTGCACTGAAAAGGCAGGAATTACCCCACCATGTAATTTGTGTTTTCCATGGGAAAGTGGCTACATTCATAAAATGTTGCTGTCTCCTTTTCTGAAAGAGGCCAAGGTCACCTAAAATGGGATACAGTATGTTCTGGGAGAGAAATCAGATCCAGACACTGCTTTCCCAGTCATGGCAGCTTTATGACAAGAAATGCTGCACCTGTTGAACATATCAGTACCGTATATACGGAACAGCTGTCAAGAAAGGAGGAGGCAGCACTATGTTCAAGACCCCGGTACAAGTCAGGCATAGGGCTGACTTCTTCTTCTTCTTCTTCTTCTTCTTCTTCTTCTTCTTCTTCTTCTTCTTCTTCTTCTTCTTCTTCTTCTTCTTCTTCTTCTTCTTCTTCTTCTTCTTCTTCTTCTTCTTCGAACCAGTAACAGGCCTGTCCAGTTCTTTCCTGCATTGGGAAAAGAAGGAACCTTTCCAATATAGTAAAACGTGTTTATTGTGAAACACTCTCTCTACAGGTGCTCCTTTAACCTAGCAGCATCAGGAAGATTTTAAGCGCCGTATTCGCTTTTTATTTACGGAACACTTTGTATGCCACCGTTTCATCAACAGAAAAATCAACAGAATTTATTTTATTTTTTGCAATTCGCAAAAAATATATATACTGTACAAAAAACCACACATTTTCAGATCGCCAGCAAACTACTGGGGGTGGGGTGGGAGAGGAGGAAGGTTTTTATTCACAGTCTGTGTGAACCTGGCGGCGCAGAAAAGTTTTCAGCAAACGTTGAAATACAGAAGACGCTTGCGGCTTGGTGATGACAAGGCTCGGACCAAAGCGCCTCGCCAAAACCAGCTTCGTCTCGCTTCCCCAGCCGCCGCCGCCTGAGCCGTAGGCGGGGCTTCATCTTTCTCCGCCGCGCTCTCATTCGCCGCCTTGCGGTGGAGGCGGGACCCGAGACCCCGCCTCTCTCCGGGCTGTGCCTCGCAATGCGCGCTCCTTGCCCCTTTTGACGTGGCACCGGCTTCCCCCATCAGCCATGTTGGTTGCGTCGGCACCGCTCAGGCTGCTGGGTTCCCGTGCGAGGAGAGGCTGAAGCGAGCGGCGGAGGCGGCTGCTCCACTGGCTGAGCGCGACGCAGGTGGGTTGAAGCGAGGGGCTGGGCGAAGGAGGGAAGGGCTGCGCCACTTTCCGAGGAGGAGGAGGAGGGGAGGCCGAAGTGGCACAAGAGCAAGTCCCGCCGGAGAGCCGCTTACCGACTCGGCGTTGGGAGCGCACGCAGCGGGAGAGACGCTCCTTCTGACTCCCGGGCGCTTTGGTGCCTGTCGGGGGACCCCCCCCCCAAAAGACCCCCCAAAGCCTCTCCTGTTGACTTGTAGGCTGAGGTAAGTCGTAGCGAGGGTTCAGCGACAGAATGCTTGTTTTCTCCCATACCTTCCCCGCCCCCCCCAAACCTAGAATTCAGGGTGGGTTCTCCCGTGATCACCGCTCCCTTCTCCTCCGTAATTGTGACTATAAAATACATAACATATTTTTAATATATAACTGCCCCCCTCATTTCTCTCTTCCGTTCGCCCCCAGTCCAGGACGAGCGTCCCTCATCCTCCCTCGCCCTCTTCTATAGGTGAGGGGCTGTACTGTGGGTGAAGTGTGTGTGTTTGGGCAGCGTTAGGTTACGTATAAGGGATTCCTGTATTGGGATTTCACAGCTGTACTTTGCTGAGGAGAGGAGTCAGCGGCCTGAACTAGGACCTTATGCCCAACTTAGAAACCCTGTAAAAGTAGCCCCTTTCCTGTGCGGTTAGGAAAGAGATAGTGCTGCTCTTAATCATCTGGATAGATGGGAAATAAAAGAGGGGGTGCGTAAGAAATAAAGCAGGGTGATGTACACAGAGATGTAAAGATGAAGGGGAAAGTAGGGATCATAAAGAGGGAGCAGGAATTGTGCTACATGGCAGTGTATTTCGGTCCTTAAATCCAACTGTAATGTACAGTTTTAAAGACAAAAAAACCCCCATCAAACTGATGAAATAGGTAAACATTTGCTAATACATTGTTGCTTTGGTTCTTCGCTCAATGGTTTTTCTTCGTTTAGAATATCAGGAATGAATGGAGTTCCTCTTCATGTGGCTGACAAATTGCCTCTGGCCCACCAACGTTAATGCCACAAAACATTGGTTAATGCTTAAGGTGCCAGAGGATTCTGTTGTCTGAGCAATGTGTACACTGTGTTCCCACACTGCAAAACTGGCAGTATTTGGCACAAATAATGCAAACAAATTATTAATAGTAGCAAGAACAGATCTTAGAAAAAGTCACACAGTTTCTTTCTATAATACAAGAAGCCTCCATTGATAATCCTCCAGGGTTTTCAGAAAAACAAGCTCTCTCTCCCAAGAGCTTTATTTGTAATCATATGTTTTCCTGGATTTAATATATATGTTGCAATAGCATTGGAGATTATCTTCCAAGGGAGGGCTGAATATATGTAGCACTGTACATTCTCTTTTGAAAGTGATTCACTTCACAGGTCATATCATCTGCCATAAACAGACATGCAGCATGATATTAAACATACATTCAGTGCAGCTCATTTCAGCCTTCTGACAGCTTCTATTGGTTTATTTAGAAACTTTAATTTAAAAGTTTTATAAATGTGGGGTATTTATTTATTCTATATTCCACCTTTCTCCCAGTGAAGATCCCAAGGCAGCTTACAACACAAATTAAAAACACAAATTAGAAATAAATATTAAAATCAGCCAAGCAAGTAGCCCTATATAAGCGGCACTGAAAATGCTTAAAACCATTTTAAAGCACAAAGAATTGTACCACATCCACTCTCGGGAGACCCTTCCAGAACAGCTAGTTGATGGCCAAGGGCCTGCTGGAACAAAAAAAGTGCTTTCCTGCTGGTGAAAGAAAGAGGAAGGTTGGTGAAAGGAAGAGGAAGGTTGGTGAAGCCTTCCACAAGGTGGGAGCAGCCACTGACAAGACCTTCTCTCATGTCCTCAACAAAGGTACCGGTACTTGTGAAGGTGGTAGAGCCAAGATAAAGAAGATGTCAAGGCCCATAAAGGGAGATACAATTATTCAGCTAGCCTGGATCCAAACCATATAGGGGTATGTCAGTCATAACCAGCAAACTGTCTCTGTACACACCAAAAAGTTTTTCTGAATGTTAGGTATGGAGATTTTGTTGAAGTTCAGGAAATTAATTTTACAAGTTATATTTTAGGGAGCTAATAATCTCAGTTGAACGAAGAGGTAGGTATTTAAAATCATGTTGGTGCGTAAGCATACTTAGGGCTACGATATTACTGGTAAGCTCATTTACTAAGGAGTGAGTCCCATTTAACTCACTGGGATCTACTTCTGTTTAAACTTGCTTAGGGGTCTTATGCTGGATTATAACTTGTTTTTAGATATGCTGTATATACTATATGTTTGTGTAAGGTTTGGAGTACTTTTATGATGAGCATCACAGTTCTGGGCAAACTTACTTGGAAGTAAATTCCACTAAAATTGGTACAACTTACAAGAAAATAGGTTGTGTTGTGCCAAGTGTTTTAGGCTGTAATTCGTGTTTGGAAGGTAAAAATAAAGGAAGAAGATGGGATAAATTCCTTTTCCCAGATCAGGTTTTATGAGCCAAACTGTATGCATAAGCTTTGTAACATCAGCTATGATGTATTGAGAGGTAGGCATATTTTCATCCATTGGTCTTTAACTGGTGGATTAGAACCCACAAACAATATAAAAGGGGTTGTACTGCTGACATTGCTATCATTCCCTCCCCCCATACTTTAAGAAAATAAAATAAGGGAGAAGGGAGAGGGGAAGATACTTAACACCAGTATAATAAACGCGTTAAGTTTGTGTCTTGTATTATAAACAGGGGTTAAAGGTGAGTTTCAGATCTGAAAAGTCTGAAGACGTCTGTTTTAATCAACATGTTGTGTGTACCTTGGTCTTTGTAGTATGTGTAAGCATGTAATAAAACAACGTGCAGTGGCTTTAAAAAAGTGGAAGCATTTCATCCTAAGGTCCTTATCTCACGGATAGTTAGTGGATGGTATTCAGTTAAATAATTGTGTGAAGGGAATGACTTCAGCTTACAATGGGACTCCCCCTCCCACCTCCTAAATCTGTCCCGAGAGTCCCCCCTAAATCTGTTATTGAGAGCAGCATGGAGTGGAGAAGGGAAGAGTCATTCTGCTCACAGTTATTTAGTTTGCTTGTGCTTGACACAAGCACGTTTACATGGAGCTCAGTGAAGTACCCAAACAAATGCCTGTATATTCTTATAGCTGGCTACGGTATATGCATGTCTTTGGAAGTGCAGAGTTCAACTGTAAATCTGTAGGTAGGGCAGGTATTGCTTTAGTTCCTTCATTATGATACTAATTGCAAATTTTGGTGGCAAAGAGCCAAGTTCACATTGTATGAAAATACTCAAAATCAGAGTCCTGACACTTTTTTTTATTAAATAAATTCTTGTTTGGAGGAAAGTGTGAAGAGTAGAGAAGTGGTAGGGAGGGGCACAGAGAATGTTAAATTGTTTTCCTTCTCACTGTTTCTCATATTCAAACCCCCCGCCCCTGAAAGAGGTGTTCCCCCCATCCCTCATTGAGGGATGAGGGATTTGTAGAAAGAATGAAACAACTACTGAAAGAATTTTTTGAATCTAACATGAATGGAGAGACAAAATTAACAACAATATGGGACGCTAGCAAAGCTTTTATAAGGGGTCTATACATTCAGCAGAAAGGAAAGAAACAAAGAGAAAGGAAGGCTAGGATAGAGGAAATTAAAAAGAGAATAGAAGAAAAAGAAAAAGAACAAGTTAAAAACCCATCAAAAAAACAATTGGCGAACCAAATAAAAATTTTACAGAAAGAACTGGAGAGTGTAGTTAATCAAGAAATTGAGAATAGAATTAAATGGCTCAACCAAAGAAATTTTGAATGGGGTAATAGAACAGGTAAACTCCTCTCGTGGCAACTGAAGAAAAGACAAAACGAGAAAATTATAACATGTGTTAAAGATGAAGGGAGAAACTGGACAAAAAAGGAGGACATAAATAGATGTTTGACAAAATTTTATAAAAATCTATATGAGAGGGGGCCAGAGGATAAAGGGGAGATAAAGAAATATCTAGGAAATTATAAAGGGAAAGTTATAAATGAGGAAGAGAGAGAATTCCTAAATAAGAAAATTACAAAACAAGAAATCCAAACAGCAATCGCCAAAATGAAATTAGGAAAATCCCCCGGCACAGATGGGCTGGGAAGTCAGCACTATAAAACCTTTCAGTTAGATTTAATAGAGATTTATTGGAGATTGGTAAATGAAGCACTAACCGAAGGCAACATTCCGCAATCCTGGCAGGAAGCATACATAACTTTAATACCAAAAGAGAAAAAAGAAGAAGTACATGTGGCAAATTTTAGGCCCATATCATTATTAAACGTCGACTATAAGATTTATGCAAACATATTGGCAGAAAGATTGAAAAAGATATTAAATAGAATAATTGACCAAAACCAACAAGGGTTCCTGCCAGGGAGAAAAATTGCAAATAATATACGGATATTTCTAAATATGATAGAATTCCTGGATTGGAACCCGGGAAAGAAAGCGGCGTTTATCTTTCTCGACGCTGAAAAAGCTTTTGATCGCTTATCATGGGAATTCATGAAAGGCGCTATGGAAAAGATGGGTATCAAGGGCAATTTCTTACAAAGTATAAAAGCCATTTATAAGAATCAATCAGCAAAGTTAATTGTGAATGGAAATATATTAGAAAAGTTCGATATTGGTAAGGGGACAAGACAAGGCTGCCCACTCTCGCCTTTATTATTTATATTATCAATTGAATATCTGTTAAATGAGATCAAACAGGATGAGGGAGTAAAGGGCATCAAAATTAAGCAGCATACAATAAAAATAAAGGCTTATGCGGATGACGTTATAATCATGTTGGAGGACCCCAAAGAGTCAATACTTAAATTAAAGCAAAACTTGGAGAATTATGGGAGAGTATCTGGATTTAAAGTTAATGCCAAAAAAACAAAAATTATGATTAAAAATTTAAGAGGAAAAGAAATTAAGGAGTTGGAAGAATTGGCAGAATGGCAAATCGTAAATAAATTAAAATATCTAGGCATAGAAGTAACACCAAATAATATTAACTTATTCGAAAACAATTACGCAAAACTATGGAAGGAAATAAAGGAAGATCTAGGTAGATGGGACAAATTATTCCTGTCCCTCTCGGGAAAGATTGCGGCGATTAAAATGGTGATCCTCCCAAAAATTGTCTTCCTCTTCCAGATGCTACCCATAATAGGAAAAACGGAAATATTCGACAAGTGGAAAAGAATATTAAGCAAATTTATCTGGGCAAACAAAAACCCCAGGATACAGTTTAAATTATTGACAGAAGTTAGAGAAAGAGGAGGGTGGGGGGTCCCTGATTTAAAATTATATTACGCTGCAGCCGGATGGTGCTGGATAAAAGAATGGCTGACTTTGGAGAACCGAGAACTGTTGGAACTAGAGGGATTTAGACACACAAGAGGGTGGCACGCCTACCTCTTGTTGGAGGAAAAAGGTAATCAAAGAGAATTTAAAGATCATGTTATCAAGAAATCCCTGTACCAGATCTGGCTCAAATTTAAACAGCTATTGGAGCCAGACAGCCCTTGGTGGGCGTCACCCACCGAAATGACAGCGATGAGCAGATACCCAATAAAGGAAAAATGGCCCACATACCGAGATTTATTGATACAAGATAAGGACCAACTCAATTTAAAATCATATGAAGAAATTAAAATACATTGTGCCAGTTGGTTACATTATTGCCAGGTACAGAGCATTTTCAAGATACATAGGGAAATTGGGTTCTCCAAAGAAAAGTCTAAATTACAAGAAATTATTTTAGATAATGAAAAAAAAATACTTGGAAAAGTTTATAGATTCTTATTGGACTGGGAGTTAAAAGATGAGCTTACAAAAAATACCATGATAAAATGGGCATCGGATATTGGCAGACCGATTATGATAAATCAATGGGATAAATTGTGGAAATTCGACGCCAAATTTACAGCTTGTATATCAATTAAGGAGAATATCTTGAAAATGTTCTATAGATGGCATATGACCCCGGATAAGATCGCAAAATATTACAAAACAGGGGAGGGGAAATGCTGGAAATGTCAGGATAAAATTGGGAGCTACTATCATTGCTGGTGGACATGTCCTAAAGTGGCGGAATTTTGGAACCAAGTATATGAGGCGTTAAAAAAACTTTTAAAATGTACATTTAAAAAGACCCCTGAAACCTTTCTCCTGAGTATGACTCCATTGGATATACCAAAAGATAGAGTGAATATCCTGCTGTACGCCTGCGCAGCGGCAAGGGTATTGCTTGCATCAAAATGGAAAGGGGCTAGCTTACCTACGATACAAGAATGGCAGGAGAAGCTAATTGAATATTTAAAATTGGCAAAATTAACGGCAATAATTAGACACGTTCCGAGACAAAAATAATGAAAGAATGGAAGTACGTTCAAGAGTATATGGAGAGAGAAAATATAAAGATTAATTTAGTGAAGTGCCTAGACTAGAATTTAAAAGGAGAGAAGAAATTAAATATAAAGTGAAAATGAGCTGTGGAATAGATTAGGAGGATCAGCAAGAAGAAGAGAGGAAACAAAGAAACGCGTGCTGTAAATAACAGGAAGTGATTTTTATTTGTACTTTTTTTGTCTTTTTTTTTCCCTTCTTTTTTTACTTTATTCGTGACAATATTGCTTATGTTTCCCTCTTGTTTTTCGTTTTTGTTTTTTCTTTTTTCTTTTATAAATTCATTGTGTATGTATATAATTTGAATATTCTTATTATTTTTGTTTTTTGTTTTCCTTAGTTATGTATGTGTTTTCATTAGTTATGTATGTAGTTTTTTAAAAAATTGAATAAAGATTTATTTAAAAAAAAAAAAGAGGTGTTCCCCCTTGGGATTATTGTTTATGTACATTGGGAATTGGGTCTGCGGTGGGTTTGAGGCAGACAAGGGAAGACCTGAACACCACCTCTCCCCACCTCTTGCTTGATTTATTGCTCTCTGAATTTTCAACATTTTGCTAAGTTATTCAACTTCTCTCCATGCACCTTTTGATAACACAGCGTTGTGCTTTTTTGCATGGGCTTCGGCCGGGGTAATTCTGTCAATGACAGCAGTAAAATAAGAGCTATTCATTAAAAGCAGAGTTTCAGGGAGCTGGCTGCGTATAATTGCAGGGGCTGCACTGGTAAGCTCTGTAACTTCAGCAGAGATTCTGCTCTCTCCTTGCCCCCTCCCCCCCAAAAAACTTTCAGCATCACTTTGTACTGCTTGGCAACCTGCTGTTGAAACCTGCAAGTTTCAAAAGTTTATTGATGCAGACTTGTTCAGTACAGCTGGACTGAAGCTACAGCTGCTGCAATAAGTGGAAGGTATTTTGTGGGTTGATGCTTTTGAATTGAAGAATTGATGCTTTTGAATTATGGCGCTGGAGGAGACTCTTGAGAGTCCCATGGACTGCAAGAAGATCAAACCTATCCATTCTGAAGGAAATCAGCCCTGAGTGCTCACTGGAAGGACAGATCCTGAAGCTGAAGCTCCAATACTTTGGCCACCTCATGAGAAGAGAAGACTCCCTGGAAAAGACCCTGATGCTGGGAAAGATTGAGGGCACTAGGAGAAGGGGACGACAGAGGATGAGATGGTTGGACAGTGTTCTCGAAGCTACGAACATGAGTCTGGCCAAGCTGTGGGAGGCAGTGGAAGACAGGACTGCCTGGCGTGCTATGGTCCATGGGGTCACGAAGAGTCGGACACGACTAAACGACTAAACAAATTTTGTGGGTAATATCATTTTTTGATTTTGGAATTCATTCTGGAGTAGGATCCTGAGATCAATCATTATTGACCATGGTTCAAACTTCTTTCAGTAAACAGAGTTAACACTAATCATGGTTTGTCCAGGTCAAGACATAATGAGTTACTGCAGTTAGTTGAAAATGGAGACGAAGGTTTCCACTCTTGTGGCTGCACTGGAAGAGGAGAGGGGAGCCCATTGTGTACTGTTGCATGCCAGCGCAGCCAGTATGATAAAAATGCATTGTGCAATATAGATGTGCCCAGGGTAGGTTTTTGTTGTATTATCTTCCCATCTATGTCACTCCCTCAATAGTCCACTTGCAACATTGATACTTGCATGTGGTGCTTTTATTTATTTATTGCTTGATCTGTAGAACCTGCACAGCAGCTTACAATAAAATTACACACCTACAATGAAACCATACATGTACAATAGAAAGTATTTTGGCATTCAGCTTTCGAATTCTAACAAAGAAAACTTTGGCTTTACATATACAAAGCCACATGGAATAATTGAGCTGCAATGCTATGTATGCTCTCCTTTAGTGAGGAAGATATTTTCAGTTTGGTAGTTCTACTGCTTAAGTCTTTTCATAGTGACAGCTGCTAGTTTGTGTTCCTACCATTCCAGCTGTTACAAACTGTTGACAGGAGTTTGGTATTAAAATAACAAATATAAATCAGGCTGTTTATAAGATTTCTTACTCACCCTTCACTATAAGATCCCAGGGCAGGTTACAACAATATAATATTTTTTCCACTCAAAAAGTAAAACAATTAAAAGTGGAATAGAAAAATATAAATTCAATAAAAGAGGTGGGTCCCGCAAAACAAAACACCTTAATTGTCAAAGGCCAGGGTTAGGAGTTGTATCTCCAGCATACAGGGCAAGCTGAACAGTGAAGATGCTAGGCACACCTCTGTGGGGGAGGGAGTTTCACAATTTAGGGGCTGCCACAGACCCAGGATACATTTTACTGAAGACGTGGCTGTTGCTGAGCTTGGTAGCTCTAGAATAGGTTCACTATTTTGTCTTGCTCCCCCCCCCCCCGGCTCTGTATTGCTCTTCTAGTGTGCAAGTCTGGTTGGTCATATTTAAAACGAAAAAAGGTTTGTTGGTGTGATAATACAGAACTGTTGTATTATACTGGATACTTTCTTTGCAGCTCAATTTGTCCAATGTGAGTGGTGTGCCATGGTGACTGCACTGCTGAGCTGCTGCCATATCTGATGTGTTTACCAAGCTTTGAATAATACAGCAATCTGTAGCAACCACATATGGTGGTGTGTATTGCATAGTACCAGTCTGAACTTGCTAGTTAAAGAACTTAAGAGGTGAATGAACCCTTCCCCTGTGCACACTGTTTTGAAATGAATGGGAGTGTGGTAATCATTGTGATAGTCTCTTGGATAACATTTCTCAAATCAAAGTTACTTTGCAGGTCAGTGTACTTCTGAGCTGACACTTTAGATTGCTGCAATGTTACAGCTTCTTGAGAGATGTATATATGTTATTCTTTTTTTTATAAGTGCACTGGCAATACTGTAGACTGTCCACTATCCAAATGCAACAGTCTCCTAGTTCCCCCCCCCCTGCATGTAGTTCCGTGAAAAATGTACTTTACTCTTATGTGTTTCAAGATGGCTAGTAATGCAGGTAACTTGCAGGTGCTCTGTAATGCCCATTCAGATGCTTGTATCAATTAATGTGTGCTTCTGTTTCAGAAATAAGAACGCAGTGATGACAACCTTCCTCGAGTTCATTCAGCAGAATGAAGACAGGGATGGTGTTCGATTCAGCTGGAATGTATGGCCTTCCAGTCGTCTTGAGGCTACAAGGATGGTGGTTCCTGTGGCCGCTCTGTTTACACCATTGAAAGAGCGGCCTGACTTGCCTCCCATTCAGTATGAGCCAGTCCTGTGCAGCAGAACTACCTGCCGAGCTGTTCTAAATCCATTATGGTAATTTCAGATAAAGAAATGTAAACTTTGCATGGATATTAGTACTTTATTATTGTTTAAAAAGTATTTTATCTGTCGTATATGTTCGGAAGTTTGAAAGACAAATTTATTTTCTGTCCTTCACTATAAAAAAATGTTACAAATAGTTAGTATTTTGGGCATTAAAAAAAACACCCTCACAAATCAATACAAAATTATGCACAGCACATAAAAGATATTATCTGAAGTGCAGCTCATTATGGGTGATATCCAGCTTCAGTCATGCTTGGAGTAGACCTACTGAAATCAATTGAGTTAAGTAACTTCATTGATTTCAATGAGTTTGTTTGGAGTATGATTTGGATACTTTCCAAAGTGCATTTCTAAAGTTGACAGTATCTGTGACCATGGCTTATCTACATAATTTTTCTTGCTCCATAAAGTTATCCATGACTGCAGTTAGGGGGGGAAATGGCCAAAAAGTATAATAAAACCAGTTCTTATTTTGTAGTATTTTTTTCAAGGGTCGTAATACCTTATTCCCACAAGATCTTTTTTAAAGCAAGTCCTGTTGATTTTAACAAGACTTTAACGACATACCGTACTTATAATGTATGATTCTGTACTGAAGCTGTTTTCTCGTGGATAAATTAATTGAAATCATACTGCCTCATGTGCACACAGAGCTTCTATGTGATGCTTCATATGTGTGCTTGCCATGTACAGATCTGCATTTTTTTTTAATGTGCTGTGCTGCATACCATTAACAGAAAAGGTATCCCTGAAATTTCTACATTTGGTGACATGCCAAAAACAATAAATACCAAAATAAAGGTAACACTGATGCCACTTTGCTTCTGCAATATTATCAGCCACTCACTGCTTAACTAACTTGTAGTCACACGGCCAACCAGATTCTTTAATGTAATTGTTCTGCCTTTTGTTATGGTGTATGGCAAGACACAACTCTAATTTTATTTCCCTGAATATTTATACTTTTCCCAGCTAGTGTAAAGTAATTTACAATAATTGTAACACACTAAAATGATAAGTTTAACAGTAATCAAATAAAAAGCAGTACCAAACACAACTTACGGTATCAGGAAGGAGTTAAGACAAAGCAAAAATATTCCAAAGGGTCAGAGTTTTGATAACTAGCTTTGATCAGAATAAATGATGAGACTAAAGTTTGTGGGTTGACCATTGACCAACAGTCTCAGTCACCTGACAATAAAGCTTCTGTCGGAAGAATGGGGAAAGATACAGTTTTCAGCTATCCTTCCTCTGCCTCTCCAGCCCCTGCTACATCAGGAACAGATTTAAGGTGTGTGTTGGAAGCTGCTTGGAGGAGGGGAATGGCCAAAAATTGCTTCCCTTCACATTCTTGCTAAGTGACAGTGTTAGATACTATGCTGTATTACCTGTGCTCATGTTTAAGCATGAAACCGCAAAGTATCTGACTTGCATTCATAATTTGTCTATTAAAACACTTTAAAATTTATTTTTGTAGCCAAGTGGATTACCGAGCAAAACTATGGGCTTGCAATTTTTGTTACCAGAGAAATCAGGTAAGAGAACTTTCAAGTGAATGCATTTTAAGATTGAGATATGAGTGGTAGTAATATTAACATGTAAAGGGTGGGGGTGGGGTGGAAAAGACTAGTATAGATAAACCCTTTCCAGCTTGTTGCTCTGCAGATATTTTGGGCTTCAACTCTTAACAGCCCCACATATTGTGGCCATATGTCAGGGATGTTGAGAGTTATTCTCTAAAGCACTTGGAGGGCACCAGGTTAGGAAAGGCTGACTGGTATATAAATTTATGCTTCAAAGTGTTTTGTGTTTGAATTTTTCATTTGATGGGATTCCTTTTCTCCTACAGTTTCCTCCTACATATGCAGGCATCTCTGAGATGAACCAGCCTGCAGAACTCTTACCTCAGTTTTCTAGCATTGAATATGTAGTACAGGTAAATACCATGATTGAAATATTTGGGATTCTTGGGTCAGGAAAGTAGCCATTGTGATGGTCTCCAATATGTGGAGTTTGGACAAGGAGTCAGATATACAGAGGCAAATAAAACATTTTTAATGTGTTGTAAAGTGTAATATGCAAATGTGATACTAGATGGAGACAGTGAGCTATGCAAAATTCAATGTATTTTTCAAAATGTTTTTTAACATTTTTTAAAAATGTTTTTTTAAAAAAGCATTTTCACAGTGTTTTTTATATGCGTGTAGATTTGACATAAGAGTCAGCTGTAGTCATGCTTTCCCGAATATTTGGCTTTCTCTTAGGTGGTGTAGCCTAAAGCCTATGTAACCTAAGTAGGAGGAGCATGGGTAGTTAAGGGAGACATCCTAAATATGTTTCAGCCACCATTGAGCCAGTTCTTCAGCTTACACGTTTGTTTCAACTGAACTGAGTGCTGAACTGAACTGAGTGCAATATAGCAATACAGATTTAAATAACACAGGATGCACATATGTCTGCCCAAGTTAGTGCATGCCACTTTGCGTAGTGTTAGAGAGATTCATGTGTTTTTATTTAGGACTGTAAAATGGATACAACCATGTTGAAGCCAGTTTTGCATGAGTATTCCCAAAAAAGCATTTGATCAGATATAGTTTTGGGATAGTTACAACAAGGCTGTTCCTGACTTTTTGAAGTAATGTTAATGCTGCAATCTTGTTCACTTTTTCTTAAAGCGTGGACCTCAGATGCCTTTGATATTTCTTTATGTTGTTGACACGTGTATGGAAGATGAAGACTTGCAAGCTTTGAAGGAATCCATGCAAATGTCATTAAGTCTTCTACCTCCAACTGCTTTGGTTGGACTTATTACTTTTGGGAGAATGGTGCAAGTTCATGAGCTTGGCTGTGAGGGGATTTACAAAAGTTATGTCTTCAGAGGCACAAAGGATCTGACTGCAAAACAGCTTCAGGTAAATATAAAATTAATATTAAAAATGGTATTTCCAGTTTTGGAGCTGCTCTGTCTTTGAAGATGGAAGTAAAAAAAATCTGCCTTACTGAACAGTTAAGGAATTAAGTAAACATTTTCAGTGTGTAAAATGAGAAAATCAATATTATAAAGATGTTTCTAAACTTTTTTTAAAAAGTAAGATTTTTTTAATTAAAAAGACACGGTATAAATAAATAAGAAATATTTCTTAATTTTCTTCAAAATGTTATTGCTGTTTATATGCTGAATATGTAACTATATTCAAACTTTATTATGTTAAATATACTCACAGGAAATGTTAGGACTTACAAAAATGAATGTTGCACAAGTGGGTCGTGGCCCTCAAGCTCAGCAGCCACCACCATCAAACAGGTATTTGTTTTTATTACGAATAATAATGTACTAAATTGTTTTACAGTAAGCCCTGCTTTGTAATTTTGCAGTATAAGAGTCCTTGGAGGAAAAGTGAGTTATAAGCATAATAATAAATAGATGAATAAAAAACGTTAAAATGTAAGATACTGAGGTCAATCCCTGTTCCCCACTTTCTCTCTTGCAAACAAGTGTACTCAAGATGCAAACCTTAGTTTGTGCCAAATCCTATTCATTAATTCATTTATTTAGCCACCCAATAACAAGCTTTCTGGGTGACTCACAATGAAAGTAAATCAGTTGCCAACTTAAGTCATACTTTGGATAGAAGCACTGAAATCAACAGGCTTAACCTGTAAGTTAGTCATGAATAATAATAATAATAATAATAATAATAATAATAATAAGTAGCTTCCAACATAATATAAAAACACGGGGAGACACCAAGCATGAACTAACTTAAGTCAGTTGATTTTGGTAGGTCTACTCCAAGTATTACTTAGTTGCATACCACTCATGTAACATTAAATTTATAACAAAATTAAATTTGTATTTATAACACTATGATTGTAGGTCAATAGTTTGCAAATATAGAAATGGTCTAGAATCATTTGAAAGCTTGTGCAATCAAGGGAAACCTCTCTTTAACTTAACGTTTTTCTTGTCTCCAGGTTCTTACAGCCGGTCCAGAAAATTGACATGAATCTCACTGATCTTTTGGATGAACTGCAACGTGATCCTTGGCCTGTTCCCCAAGGGAAAAGACCTTTGCGGTCTTCTGGAGTGGCACTTTCCATAGCTGTAGGACTGCTAGAGGTAACAAGTTCTCATTTATGCACATCTGAAAGTTCACTGCCCTTATCTGGGTTACCTGAATGAGTTAAAGCAATGTGAATTAGATTTGAAATTGGGAAAATGCTGAAGGTTGTTTCCTCCAATTGCAAACAGACTTTCCTGAAGCTTTTCCTGTTCAGCTGTTTTTTTTGCCGTTGCAGAAAAGTGAGGTACTATAGTGCAAATACTAAATAACTTGGTTAGATAGGTCTCAACATTGACCTTATAACATTAACCTTTTAGAACTCAATCAGCAGTTCCGAATATCATCACAATATGTCTTTGAAACACATCTTTTTGCTTTCTGACTTAAAAACATTTATTATCCCACAGTGTACCTTTCCTAACACTGGTGCCCGAATAATGATGTTTATTGGCGGACCGGCTACACAGGGACCTGGGATGGTTGTAGGAGATGAACTTAAGGTGCCTATAAGGTCTTGGCATGACATTGAAAAAGACAATGCCAAATATGTAAAAAAGGGTACTAAGGTAAGAATTAATTCTGTAATTAAATTATTTGGAATGTAAGTAAAGTAATGTGAGATCTGCACATAATTTATTCAGTGATTGCATATTTTCTAAAACTAAACAAACCCCAACTTTTAGAGCCTGAGTTATACCCCTCAAAAACAAACTGGTACCTTGGAGGGATATTTTGTGGGCTTGCCTTGACAAAGGGTGACATAAGCATAATGGAACATATAGGATTGTGGGGATAATAGCATGAAATTCTCCACCCCTCCAATACTTCATGTAGCATCTCTTGAAACTGCAGTGTGATTATATGTCTTCCTTCCCTTCAAAACCACAGTGTAGTGACAGCCATCATGCCAATGGAATAAAGTTTAATCCAGATAAGATTGGTGATGGATAGGAAGTTGAACTAGGAAAAAGTGTTACATTCTCAATGAGGTCACAACATTCCCCCTAAAGTATCAGATACAGGGCTTGGGGCTGCTCCTTGATGCAGTTACGCTTCATCTTGTTCAAGCTGCATCTGTGGTCCGGAATTCCCCCCCCCCCCGGCCAAAATAAAGGTAGCTATTTTGGTTTATACAAAATCAGAACAATTATGAATTAAAACATATTTCTGTTTTAAATACTTATCTAGTCTTGTATAGCATCTGAAAAGAATATAATTTGGCAAATACACTCCATCTTCTGAATAATATTTGAAGCTTTAATGTAAAATGTGGAAAGTTTGACCTGCATTGTTTAGTAAAAGTTATGTTTACATTTGTGTCTCTAGCATTTTGAAGCTTTGGCAAATCACGCTGCTACAACCGGTCACGTTATTGACATCTACGCATGTGCATTAGATCAGACTGGTCTTCTGGAGATGAAGTGCTGTCCTAACTACACTGGGTATGTGTTATGTTTTACAGCAATGTAAAAGAGGCTATATGCAGAAACAGTGTTCTTGTGTAGTTAAGAGAAAAGCTATATATTGGAAGTCAAGTGGACTTGCATATGTTTGCATGATTGTGTCTGTGTGAGCAAAGTTGTCACTACAATTAATCTTTTTCAATCATGAAAATATAGATTAAAATGAGTTTTCACGTCAGAAAGCAATACTCTTTGACTGGTCCTCTTAATTGCAATATATTCATTTCTCCTGTTTAAATATTTTGCACCACACAGCTATTAATACTGTGCATAATACTATTCTGGGGAGCAGAGTTTTCTCTCTACTGAGAAAGTTAAATGCTGCTGCCACAGAAGCACTATTGTAGGATGATAGTGCTGGAAAGTATCATCAAATCAAATCTAACCTCTTGTCCTTTGTCAAGCACCAATGTTTTCTTTCTTCTCCTTCCCTAACATCCATAATCTACTACACTATGGTGCGCTGCAAGCATGAAAGGCACACCCCGCAAAATCAATGGGTGATATCCAATTAAGTCTTACTTGGAGCAGACCTATTCAAATTCTGCCAGTGCTTCTCAGGAGCTACATCAATATGTTTAAAATGGTCTGTTTGTGAAATAAATTGTTTAGGGATGGCCACTGGGCCCTCAGTGTTGCTTTCCATTTTTTATTACTACTTTATGCCTCTTCAGGGATGAGCTGTGGGCAGGGAGGGGAAGCCGAGGCATATAAACTAATACTGTACTGCAGTGCTTCCATGAGTGCCTTGTGATGGGCACTTCTAAACATGGCATATAGATCTGCAATATCACAAGGAAATATGGGATGGCAGGAGTGGAGCATAAATCTTCACAGGTGAACTTGTGGTAGCAGCCTAGAGTGTGATGACTTAGGGCAGTTCCAGATTCCATTATAACTGCTCTTTCACATTTTTCATATATTGTTTGACTTGATTATTCATTTTTTCGCATGTAGGGGTTACATGGTAATGGGAGACTCTTTCAATACATCCCTGTTCAAACAAACCTTTCAGCGTGTGTTTACCAAAGATGCACAGGGGCAATTCAAGATGGGATTTGGAGGTACCTTAGAAATCAAAGTAAGATTTGGAATTTTACTATAAATATTTTTAAACGTCTTGTGTTGTTATTCCATCGCATTTGTTTACAACTAATTAAACTATTGCACTAAGGTATTATTATTGCTAGTACAGTAGCAATTGTTCAGTCAGCATTTTAGTTTAAACCTTTAGCGTTGGGGTCGTAGTATTTTATTTTACAGTGAAAATAAGCACTGGAATTTAGTGTGGCTGTGATCCAGCATTCAATGCTTGGCAAAACTGTTATGAATTCCTACCCTTGACTTACAAGATAAGCAACTAGGTATCTTTCCTGTACCTTTGCAGACAACAGCTTACTCTAACATCTTGTAATCTGTTGATATGATATTTAGATTCCACTCACAATACATACTGAATCGTCAACAGAAATATTTCTCTGTTGCATAAAGGTGCAATTCCTATAACATTTCTTCTTGCTGGTAGACAGCAAGTAGACAGCAAGTCAGAGTAGACAATACTGAGCTGGATGACATTTTTATAAAACAACTCCATATGTTCACCTGTATGGAACTGTGGGACTCTAAGGAACTTTGAGGGTACTCTGGGTCAGGTGCCTGTTCTGAGATATGATTCCTCATCTCTGCCACCAATGCTTGTTCTAGATCTGACTTGTAAAGGAGATGTAAAGTTAAAGTGTATAGGCTTCTACAAACTAGAGGAATGAAGTCTCATAAGTCCTTTTAGCGCAAGGAGTACTTTTAGTTGATCCAGTGAGTTGTGTAAGGCTGCAGTTCTCTACATACTTACCCACAGTGCAGTCTCATAGAAACCATTTTTACTAAAAGAAAAGCTGTCTAGTTTCTGCTCCATTCTGAATAGAATGACTGTTCAGACCTTTGTTAGCACTGCTGTTTACTAGTAAAGGAGATTTGTAAGCTCAGACTGCCAAGATAAAAGATTATCCTACATTCTGCAGGAATAATCATTTGTTCTTCTTTTATTTTGCTCTTAAATCTGTGTAGACTTCAAGAGAAATAAAGGTATCTGGAGCTATTGGACCTTGTGTATCTCTCAATTCTAAAGGGCCTTGCGTATCAGAAAATGTAAGTTGACTAACCTGTAAATCACTTATACAATCTGTGCCTTTCTCACTTTTCACACACAAAATGCTATAGAAATTATGTAGTAAAATCTTGTGTAAAATCTTATTAGCATGTTGCCATTTTCAAAGGCACGATTTTACAATAGTTTTGACTTTTTTCCCTTCAGGCCAGGTGAGCAGTGAATTGTGTGACTGTCAGATGGTTTAGAACAGTTGATACCGTTTGAATCCAACCCTTACACCTGTTACATAAAAATGCAGTAGATCCAGCTTTTTCTGATGTGACTAAGCATTAGTGGGTATCATATTGCAATTACATTATACCACTCTGTGTGTGAGTAATTCAATGTCACACTAAGGTGATTGTTCTGACAGGGAAAGCATTTTGGCTTGCCTGAAGGAACAATCCCCCTCCTCACCCCTATGTGCCGTTCTAGGGGTTCTCCCGATTCCCCTAGAGACAATTTCATGTTTGCACAGAGCGATGTGAAGGAAAAGCCCTGTTGTACAAGGATAAGTCCTTGTGCAGGGCTTCCACTGAATCCTACCGTGTGTGTGTGTGTGTGTGTGTGTGTGTGTGTGTGTGTGTGTGTGTTATTTCACTAGCCACTCAATTTCCAAAGTAGTGAATATATTGTTGAGGAGTATAAAGCTCTAGGTAGCGATAAGCACCTTACATATAGGCTTATTTATTTATGTATTGTACCTCTTGTGGTGCCTCCCGGGTTCAACAGTGCTCACTATATATATCAGCATTATAAACTTCACCATTTGTCCTACTAATCCTGTTGCTCTTTGGATGTGTACCAGTAATATCTTGCTTAGTGCCAGTATAGTGGCTCATTGTGTCGTTTGGCTTACTCCACTAGCATAAGGTGGCATTATTTACTTAATGCAGCCAAAGTATACTCTAGTCTGTGGAAATTCATGTTACAGTAAAATGTTAACAAAATGTTAACTGTTATGTTAGTAGAGGGGAGAAGTGAAGCATTTATAACAAAGATATAATTTTGCTATATCTAAGTAACTGGGATAGGAATCACTGAAAACAGCATTACGTTTTCCCAAATCCTACAATTTGCTGTGTATAGCAAATGTAACTTTTGCTGAAAATTATTTGTAATATTTTTGCAGGAGATAGGAACAGGAGGTACATGTCAGTGGAAGATTTGTGGACTTAATCCTACCACAACCCTAGGATTGTATTTTGAGGTGGTTAATCAGGTAAGATAATTTTTTAAGAGCACATGTGCATATTTAAATAATTTTTCTGAGGCAGGTGGTTGACAAAGCATAATTCCCACTTCCTCCTCCCCATTTTAATTGGAGCTTGTGAGGAAGTAGCTGATGTGGTCTACAAAAGTACAGTGGTACCTCGGTTTACAGACGCTTCAGGTTACAAACACTTCAGGTTACAGACTCCGCTAACCCAGAAATAGTAGGCCTACCTTGGGTTAAGAACTTTGCTTCAGGATGAGAACAGAAATCGTGCTCTCAGGTTAAGAACAGTTTCAGGTTAAGAATGGACCTCCAGAACGAATTAAGTTCTTAACCAGAGGTACCACTGTAGTTTCTTTCAAGAATTATGTGTTGTGTGTTTCACCACTCGGGGAGGGGGGAAAGCAAATTATAGTTTCCCTCATTTTAATTAGGAGCATTTTATGAGACTTACTGTAGCTTGTAGTATCATAAGGCATTAAGCAACAAACCAGGAACTCCCTGGTTTAGTTCTCACCTGTGTAATGAACTCTGTGTGCGTCATTAGTAGTTTGCCTGCCTTTAGCCCACATCTGCAATATGAGGGTAGTAATACTTGTCTACCTTATAGGGCTGTTTGTAAGAAATACTGAGGTTGTGAAGCACTTGGCTGCTCTAAGTAGCTATATACATATACATATTATCGTGTCTCATCTCCTGTGCTCCTGTCCTGCCTTCAGATTTGTAGATCTCCTATAGTATTTTCTCTACTTAAAGCACTCTGTTTTGGAAGCTGCTCCAGTGTTGAATTAAATTGTAGCTAAAGATAAGCAGTAAGCTTACTGACTTAATTTTTTCATATTTGTACAGCATATTGCAGTTATTAAAGTAGCTTCTGTCAGATAACCTCTAATTATAGAATTGACAGTGGCAGTGATGAGATTCTTAATGTGGTGATCATGCTGCACAATGTTCCTGTGATTCTGTCCTCTGATTTAATCTCTTCACCATTTACCCTTCGAAACAGCACAATGCTCCAATTCCTCAGGGTGGGCGAGGTGCAATCCAGTTTGTGACTCAGTACCAGCATTCGAGTGGACAGAGACGAATTAGAGTGACCACTGTTGCCAGAAAGTAAGCCTTAACTTCTCATGTGTTATATTCTAGAAATTTGTGTGGCATGCACACTGTTTAACAAACCGTATTTTGCTTAGAAGGTAGACCTTATGTATGTAAGGTCTGACATTGTATGTAATGCTGACTTTACACCAGTGGAAAGCACTTTGATTCATGCACAGCAGAGCACCTGATTCTTGTTAATCTGCCAATATTTATTTATTCCGAAGGAGCCCAGGGCAGCAGACACATAAACAAGAAACAATGAAAACATCTTAAATCCAGTACAGCTGAGGCCTGGGAAAGAACTCTCCACTTGAAATGCTTTTTGGAAAGGGAAGCTTTTCAGTAGGTGCTGAAAAGGCAAACTATTATTTAATGGGAGGGAATTCCAAAGAGTAGGCGCCCCAACACTAGAGGCCCCATTTCTATATGGAGATGTATCTCCTGATGAGATAGTATCTGCAGGAAGCCCTCACTGCAGAATGCACAGTGATTGATTGAGTATATGAAGGGTGAGATGTTATTTTAGGTAGCTGGATTCCAAGTTATATAGGGCTTTATATGGCAGAACCAGCACCTTGAACTTAACCTGATTGCAGATTGGCAGCCAGTGCCAATTGAATTGGATACCTAATCATTGCAGTTTCCTACACCTCCACAAATGCATGATCACATTAGCAACCATGGAGGTGGGTTGTGTGTGATTATGATTCAGAGCATGGTGTGCAGAGAGCTATATGATGCCTTTCCTTCAGGGGATCATGAATTGCTGATGATTCTGCAAGGCCTGCTTCTGGCATAATGTCTAAATTGGCTCTAACAGATTTGTTGTATTTGCTGCATAGTGAGCTTCCTGCATATTTTATTTTCTCTTAATTGCGTAAGGGAGCTTTGTTTTGATTTGGAGGAGCAACATGGATTGGAGCTGTTCGTTATTAAACTGATACGTTTTTGCTTCTCTCTGATGACATGTGTGGTAAACAAATGCTATTCTTTTGCAGTTGGGCTGATGCTCAGACACAGATTCAAAACATCGCTGCTTCTTTTGACCAGGAGGCGGCTGCCATTCTTATGGCCAGGCTGGCAGTGTACAGGGCTGAGACAGAGGAAGGACCCGATGTTCTTAGGTGGTTGGACAGACAGCTCATTAGACTGGTAAAGCATTACAAATATTTTAAAATTTAAAATTCCTCCTCCCATCTGAGATTGTATTTAGGGAGAGATTAGGACTGGACCTGGGACTTGTATCTGCCTTCTCTGCCCCCAGTGCAAATAGCAGATATGGAGGTCCTGATCCAGAATGGGCTACTGCTCCTATTATTTACTTTAAAAAACAAACAAACATTTGTGCAACTGATGATTGTGTGAATGATGCCACATCTAGTTCGTTCCTAAGACTGCAATCTGATACATAGTTACATTTTGAGAAATGTATATTTTGAATAGTTTTAAGCCATGTGCTTCTAGTGCTAGATGTAAATTTGGCTTGCTTATATACAATGTATAAAGTTGCAAAGGAAATTGTTGAAAGATATTAGAAGGATGATAAAGAAGGCTTTTCACAGTGGATCTACTTTGTACTATATACCGTGTTTCTCCGGAAATAAGACACCGTCTTATATTTATTCTTCCTCAAAAACACACACACTGTGGCTTATTTTCAGGGGGGGTGTCCTTATTTTCCCCCTCTCCTGCCGCAGCTGGCATTGCTGCTGCACCTATCACTATGTCTTATTTTCGGGGTATGGCTTATAGTCCTTGAATGCTTAAGAATCCTGCTATGGCTTATTTTATGACTACGTCTTAAAATAGGGGAAACAGGGTAGTGCCAACATAAATAAGCCAAAGGTTTTGCTTGTTGTAGTTACCTCTCTAACTCTTGCATTTCAAAGCTTCACTCCACAATTTTTAAAGTCATGTTTTTTCTCAATAGATATACTGCTCAAGTAAAACTTAATTGTCTGGAAGCCTCAGTTGTATTCCTCCCTCTTTTGAGAGCCGAAAAATAATATACAAACATTAAGGTTGTTCCCAACTGTTAAAGTTGATGTGAATGTTTCCACAAAATCTGTGGGTCTTAAACATTTGGTATTGAATGAAGCATTTTGGTTATATGTAACTATGTGCTTGACACGCTTGAACAGAATTTTAGAAGCCTTCCCATGCTACTTCTGTGAAGTTAGGTTGTTTTGTAATGTAGTGAAAGTAGAAGTATTTATTTCTGAAAATGTCATGATAGTATTTGAAGTGTCACACAGAAAACTTACAAGACTTTTAAAAATTTATCCAGTGTCAGAAATTCGGAGAATATCACAAGGATGATCCAAGTTCCTTCAGATTTTCAGAAACCTTTTCCCTTTACCCACAGGTGAGTATGAATGAATTGAAATAGAGAACATTCTATATCCACTATGATGCTTATATTCACTTTATTGTAAGATGTCTAAGTGTCCTTGATTAGATAGTTTGCAGTTTTTTTAAAAAAAGTTATGCTTCATTCAAGCATTTTGGGATTTGTGACGCAGTACAACATAAAACTGAATAGTATTTCTCATTCTAAGCCTTTTGCTGTTGTGAATTTCTTAGACTTTTAAATCACTACTTTAAAAAAAATACTGTATCATTCTAGTTGGCCACAAGACTGCCATTAATTTAAACACTTGAGAGCATTTATATAAATATAAACCATGCTATAAATATAAACATCTAAGCGTGATGTTAAGTATAGCACAATTTTTCATGTTTAAAAATTATGCCTTCATTGAGAATTTTCCTGTTTCAGTAGAACATCATAACTGTAAAAAGATCACCAAAGGGAATTTTGGTCCACAATGAAAAAGTATACAACACCTACAAGAACAGTGTGTGCAGTTTTTAAACATAAAACGACATATTATACCACTAGCATACATACAAGTATAAGAGTGCAGTAATCATAAGTTGTAAATTACATGCAATGTCAACAATTTTCACAGGACTTGCAGCCCTAAACACCTCATTTCACAAAGGCATTAGACTACAGTCCAATGAACAGACAAAATTGAAGTACATTTTTTTCCTGTGATTTTCTATCGTTTTGTTGGCCACAGAGGTAACACCTGGTCTTTTCCTTGCTATCAGAATTGTTACCCTACCAATTTGTAGGTTGTCTTTCTTTATGTCCCAGGCAAGCTAGATGATGTCACTAAACACAGCGACATAAACCAGTATCAAATCTTTTTGGAAAGAAACGTTGCTACTATTGACACAGCTGGGTTTGTGGACAAGAAACAGTGGGGTAATTTCTGGTTTGCTTTATTTTGCAGTTCATGTTCCATTTAAGAAGATCTCCTTTTTTGCAAGTCTTCAACAACAGTCCTGATGAAAGTTCCTACTATCGCCATCATTTCATGCGCCAAGATCTGACTCAGTCCCTTATAATGGTCCAGCCAATTCTATATGCCTATTCTTTCAATGGACCCCCAGAGGTGTGTTGGTGTAGTGTGTATGAATAGCTGCAAAAAGAAAACTCAAAAATGAAAAAGACTCATTAGTGTATTGTTGGGAAAATAAATTAAAGTTTAAATTAAATGTAAAGCAGTTTTGTACTGGAATTTTTTTGGGAGCAATTGTTTCCTCATGTTATGTGGCTTGCTAAATGTAACGGAGAAAGCTGAATTTTAAGAAATGGATATATCTGTTTTGTATATGTAGTTAAGACACTTTTCTCCTTTTATATTAGCCTGTTCTTTTAGATAGCAGCAGTATTCTGCCTGATCGCATTCTTCTCATGGACACCTTTTTCCAGATCCTTATTTATCATGGAGAGGTAAGATCAAGTCACTTTGGCTTCCATATCCTACTATTTGGGCATACCTCTACTTACCTCTACTTACGAATAACTCTACTTACGAATAACTCTACTTACGAATGGAGCTCCGTCCGCCATCTTGGATGCGGTTTAGATAGGATTTTTTCTACTTACGAATTTTTAGATAGGGTTGCTTCTGCTTATGAATTTTTTCTCCCAATGCATTCATATGGGATTCAACTTACAATTGTTTTTGACTTACAAATGTGTGTTCGGAACGCATTAAATTCGTAAGTAGAGGTACCACTGTACTTATTAAGACTAGTGGCTGTAACCCACACATGGCAATGGCTCTATATTGGAGGCCATTTCTTATGCTTTGTCCAGTTTTAGGAGCTGCTTGTCATGTGGAGTTGCTTCTGGGAAGAGGAGGGCTCAGAAACCTTACTGTAACATTGCAGAGGCCATCACAGAGCCTTTTGGGGTAGAGCTCTGTCATGTGTCCATATTGGTAGCTTCTCAAGGCCATCATGGTACTTGAATTTTCTATGAAAGTGCTTATGGACAAAAATCCTTATAAGTTGAGCCCTTGAAAGCTAATACTTTCGCTACCTGCTGTAGTCATGGAAGTTGCTATTGTCAGTAAACATACATTCTTGTGAAGTATTTCAGTTAACAAATAACACTAAGTAGGCAATTCTATGACTACTTACTACAGTGGTACATCAAATGACTTGACAACTGAATTTTTCGCACGCTTATAAATTTCTCGACATCTGAACGGAAACCGCAGCGGTTTTAGATAGCATTTTTTCGACTTATGAATTTTTAGATGGGGTTGCTTCGACTTACGAATTTTTCCGTTTCCAATGCATTCCTATGGGAAATCGCGTTTCTAATGGCGCTTTTCGAATTTTTCGACCTACGAAGGTGCCTTCGGAATGGATTAAATTCATAAGTCGAAGCACAACTGTATGGCATACTTCCACTGAGGATGATGGCACTAGGTATCATGTATGATTGCTGTGGCAGAGCTGCTGCTTGAAAAATGAGAAACTATTGAGCATTTGTTATTCAGAACATAATGGAATATCACAGTTATTATTTGCTCTTGGTAAAAATATAATTACAATAGTGTAATTCTGGTGATTAAATCACTGCTAAAGCATTAATTGACTGACCAGATCCCCAAGATTTCGTACTGCTTCCTACTCAAACTTTGATTATATAAAACTTGTTTGAATGAATAAAACAATGTGTGTTAAATTAATACTCTATAGACCATAGCTCAGTGGCGCAAGTCAGGCTACCAGGATATGCCAGAGTACGAAAACTTCCGCCATTTGCTCCAGGCTCCAGCAGATGATGCACAGGAAATTCTACATTCCAGATTTCCAATGCCACGATACATAGATACAGAGCATGGAGGCAGTCAGGTAAAACATTATTGCTTCAGTTTATGGCAGAGGTTTTCAATCTTTTGGGGTCCACAGCTCTCTTGACCAACTACATTATTTCTGCAGCACCCTTGTGGGGCTCAGGAGCCCAGTTATGTCACCCCTTGCCTGCAGAGCTGGCAGCCTCTCACCCCTTATCAAACATCCTTCCTTGTGGAGTGTTCCCTCAGCCTCCTCTCCTCTCGCCTCTCCTTTGGAAAGCTGCAGCTGCCACCCCTGGTCTCTGAGCTGCCTCCCCACCCCAAAGAGAGGTGCCTCCTCCCACTGCCCCATAGGGGCCTGGGAAGCGCCCCCTGGCCAGCCCCAGAGGCAACATTTGCCTGGGGAGTTTTTAGCCACAGCTGCTGCAACAAACAGCTGTGCAAGCCTTTGGGAGGCAGAAACACGAGAGGGCACAAGAGGAAGAGAGGGAAGGAAAGAGGGACAGAGGCCAGTGTTGCCCGCTGCACCCCTGACCATCATTCAGGGCACCCCAGGGTGCCATGGCACACTTGTTGAAAACCACTGGTTTATGGAATCATCTTGCTAAATGCAAGACAGGCCAAATCAATATTGGACTTGCATTAATAAACTTTCAAGTTTCATGTAATTGAAAGAGGTATGAATTATGACTCAACTTCTAGCATACTGAGCATGTGATGGCTCATGTGCTGGGCTGAAGATATAAGCTGCGTTTAGATGTTCATGACTCAGTCTCCCCCCCCCCCCGTTTTCTGGTGGGATTTAGACAAGACAAGCAGCAACCCCCTTACTATTGTTTGCATAGGCTCCCAGAACATAGCTCACCTTCATTCAGTCTTCTCAGGCCAACTTTATGTGGTAGGGCTGTGTGCATTTATACCTTGTTGCTGCTCACTTAGCACTTTTTAATATTTAATACAAAAACTAAAAGCTTTAAAAATAAATAAAAGCTAGGATTCTCTAAATGCAGACTATATAACAGGCACCTCAGGGGAGCCTGCAAATGGCAGGTCACATGGTGGTTATTCTTGTTGGACTGTAAAAATTATTTAGAATAACTTTATTTTCTTTTTGTTTAAAGGCTCGTTTTCTGCTTTCTAAAGTGAATCCCTCTCAGACTCACAATAATATGTATGCCTGGGGTCAGGTAAGTTTCAGGTGGATTAACCAAAAAGCTAAGATAATAGAAATAATGTTTCCTGCTTTAACTCTCATAAAGCAATTTGATAGTTAATCAGATAGGGAGCGATTACCAATATTAAAACTTGAATGTCAAAAACAATACAGTATTTTTAAAAGTTGCCATCCAGATTAAGGAAATGCTATGTTGCTTTTTTGTTGCCCTTCAAAATAAGCATTTCTCGCAACCTAGAAACAATGTGTTTCTCGCCTTCTGGGAGTTCTGATAAGATACAAAATATTGAAAGTAGAGGTGAAGATTGTTCTCAGTAAAAAATGTACTAAAGCTAGTTTTGTTGATGAAACTGAATAGCGGAGACAGGCTAAAAGCTTATATTGTATGAAATTCATTACCATTGGACCTTAAAGAAAGGTTAGCAGATTCATGGAGGATCTAGCACTATGGCTGTAGTTCACATGCTTAATATGCAAAAGGTCACAGGAAAATACTTCTGAAACCTTGGAGAATCACTATTACTCATTGTAGACAATGTAGACTATACAGTGCAGACAATATTGAGGAAGGTGGGCCAATTACAGTGGTACCTTGGTTCTCGAACAGAATGTGTTCTGGGAGTCCGTTTGACTCTCCAAACCATTCGAAAACCAAGGTGTGGCATCCTGCAGCCAATCAAAAGCTGTGGAAGCCGCACTGGATGTTCGGCTTCTGAAAATCGTTCGAAAAACGGAACACTCACTTCTGGTTTTTGATTGATTGGGAGCCGAAACATAGGAGTTCCAAGGCATTCGTCAGCCAAGGTATGACTGTATCTGAGGTGCTGTGTGGCAGATTCCTACGTTCCAGCTAAATGAATAATGCCAGGTTCAGAAGTTGTTTTTCAGTGGGATAAGGAAGGGTTAACTGGGTTGGGTAATGGTCACAAGCTATGAGGAAGGCAGGAGAGCAGAATTGGAGTGAATCCCCTCAGTTTTTTCTCTCCTGCCTTGGTGAAACAGCTCCTTCCTCCCGATTCTCTGTGCCTGTCAGTTAAATGTTTTTTTCCTTTCAATATTTTCAATTTCTTTCCTGCGGTTCCTCTGTGTGCGTGTTTACTGCGCTTTGCTTCTCTTGTCAACTTTTCCCTATTCGTAAAAAATAAATAAAACCCTGTCTCTCTCTTCTTGCTTTTTCTGCTCATCTTGTGCTTTGAAGCTTTTCTGCGCTCTTTCTTATTTCTTTGTTCCATTCTGCTGCCTGTCTTCTCTATATTTGCTGAGGGGACAGTTGCCAGTTAGGAGAAGCCATTGATAACCCATTTTTCCCCCTTGCGACTGCGACTGCTGTTGCCCCTATTGGAACAGCTGTTAATTGTCTAGTAAAGGAAAATGTGGAGGTATATTAGTTACTTAATTACAGTGAATAGACTTACTGATTTTCATAGTACATGTTCTCATGGAACATTTTGGCTTTGCTTAATGGATTTGACATATTTTCTAACGCTTTCCCTTTTCTTATAGGAATCTGGAGCACCCATTCTCACAGACGATGTCAGTTTGCAGGTTTTCATGGATCATTTGAAGAAACTTGCTGTATCAAGTGCTGCCTAAGTGTGGAGTGCAACAGATGTTGATTAGCTGAATCAACATTTCAGCTTTATTTTCCATTTGATGTACTTGTAAAATAAATGCTCTGATGTGTTGCAAGCTGCCTAACTACATCTTAAAGTAGTGTAGTTTTCAGAAAAAGAGCATATCAAAGGCCTAAGTACAAACTACAGTTTGGAAAAGTAAACCAAACAGATATAATTCGGGAGGGGGAAGGAGCTTTTTTGGTTTCCATGCTACTGTCATTTGTCTTAGTCCATTGATTATAACTTTGTACTATCTTTTATATTTGAACGGTCGAAATTATTATTCTGGCTTGCACTGCAGAAACACTAAATGATGTAAAAAAAAAGTCTATTGTCAGCAATGGGCTTTCATGATTTGCCTTCTGGCATATTCATGTTTATTCTTCTTGGCTAGAAAAGAACAAAGAAAGTGACTATAAAATGCTATAAATCCAACTTCTTGAAATCGAAAACTATTTATTTTCTGCAATCAGCTGTTTGTTGATGGATTAGTAAGTGTTCATTTTTGTTTGTTTTTTTGTTAGGAAATCTTTTCTATATTTTCTAAGTGAAGTTGAACAAGCAAAAATTGAAACAAAATTGTCAATTGTTATCCAAAGTTTACAATTTGACAATCATTTGGATAATCTCTGGCAAAGCCTGTAATTACTACACTTAATTAAAACACTATCAAATCTGGGTGTTTTCAAAACAGAGGAGAAAAATTGATGTCCTGCACCTGTCCACAGTGTCTACACAGGGAAAAACGCATAGTGTAGTACCATAAACAAAAACATATTGCTGCCTATTTCCATAAGTAAAGTATGCTTATTTTATTATAGCCATATAATGTTATGACATTGTGTGGTGCTTGTTTTTTTGTTCTGCTTTTGTTTTGTTATAAATTATGCAGGTTATGATTCTTGTTGAAGCAGTATTACACAGTACACACCATAATTGTAATAAATCTGGTAATACTCATTTTAGCTTTGTTTCCTTGAGAACAAATATATTTGCTTTTTAATAATAAAGTTTTTATGTATAGAACAGATGGTTGCATTTGTAAGCCTATGTCTATATGCAATAGCTGAATTTGATCGTAATCATTTAATAAATAAAAAATGTATTCTTATATGTAAACAATCTTATACTGCTTCCCCCTAGCAGAACTCACAACCACACTTGGCAGGCTGTTGCTGACTAGCGTAAGTTTGAGCAAAAGGACCTGAATTGAGCTCAAACTACATACTCCCAAATGTTTTCATCTAGCCCTTGAGATGGGTCTCAGCACTAAAGTGCAAGGAAAAAAAAGTTACCTAGTACCGTAGCATCATTGACTCTGGGAACAGTATGTGTATTCTTGTCACCAACACACTGGCCTTTTTCTCAAAGGATTTGCCTAACGAACTGCCTTTGAGCCACAGATTCCCTGCCTAAATCTAAACACTGGCCATTTTAAATCTCTCAGCCTCATGTGATCTAGCCCCTTAGCTTTATCGCTGTTATGGAGGTAACACTTAGATATTCTAGGTAGCTGTGATACTAGCCAGGAGGGAATGTGAACTTTGCTTCCTGTTGGCCGATCAGTACCTATGTGTATTCTATCCACCCAGATTGGTCTTACTGCCTGACATGAATGCCCCATAGTGACATAGGTTTAGGGCTGGATGAATTCTAAACTCATTTGAAGGGAGGTTGCAGGAGAGAGAGAGAGATGGGAAGCAGAGACAATGCATTTGTTTTACTGAAAGACCCGCAGCTCCATTGGGTTCCTTTGTCCCTCACCGATCATCTGGCAGCTGCTTTTCTTTTCACTGGGGAAGATAAAAACCAACTGGGAGAAATTGGTTGGCATCTGTGCCAAGAGACAATGGAGTGCACCTCTGGGGGGGGGGGCGTGAAGTCGAACTGCTGCATTAGCAGCACCAAAGTGACCTTCCCAGGGCTCAAGCCTGGGCACTGTGTATGGAGGTCTTTGGCTAACCAGACAATACCCCCTCTTGGCCTCACTGGTGCAGTCCAAAGGAAAGCAGAGCAATACTTTTGACACTGGCTTGGCTGCAGGAGTTGCCAGAAGGAGACATACAACATGCCATCCTACCATCTTAGGGACCCCACTCCAGATTTGTGTAGGGTTTACTCTTTTGCCTTTTCTTCTCCTGAAGAAATCCTGCAAGGAAGCGGAGGTTTAGGATCAGAGTTTTCTTTTTCCTAGATGGGCTAAAAGAAAGAAGATCCACCTAAACATTAGGAAGAACTTCCTGACAGTAAGAGCTGTTCGACAGTGGAATTTGCTACTAAGGAGTATAGTGGAGTTTCCTCCTTTGGAGGTCTTTAAGCAGAGACTTGACAGCCATATGTCAGGAATGCTTTGATGGTGTTTCCTGCTTGGCAGGGGGTTGGACTGGATGGCCCTTGTGGTCTCTTCCAACTCTATGATTCTATGATTCTACCTTCCCAGCTTGACAAGCCCCCATCTGCCCCTCACCTCTACAGCACATGCAGAAACTGCCGCCTTGGCCATTTCACCCACTATTGGCTCAACTGGGGCCGGTCTTGGCATGCAGGGCAAGTCCCTAAGCTAAGGCAACAAGGGTTTGAGATCTTTGAGACCTTTACCTGGCTTAGCCGGTTAGTCAAAGCTGTTCCTGGGATGTGGCCACTGTCGCATATTGACAGCTTCTAGGAGCCACAGGGGAGAGCTGCTAAACTACCCGTGAAGGACCACGACATGTCCCCCACCAGAGGTGCTACCTCTCCCCTTATACAACCCCAGGGAAAAAGATACAGGCATTAATTTCTCTCTAGGTAAAGGTAAAGGTACCCCTGACTACTCTGGGGTTGTGGCGCTCATCTCGCTCTATAGGCCGAGGGAGCCGGCGTTTGTCTGCAGACAGCTTCCGGGTCATGTGGCTAGCACGACTAATCCACTTCTGGTGAACCAGAGTAGCGCACGGAAATGCCGTTTACCTTCCCGCCGGAGCGGTATCTATTTATCTACTTGCACTTGACGTGCTTTCGAACTGCTTGGTGGGGAGCTGGGACCAAACAACAGGAGCTCACCCCGTCGCAGGGATTCGAACCACCGACCTTCTGATCGGCAAGCCCTAGGCTCTGTGGTCTAAACCACAGAGCCACCCGCCTCCCAATCTCTCTCTAGTGGAAGTAAAAACAGTATGACAGTCTTGATCTTCAGGAGAAGGGGGACAGATTAGGAACTCTCTTCCTGTGTTGCACTTCCCCTTCAAATGGCAGTATCAGCGACTGTGTTCTATCAAAACAACACAAAACAGTCTCTGAAAGGAATCGTGGAAGTGCATTTAGCATGTGACTCTCTTTCTGAGCAGGTTTTTGGAAACCTCAAGAGGGCAGTAGCAGCTTATGCTACAATTTCCCTTCAGATCCAAATGGTATCCAAGACCGGTGTAATTCTATTGGAGTTGGTAAAGTCAGCTCTGATTATACTGTAATCTATTACTAGGCTTTGTATCTGGCATCTTAATGTTAAAATGTATTTGTCCTTTCCTGCTTTTTGTACTTGGCAAGTCAAAATGACACTTCGAGTGGCTGCATATGAAAGGGCGTTGGTTTTTTCCTTAAAAAGTAAGTTGTCATCATTGAGTAGACTTCCCAGAAATAATTCTACAATCCACTGGTATTGAAGGGAATCATAAAGCATCATTTTAAAAAGATTGCATTGCATGAAAGATAATCAATGCATGTGTTCTGAGTGTCAAATGCTGTAATGAATCAGCAAACACAGATATGGATTTTCTGCTTTATTTCTGCCTTTCATACAGGTGCTTTGCTTGTGTAAGATGCCCTTTAGATTAAAGGCTTTCTGATCTGCCTAGCCTCTGGCCCTGGATACAAACTGCTTTCATCTCCATGACGGGATTTTTGCCTGGGAAACTGAAATGGTTCCTAAACTCTTTTGCCTGTGTGAAAATTGCTCAGGGTCTTGGCAGACCGCTTTAAAAAAAAATTCTTTCTCTTGTAGCAGTTGTAATGTGCTGTGCTGGGTGCTGTAGGAATTTTAATTGTATTTTTACAGACATGCTACAGATCACATGAAGAAAACCTGCAAATCACTGGTGCTCCGTGACCCATAGTTGGGAACCCCTAAACTAGGGGATGGGCAGTGGGATCTACTAATAGATCTTTGGGTGATTTGTGTGAGATTGGCAAGGGCTTCTGATTCTCAATTGTTTAACAAAATTGAAAACAAAATGGGGCTTTTGTTTTCTGAGCTTAAAGAACGGTTACCAGGCAGCCAATCCCTTAAGCTTAGACACACCAACACTCTTTCCTCCCCGCAGGATGCCAATTGGGACTAGGGAATGAAAGACCTATGGATCACACACATATTTGTGGATTATTCACACACATTTTTCAGGGGCATAACATTTCATTAAGGATAAATGGCTCACATGCATGCACTCAAGGGAGTGTATAAGAACGAAACCAAGAACCAGCTCTAAATATTTATTAGATATAACCCCCCACCTTTTTTTTTTTTTTAAAAAAAAGGGAGTGGGAAAGTTCAACCAATGTTTTCCTCATATGTTCCCCTTATACTATCTATTGCGATTGGGTCAGGAGGACAGAAACCTATCAAAAACAAACAAATACAGTTTGTACAGTGCAGCCCCTATCATAGTTAAAGTCATGGTCAATGTTTTTGGGGGACCCTCGCTAATAATAATAATAATAATAATAATAATAATAATAATAATAATAATAATATATTATTATTATTATTTATACCCTGCCCATCTGGCTGGGCCTCCCCAGCCACTCTGGGCAGCTTCCAACAGATTAAAATACAAGAATCTATTAAACATTAAAAGCTTCCCTAAACCTTTTGCTGTTTAGAAAACTGGCTTTATAATAATTTATTATTTATACCCCACCCATCTGGCCGGGTTCCCCCAGCCACTCTGGGCAGCTTCCAACAAAACATTAAAATACAGAAATCCTTTATATTTATTTTCCTAATAAATCAAATTTTAATAAAAAACAAATAAACCCATATCCATCCGAACATCTGTGGATGGACTTTCTAGAACAGGAAGCTGATGCATTATAACCTTTATTTGACTTGACACAGAATTTCCAGAAATGTTAATCAAATCTTGAGAGCAGTGGTATCAGAAAATGCTAATTTATTAGGAACTGAAAAAAAAGTTTACAACATTAATAATGTCCTGAAATTTACTTGAGGAATATGTACAGGTGGATTTGGCTTGGGTTTGGGGGCTTGGATGAACCCACAGAGCAGGGAACAAGGGGGAGGAGAGAGGGGACTATTTCATCTGGCAAGCTGAAGCAACATGCATCGTAGTGCAACACTAGGGTTGCCATATTTCAAAGAGTAAAAACCAGGACACCCTAAAAATTGTTGAGCTCCAGTTGCTGAGCTTAACAAAGGTGTTAAGATCCAGGAATCCAGGACGAAGCACCACCTTTTGGAAATGCCCCCCGGACATCAATTCCGCCTCTGAAATCCCTGTAACGTCTGGGAAAATCTGGATGTATGGCAGCCTTATAAATGCTGAATTCCACCCTATATTTTCTGCACAGTCTAAGTTAATTCCCTTATTGTTTCCTAGGTAAACAACATTTCCAGAGCCTAGGGTGCCAACACTATTTTAAGGTTACATGGAACTAGGTGTTAGGCACAGGAAAGGACCCACACCCAGGATATAGATTGCCTTGCCTGCATGTAGGAACAATGCCATTCTCATGAAAGTTGTGAAGGAGTTGGACTTTGCTATCCTGAACTGAGTGTATGGTCCTTATTTGTATAGACTCTTGCAGGGGAGGCATAGTTTTACCTGTCTCTTCATTTGTGGGATTATAAGGTTCATTTGGAAACCTTGAGACCCAACTATGAAGGCAGTGAAAACTTCATTGCAGATAAGGAGTTTGGCATGTTTTTGGACTGAGGGGATTTATTGTAGCAATTAATGCACATCAATTGTATGGAAAAATATTTTAGAAGCCAGAGTGTTTTTTTTAATGTATAGGTTTCCATAGTGGTTATTTGGGAGGGATACAAATATTATTTGATACGCTGTGCTTATTATTTGGTCAACAAGTATGCACTTGAGATGGTGGAAGAAGTTATGAGCATTTTCCTAGTTCCATATTGCACTAAAATTGGAACACGCTATTATAGTACTTTAAGAAGAGCAGCAAGTTGAAATAAAACAATGGCCTGGAACAAATCAAACCTATGGCAACGGAGAAAAAAAAAGTTAAATCTGATCAAGGCAAAACCAGCCTTAATTATATTAAGCCTTAATTTGCATCTCATTTCCCAGGAAGATCATTCACAGTGGCACCAGAGCAATTGGGGTTTCATAATCTAGTAATCATATGTACAGATAACAGGGCTACAAATTAGAATAAGAAATCACAGGCTGGAGAAGATGGGAACATTGGAACAATAACACCGAGAAAGTATTGCAGCAGGAGCCTGCCTCAAGGCAAGATAATTAGGAACAGATTTGAAGCTTATTTACACTGGTGAAAAGTTGAACCGAGAGCAATCATTCTGAAACCCACAGAGCCATACTCATGCAGAACACATGACACCAGTGAAGTTATTCATGAGGTTTCTTCAGAGTTCCACTTGTTCGCCCTCTTTCAAATCTCAAGTGATTGAAGCAATACGAAGCAAACTAGTGCAACCTGGGTCATGGGGAGGCATGCTGGGCCATCTCTTTGGCAGCTGAGATTATTGTTCAGATCCAAAGGCTCATCAGAGCAAACTGTATTTTATGGGGATTTTTTTAAATTAAAAAAAGTAGGACACATCTACTTAATACACCTCCAGCCATTTTAGTGGAAGAAGATACACCACCATGGTGTGGTTGTAAGTTGGCAACCACCTAATAGGAAACATGCACTGAGGTAGAGCCACAAATGAGCTCTGGGGTGGAAAATGAAACTTCTGAATGAAGTTAATTTGCATATAAGAGAGGGGACAGCAAAACCTCATCTTTTGCAAGTGCAGCGCAACCTCCTCTGTTGAAATGAATGAAGAAACCCTCGCAGGTGGGCAGCGTGTGAGCATCAGAGCTCTTGGGAATCATTGTCAAGCTGCATATAGGTCTCTTAATATTTTCAGTACGTAGCACATCTGATATAACGAATCAGCAAAAAATTATGTGCTTGCATACTGAAGCTTTACAGAGCAATCCTAACTACAGGACGCTGGTGTAACTGAAGCTGGCACAAGTTAACCCTATTCCAAATACTTTTCAGGAGCCACTGTGAGGGTCTGCTGCCAACTGAAATGGCAGGTGAAAGTGGGCCCAAGTTCTGAGGATTGGGCCCTAAGGTCCCATGACCAAGCAGACCATGGTTTGGAATAGGGACTTAACTTTGGCATACCTCCAGGTCATCTGGGGCGAGGGATTTTTTATGCTGGTGTTGCTCTAGGAGGTGAATGCCCAAGACCTGCTGAATCCAAATTTTGATTCTAGTGGATCTTGGACTTGGATTGCAGTAGAAATGAAGGTGGTTTTTCCCCCCACCTTCAGTTTTAATATAACAAGAGCGGGTATATTGTTTAAGCATAAGTGAAATGGTTGGAGGAGACCCACGGGCTTGGATAGGATTACAGCCAAAAGTGTTGAGGCTAAGGATGGCAGTTATTCAAAAAGTTGCAGTACAATCAAGGGGTCACAAAATACTTGACTTCTGTGTTTAGTAATGCTGTAAAACAGTCTCTAGCGCAATGATATGACACATAATTTTAGTTCAGTGACTGAACGTATTTTTGCAACATCATAAAATCCTTTGATCTTTTCAGCCTGTTAATTTTACCACATATTGGAGAAAGTCCCATTACTTTCTCTGAGGAGTGGTTCCTTAGTCACACTATCTTAGCATCCTGTTCCTTCAAATAATATCTTCATGTATTTTTTCTCATTGCTTAATTTTTTATTTTTTATTTTCAATTTTTAATGTGCCTTGTTAACATGTGCAAAACATTCCTAAATCAAGATTTGTTTTTTTTATATAAAAAGTAAAAGATAAAACCAGTAGTCTGCTTATACCCTCTTAGCCTGATAAGTACAATTAAGTCCACTGAAATCAATGAACTCAGGTGTACCATTGATCTCAATGAGAAATAAGCACAACCATGTTAACTTGATTCAAGTTAAGTCTGCATTCAGTCTAGTATTTTTCTGTCACATCCTTGAAGAAGTCAGTATATTTAAAAAATGGGACAGTTTATATGCTGAAGCTGTCTTTATGAGAAACTATGTTAAGTTTCTTTTGTCAGTAGCCTAGGAGCAACTTAACCTTGCAAAAAGCATGGAGGTTATATCTCACCTGGGGATACATTTTGTACGTGCAACGGAACTGCACTGTAATATGGTACAAAGCATCTCTTTGCCACATAGGTGCCTCTATTCATTTCAATTTTGGCCCGTAAGCAGTTGTAGAAATTCAGTGTATTCAAAGACTGGATAGTTTTGGAAAGCTTCCACTAAGGAAGTGGCTGTGGATTGAATTGGGTCTGGTGCTAAAACTACTGTAAGTGCGGGTTGGGAATTTCTTCCATGCTACAGCTTCAGCACTAAGCTGATATTGCAAGAGAGCAGGGAAGCTTTCCTGAAAAGGGCCCAGTTATCATTTTGTGGGACTTGGGCCAAGCCACCAAACGTGTAACTTTGCCCCTTCTCCCACACACTCCCAGGGCTGGCCCAAGACATTTGCAGCACATGGCAATCCCACTCCTATCTCACTGCAACATCATAGTAACATACCCTCCAACATTTCTCTGATAAAAATAGGGACGCCTCATTCCATAATACTTTTACTCTTTATACCGCACACATCTTACTGGGTTGCCCCAGCCACTCTGGGCAGCTTCCAACATATATAAAAGCATAATAAAACATTCAACATTCAACAAAACTTCCCTATACAGTGGTACCTCGACTTACGAAGACGATCCGTTCCGCGGCCGTCTTCGTAAGCCGAGGTTTTCGGTTCTCAAAGCGCCGCTTCGAAACCTTCGGAAGTCGAAGCGTTCGGTTGTCGAGGTATGACTGTACAGGATTGCCTTCAGATGGCTTGGGAGTCGGATCACTCCATACCCTCCAACATTTCTCCAATGAAAATAGGGACATCCTAAGGAAAAGTGGGACATTCCAGGATCAAATCAGAAACTTCCTTAAATCAGGGACGTCCCTGGAAAATAGGGACACTTGGAGGATCTGCAGTAACCCAAGCTTGGTTACTAGGGATGTATTTCAGTCCCATATCAGTTTTGTTACCCTCCAAGCAATCTGTGTTTTGCCCTGAGTTTTTAAAGTGGAAAAAACACCCTTAAAAATCCACCCACTTTTACAAAAAAAGAGAAGTAGTACTTAGAAAGTGGTCTGACGGCTGCCTCTTTCTTTGAGCATGCTAAGCTGCTTAAAAGAGCTTCATGGCTATGGCTGTTTTTACGAACCCCTTTTGAGATGCATTCAGAAAGTGGCTGTGCCTCTTTGTGAAGCCTCTTCCATGTGAAATTGTATGGGGAAAAGATGGCGGCTGCGTTGTCTTCAGCTGCTCATGTCTTCTGCTTTTCAGCTTGGACATTTCTTTCCCCCAGACAGTTAGTCTATGTGAGGATATTCCCTACATTACTTTGAGTTATTTCAAAGCTAGTGTTGTACCCCCACCCCACCAATGCCAGTGGTTTTTAGATGTGTTTCTAAGCTGGGATTCCAATCGTTGTTGCTTAGGTGACCCAATTCTTCAAGAGACTGTAAGATACCTAACGATGCATGGCATGATCACAGACATTTATAAATCCACTAATGCAAGGCTTTCTCCATAAGGCCAAAATGTTGAGTAGGCACTAGTAACAAACATGAGCAGGTTTGTTTTTGTAAATGGAATGCCTTTCTATTCTAGACTTTGTCTATTAAGGCAGTTGCTTCTTTCGTCATGGAACGGAGAGCCAGAGTCCTTTTACCCCCAGGGATTACATTGTCGGTTCCTCCTTTTTGGAGTAAACTGTAGAATATTTACAAAACGCCTCCAGCTTCCTGAGGTATGAATAAATACCAAGTAATTTATTCTCGCTTAATAACAGAATTGAACTAGCTACAAATCTACAGGGTTGAAGCTGCCTGCCTTTATGTCAGCTTATCAGTGTCAGGCAGCTTGCTTTTTACACAAATGCCATCTTGCTGGCCCATTAGAGGAAATTGCTGCCCAACCTCTGCCAGCTTCTTCCTCTTCTTCTTCTTCTTCTTCTTCTTCTTCTTCTTCTTCTTCTTCTTCTTCTTCTTCTTCTTCTTCTTAGTTAGTAAATGAAGAGCTGGGCTTTCGTCTTTTCACTCTCTTTTCTTTAGGAGTGTTAATCATGGCATATTGGCAGCACTGTCTTTAGCATATGCGCCGCCAGGGTGCAAAGATCTGTTCAGTGCCCCCAAATTTAGTTTAGCCCCCAAATTAACTTTTATTATGCTTATGTCAGACACCATGCTTACTAACGCCTTATCTCGATTACGAAAGAAGGGAGGAAAAAGAAACCAACTTTTTTATTTGCTCATTTATTTACAATACACTTATACTTAAGTATACAACACCACCACATTTAAACTTATAAGTATTGTTTAGGCACCTGCTTAGGAGAAACATCAGTTGTGTCAAAGGTGCCGCTGACCCCGCTGCCACATAGCAGCTTAATACAATACGTAACATAATATTTTGATCTAAGAGTTAATTTTGCATCACAGCGCCATTGTGAATGACATGCGCCGTCGTTGAGTCTGACAAGCGCCACCGTCTGTGGTAAATGAGCGCACAAAGTTGAAAGTCCTTTAGTGAAACAGTAGGTATACATTTTGGTAATACCTAGGTATATATGCATTTTGTTTTTCCAGCTTGATCAAAATTATTTATTATTTCATAACAGGTAGATAGTTAAGAGCTTAGGTGGCTTCAGTAACAGGTGCCTGGTGCCCCCAGAATTTGGCGCCCGAGTGCCCTGCACCCCTTGCACCCCCTGGTAAAGACGGCCCTCCATATTGGTATCCAGGCTATGGTTACCTGCTTTTCCTGCTACTTCTCTTGATTCATTCTACAACAAATGGGAAAATAGCTATTAATAGCACCGAGTTCAAGGTTTGTGCAATCAGTATTGTGAAGCTCTGCCATCCTTCTCTCACTCTAATTCTCCAGTGGAGATCTTTGGCTCCTGATGAAGCACAGGACCTTTAAATGATGAACTGGGGACAAAGGGCTTCAGATGCATCTTTGGTTCCCAGGCTGGGGGGGGGGTCATAAGGGGGAAATGACCTTTCATACATAAGTTTTCTTTTTCATTTGATAAATTAAAATTGTTCGTAGTGGCAGGTTTTGGAGGATATTGTCTTCAGAATATGCTCTTCCTCTTCAACGTATTAGTTGCTTGTTATTTAAAAGATCTTCAGGAGACATATTCACAAACATAAAAATAAAAATATTATACCATTAAAATTCACACAAAACACCCATCTATCCATCTATCTATCTGCTACACTGGGATAGCTCTGTTGGTAGAGCTCTTAATCTCAGGATCGTGGGTTCGAGTCCCACGTTGGGCAAAATATTACTGCATTGTTTGGGGTTGGACTAGATAGCCCTTGTGGTCTCTTCCAACTCTACTATTTATCTATCCATACAACGCCTCTCCCCAGTAACAGCCACATGAAGCTTTGGCAGCACACTAATAGCAGAACAAAAATAGCTCAGTCCATCAAAAGCGTACAGAGAAAAAGGTAAGTCTTTACCAGGTGCTGAAATACTGACAGCAAAGGTGCCAGGCTGACCTCTCTGGGGAGATTCCACAGATGGGAATCCACAAGGCTCTCTCCCTTGTCATCACCCTCTGAGCCTCCCTCAGATAAGGGACCTGGGGAAGGGCCTCAAATGAAGATCTAAGGACCCAAGACGAGAGTTCCAGAAGATATTGGGGTCCTGAACCAGGCACCGGTCCGTGGATCAATTGGTACTGGGCCGCCTAAGGAACATTTAAATACAATCTAAATAAAATATAAACAATCAATGTCCCCCCCTCAGCGGGCCGCGGTAAAATTATCAAACGTTGGCTGGTCCGCGGCGATAAAAAGGTTGGGGAGCACTGCCCTAGAACACTGAGCTTACCCTGTGAGAATTTATGTCTGAATATCTGGCAAGGATTTTCATGGTATTTTATACTACTTCTGTGCTCTGGTTTTGATTCAGATCTTCTCTGCACCAGTTGTGCTCCTACTTCCTTCACTTTAGTCCTGTCTCCACAATAATCAGTTGCACATGAAGATAACAAGAAGTTGATGACAACAGTCTAAACAAGAGCTTATCAATTTTGCTTCCCGAGAGTGTTTTTGTCTTCTTTTGTCTGGGTATCTACATCTTTCTCACTCCCAGAGGAGGAACTTTCGGAGAAGTCTAGAGGGGAAAAGGTTAACAAGCTTTTCGCCCTCCCTCACCAGCAACTAAATGTCTGGAGCCAGTCCCGTGTCACAGTCAAAACATGGTGTTATCTGCAGTATTTTCTTTTCACAGTGGCTCAGTCAAAGACTTTAAAAGTTATCAAAACAATACAGAAGCACATTTGCTTATTATTCAATACAGGAGATTAATGTTGGGAACTGGGTGGGTGGGGCATAATTCTGCCCCTACAAATGTAATGCCAAGAAAAATGTTGCATGAATTTATTTACATTAGCAACTTGGGGGGCTGGAGAGAGAATCTGCTGTGTAAGTAGCTTAAATGTGACTATGTATCATTGCCTTCACAAGCTGACAGGCTAAGAACCACTCAACAATGCAAATGGAACGAAGCATTTCCCCTTATTTTTCAACTTGAGTCAATTTTCTGAAGGCATGTATTTGATCTCAAATTAATCATTGAGCATCTATCCAGTTGCACCTTGTTCTTCATACTGCACAGTTCAATGACAATTGCTGCTCTGGAAAATACCTCAACGAGCAGCATACAGGCATGTGATTAAAAAATAAAACTGAGGGCCAAACCCGAAGTGTAGGAGCTCAAGAACGGTTTTGCAGGGTTAGCTCATTGCCTCCTCATACAGATTGGCAGTGAATGATACATGGGCACCTGCACTGTGGTATGGCAGAAGAGGGGATGTGCTGGAGGTTTTAGTCCAGCTATACCTGCTCCCCTGGCTGATGGATGCCAAGCAATCTGTTAACCCTCTATAGCAGAGTGTGTTAATCAGAATCCTTATCTTGCCCCACATCCCCCTATTTTCAGTCAAGATAGTGTTAGAAGTTCAACAGCAGGCATCATTGTTTGTAACTCAAGGGTTAATTCTGTTAATGTCAACTAGCCAACTGGTAGAAATGCTGCTTAGCAACTGAGCAGTATACTGTACCTCTTTGCTGAGGTATCACATGCCCTGATTGGCTGTGTAGTTCTGAGGAAGTTTTCCCCCTCTGTATGTTTGGTTGTATGTCTCCCTGTTATGTATAAGGCCTGACATAAGAAAGGTAAAATCCCTCTGTTCCTTTCTCCTCAAATTATACATAGTGCTTTATCAATACTTCTGTCTGTCTCTCTCTCTCGACTCCATCTGCGTTGTCAGTGTCTTTGCTAGCAGACAAAACAGAATTGAGGCAGTTAACTCTAAGTTGTAACAATGCAGCCAGTCACTAATGACTGAAGTATGCATCATGCAGACTGAGGTGGTAGCTGCTTGAAGTTGGGGCAATAATAACATACCCTTCAACATTTCTCTGATGAAAATAGGAACATCCTAAGGAAAAGTGGGCCATTCTGGGATCAAATCAGAAACTTGGCAGCTTCTGTAAATCCAGAACTGTCACTTGGACTTCCTCTTCATACTAAGAAGTACAGTCATCCTTCGGTTTAAGTATGCCTCGGTTTGAGTACTTTCAGTTTAAGTACTCCGCGGACCTGTCTGGAATGGATTAATCCACTTTCCATTACTTTCAATGAGAATGTTCACTTCAGGTTAAGTACGCTTCAGTTTAAGTACTCCGCGGACCCGTCTGGAACGGATTAATCCACTTACCATTACTTTCAATGGGAAAGTTCGCTTCAGGTTAAGTACGCTTCAGGTTAAGTACAGACTTCCGGAACCAAGTGTGTACTTAAACCGAGGTACCACTGTAATGTATACAACCACTGAGAACTTGGTGACAAAATGGCCCTACATAATTTATGCAACTGTTCTGTGTGTGTGTATTGTATGTGTTTACATACCGTGAAGTTTTTAAAGGCCTTGAAAAAGTTTACAATGAAACTATAAGAAAAACTATAAGAGCTAAAATATAAACCAAAACTCGGATGCAGAGGAGGAAATTTCCTGCTCACTTAAGCCCGCAATTATTAATAGCATCACCTCTAAGGTTGCTGTACAACCAAGGGATTTCTCAGTCAGAGCCAATCTGATTTGGGAAAGATTCTTACAATGTATTCAAGGCCAGATTTAATTCTCTTGTTATCTGCAGGAGTTTTGCCATACATCTTGAACAGGTCAATGATTCTGTGGTGGCTTATTTTTGTTAACAGCAGATTTCAGCCAGCCAATCAAGACTTCTGCACTCAGCTATAGACATTCTTTAAGGACCCTACACTACAAATCCTTTGCATTTGTGATTGCCAGTGTAAATTAAGATGGGAAACCAGTTCCGTATTGAACAATCTGTACCGAAGAAGTTGAAAACATCATGAAACCATAAATAAACTGCAACATGACACAGAAATATTGGGCAAGAACCAGCCAGAACTAACCATATTTAAATACCAGTGGATTAAGGCTGGGTAAACACTTACCTGTTTGCAGCACGGTGAAGTAGTGCTTCTCAGTTCAGAACCATTCCTGTTTGTCCTGAACATGCTGCTTTCTATCTAGATTGATTTTAGATCCCACACCCACAAGGGTGGCTGTGGACACTTGATATACATTGAAAACAATCCCTTTGATTAGTTTAACCAAACCTTTTGCTAGATTTGCAGTCAGATGTCATTTTGGTATTATGAGGTGGTTGAAGAGAGGATATCTGTCATCTTCAAGGCTACCATTTTCAGGATGGTTTCATGGCACCTGCACTGATTCCTTTTCACCAATAAACAAAAAAAATTAAAAAATTGTCCAGTAGCACCTTAGAGACCAAATAAGTTTGTTCTGGGTATAAGCTTTTGTGTGCATGCGCACTTCTTCAGATACACCAGATAATTCAGATACTCTTTTCACCAAGAGCCTCACAGATGCCTCAATCAGTCAATCAATGAATCAATCAAATCAAATCAAATCAAGCTGGCACTAACTTGTAAGAGGGAACATGCAGGCTTTCGCCTAGTAAATACAGGTTCCCATTCACATTTTGATGAACATGCCATTGTTTGTACCATCACAGGCTGGAGCATCCTGCATTTGATTTGCCCTGTCTAAGCTAACCTGTTCCTGATTGCATCCTGCAATTTATTGTGGAAAACAATGTGTGCCCATTCTCTCTGTTGCTTTCACATACACCTGGGAATGTGGTTTTTTGTGTGATGTTCTCTCAACAGAACTGCTGATGAAACTAATCCACCAGTCCATTTCAAAGTAAAAAGAACAATAATGAACTGCCACAGGCTAGCTAAACTTACCCGATCCATTAGGGAATGGTTGTTATTTGGAATTATTTACCACCATGTGTTCCCTGCACATCACCTGAAAAGACTCCAAGGTAAAAGTTCTAAGTCATTGGAAGGAAATATGATTTCTGCACCTCTTCCCATTAATCTTACATCTTAATATAGAATGTTATCACCATCTTGGTCCTTGAAAATGAGAGATACAGTTGACGTAACATCTTTAATTAACCTTTCCTGCATTATGCCTCATTAATCTTGTATCAAGGCACACATTCTTAAAGGGCACTGTCAGAAAACTACCTAATTATAAAGCTTAAAGATATGCTCCTTCAAATGGTATTTCTCTAAAATTAAAAATGACACAAAAACAATACTTCCTCCACCCAAATAAACCTGTCATGTGACCAGAGTTCATGTAGCAAGTATATAACGAAGAGCAGTCTGTGTGTCGTGACATACTTTTTATTGGATGAGAATGATTTGGCTGAGAAATGCTATGGGAACAGCAATAATGGAAGCCGGAACACCTGGTGGATTGGGAAGAGGGCTCTGAAGGACACCTTCCCTCAGTCCGCTGCTCCTTTGCCATTGCTATCTTCCAGAGTAGCAGAGCCAGGAGCCACATAGCACTGTGGTTTGGTACAACCAACAGTGCCTGGTACTCTAGGCCTGTTATTGTGAAAGCAACATCATTTGCCCATATTATTATGAGCTGCTATGAGATCCATGATTGCATCGAAAGTCAGTGTACAAATATTGTAAAGTACTTGTGGAAAGTATTACTGGTGGGTTGCAAAAGTAACCTGAATATATGGGAAATTATCTAGCAAATGAAAGACTTGCCATCTGCTGTTTTTTATGTTCACAAAGGAATTTATATTTTAACATTGTGGGCTGTTATAGATGAGCCACTGTGAGCCTTAGGCTTGTTCCTTCCCCCTTTCTTCCTCCTTTGTGCATGAAAGAAGGCAAGTGAAAGTGTTGACGGTGGGATGTCAATTTAGATCAGGCATCCCCAAACTTTAGCCCTCCAGATGTTTTGGACTACAATTCCCATCATCCCTGACCACTGGTCCTCTTAGCAAGGGATCATGGGAGTTGTAGGCCAAAACATCTGGAGGGCTGCAGTTTGGGGATGCTTGATTTAGATTTATCTCAGTTTTTCAGTCTTCAGTTCTCCACATTCCCACATCACTTTGTGATTCATCAGCATTTCAGAGCAATTTTTTTCTCCAAATATACACATTTTCCTGTGCCATTTTGCCTAATATATACATTTCTGCAAAACAATTTCTACTAATATAATAGATAGCCCTTGTGGTGCCAGCTTAAACCAGGCTTCAGGAAGGAGGTTCAATGATCTGGTAGGGTCCCAGACTCCTCCCATCTCCTTCCAAAAGTCCGGTAGGTTCTTGCCCAGCTTTGGGAAGTAGGGAGGAGGAGTCTAGGACTCTGTCAGAGCCCTCACACCTCCTTCCTGAAGACGGGCAAGTGCTTACCAGACTTTGAGAAGGTGCCCTTCTTGGCTGCACACCTAGTGCAACTATATCACTCGCACTGTCCTAAATCTGCCTGTGAGACTAGCCTGAATATGGCAGCTTTCCATGTTCTTATGTTCCTAAAAACAGGTCGCTACTGTTCACACAAAACAGCTTTCACTGGTCTTCTCCACCTGTGGGAGGAAGAGAGTGAGTCTGAGGCGCATCCTCTTGACTTGTTGACAGTAATTGACACCATTGCTCTGAGAGCACTCTGACTCTCTTGGTGATTCCCAACGAGCTAAATGTTTGATGGACAGCAGATAGGAAAGCTGCATTCTATGTGCTTTCTGTACGTCAAGTTATCACTTTCATATTTAACGAGAATCCTCAGACTGCGAATCTAACTCTGTTGTATTATTTATCACCACTTTCTTTGACAAAAGCAAAGCATGCCCTATATATTCTGCTGTTTGGAACATTTTGTTTTCCAGGCTGCTTTTCGAAGAGCAGAAGCCTAGTCCTAATGCTTCTTATGCCAACACATAATTAAAAAAACAACACACTTGGTGGCTGTATTCGGGGGCCAAGAAGGAATTTGCCTACAAACAAACTGGGCCTGTTTGAAATTTTTGCCTTCCTCATAGCAGTTGTCACAACTTTCAGCTGAAAAGGCATTGGGTTGAATCCTTAGTCTATTACCAGGGTGTTTATGTGAGATGGTGCATCTCCCCCCTTGAGCAGCTGTGATATCTCAGGCTAGTCCAGTAAGAGGTCTGAGTGGAAGATTCTGTCCTGATGCCCAAATGTGGAGGCAGATGGGCCATAGAACCTCCATTGACAGCCTGAAGGGCCAGTTTGATTGACCTGCATCTTGAGGTGACCTTAACCCAGGCATGACCCTGTTTAATACCAGAGGTTTACACGAGAGAGAGAGAGAGAGAGAGAGAGAGAGAGAGAGAGAGAGAGAAGAGACCTGAAATACAAGACAAACTGTCACAATACAGGACGTAGCATTTTACAATGAAATGCATGGGCCTGGAATGAGGTCAGCTGCCATGGACTGGCTGGGTGCCAAGTGGTGGTGGGAGGCACCAGCTGGGGACCCCCCAGGGGAAGAATGCTCAGAGCCAGAGGACTGGTGGTGGGACAACAATGAGTGGTCAGAGGGAGAAGAGAGAGCAGACTGGGAAGAGGAGGTGTCAGGAGCTGAAGAAATAACAGGGTTTAGTGAGCAGGAAGTGTCTGTGGCAGAGGGGAGTCCAAGCTCAGTGGTAGAAGCAAAGGGGTGTGTGTGTCAAGAGGCAGAGATGAAGCAGGGTGCTGAAGAAGCCAGGGAGTCTTCCCCACTAGCTGTGATCAGCTCCCCTCCTCCCGGGTCTCCCAGAACACAGAGATGAATGAAGAGGGTAGAGCGAAGAGAAATAAGACAAAGGAGCCTCAGATTGCTGGGAAAGGAACCGGCGGAGAAGCCTTAGAAAGCAATGGGAAGATGGGGACCTTCAGTCCTCGCAACTGCTTCATTCAGGGAAGAGTTGCTGTGATCACTAGGCCTGCACTGTATTGGCTTCTTTGAATGAAGAGCTCATGAAGTTCACTCTTTATTCAAAGAAACCAAACCATGGACACTGGGTGTTTTATTGATGACCTGCCCCCATCTTTTGCTCCTGACATCAGCTTAGGAAAAACATGCTTTTTCTGGCATTTGCTTTTTTTTGCCTAGATTCTAGCCCTATCAATTTTAACCCACATACTTGAGCTCAGTTGGGTCGTGCATCTTTGAGGGAACAAGCTGAAGAGATATGTTTTACTTCCTCCCTGCCTGTTCTCTCTCAAAACCAGGCTTTTAGTTGTGAATTGAATGGTCTATTCTGGACCCTGAGTATGATGATTCATTTGTCAAATATTCAGCAGGGTTATGGCAACCTGTGTTTCTCTCTCTTGACATTGAGTTTATTCCCTCTAAAAAGAAAATGAGAGCTTTGTGTAATACAAATTAAACCGAACACATGGAGAAAGCAGCTTAATTGGCAGGGACAGCAGAAGGTTTTGGGGGTCAGCTGTACCCCCTGCTCCACTCCGATGTGGGCCTTGGTTTTTATATATATATATATATATCCTTTTTATTGCTTATTCTTCATATATGCAATATATATATATATATATATCATACAAAACAGCCCGAACCGTACCATACAAAATATATAATAAACTTACATACATTATACACAGCAGGGCAAACACAATACGGAAAACCGTCATTGCTTTTCTTTTTTCTGCTATTTACTACCCTTAAATAAATAAAAAAGATTGAGGTACAGAAAAGAAAAAGAAAAAAAGAGAGAGAAAAAAAAGAAAAAGAAGGGGGGGAAGGAGAAAAAAAGTTTATACTTCCTGTTAATTCCACGTGTATAGACTTATTCTTTATACTTGAATGTCAATTCCATTAGTACAAACTTCTAAAACTATTATTCTAATACATTCTTATTTCCTTTTAGATCCTAACAGTTATACTTCAACTCTGTTTCCTTTTAGTATCACTCAAAAGCTGTCATTTTTGCTATATTTTTGAACATATTTCTTATATCTTTTCCATTTTTTTAAAAAAAGATTTCTTTTGAATTGCCTCTAAGACTATTCATTAATTGTGACATTTCAGCAAAATCCTGCAATTTACTCTGCCATTCCATGATTTCCGAAGCCTCCTTTTCTTTCCACCCTTTGGCCACAAGTATTTGGGCTGCAGTTGGAGCATACAGAAAGACTTCTCTTTGTTGCGTTGGGATATCTCTACCTGTGATGCTCAACAAGAAAGCTTCTGGTCTTTTTTGGAAAGTAATTCCCAGGATTTTTTTTTATCTCGTCATATATCTTGTCTCAGAACCATCTGATTCTTTTCACATGACCACCACATGTGGAATAAATCCCCATTATTTCTCCCACACCTCCAGCACACGTTTGCAATGTTCTTATACATCTTGGACAACCTTGAAGGTGTGAGATACCATCTGTGGTTCATTTTTAACATATTTTCTATAATATTGTAATTTGCTGTCAATTTCATATTAATTTCCCAGAGGTTTTCCCAATCTACCACCATAATGGGATGTCCAACATCCTGTGCCCACTTTGTCATCGAGACTGTTACTTTTTCTTCCATCACTTCATAATCCAATAAGAGTCTATACATTTTTGAGATAATCTTAGTCTTACTATTTAACAATTCATTTTCAAATTCAGAGGGCTCACTTTCAAATCCTATCTGTTTATCCCTTTTGAATGTTTCATGCAGTTGATGGTAATCTAGCCAAGTATTAAGATGTTCTTTTATTTCATCATATCTTTTGATTTTTTGCTGGCCTTCTTCCTCTGTTAATATTGTATTGTATGTTATCCATTTTTCACACATATTTAATTTTTTTGGTAAATTTGCTTCCATTGGGGATACCTACCTTGGCGTTTTGGGTTCTAGGTATCTTCTGTATTTATCCCAAACTCTGTATAATGCGTTTCTTATTATATGGTTTGTGATGCGGGCCTTGATAAGTGCTTCTTGATGCTGACCTCTGATGCCAACCCAGACTATGATTGAAAGAAGAACTGGCAAAGCACCTTGGGGATATTTGCAGCAATACTGTGTTGGAACAGAGATTCTGACCAAGAAGTGTAGGCTCAGCAAAGCAGGTGCAAACGGGAATTAATTACACTGGACTAAAAATGTGCAAAAGAAAATAAAAAGTGACCCAGTGTATAAACTTCCATTACAATTACACTTTCCAGTCACAGATTCAATGACAGCGAGAATGAACCTCTTTTTCATTAGGCCCATTGTGAGGGCCTAAACAAATGTGTCAGAGTTTACACAGAGATTAAATCTCCAAATAAGAAAAATGATTGTATGAACCCTGAGACAAATGTACCTCCAAAAATTAATGTCACCAATTTGTTACCAGCCCAGTAACCATTCGTTTGTGTAACTAAAACTGTTTATAAAGGCAAGTAAGGCTTTTAATTAAGCCATCAGGTTACAATGCTCTTTGGACTATTCGACCCAGTAGGCATCTTAAAATAATGAATGTCTTAATTTATTAATAACACCTTTGCATTTGACTGTAGTAATTGCAGTAACCTTTCCTTTTAACTCCAGTCTTATTGTAATATAATAGGTTTCTCTGGGTGAAAGATATAATAAGTGCCATTAACTTCCCGTGAAGTGGAAAGTTGATGTGTCACTCAACAGCCTGTTTAAAGGAAAGCAAATAGACAGGAGCGTTCGATTTCAAATGTTATGTCCATATCACTCTTCTGAGATCAATAATTTCTTTGAAGATCTGTGTGATTCTCCCATTCATCAGGAATCTCATTTTTTTTTAGATAACTAGAATGTACATTGCTCTTAAGCGAAAGCAAATATTAACATTAGTTTGGCATTTCTTTGAAAACAGCCCGTTTTAGAGAATAATGAATCTTATCTTAGTTTTTTGCTTTGTGACCTTTCCCATACTTTGCTAATAGGACTCAGCCCTTTTCATTGAGTAATTGGTGTGAAGACAGCCCCCACCACTGAATATATTGGCACAAAGGAATAATGAGGTGTGGGATGGGGCACGTGTGGCCTGCCAGAGGTTGCTGGACTACAATTGCCATTATCCCTGACCATTGGCCATGCAGTCTGTCCATCTGTGGCTGATGGGAGCTGGGATCTATCAACATGGGGGTGGGGGCACAGGTTCTCCATCCCTGAATAAAGGGCTTATATATATGAGAAGAGAAGACTCCCTGGAAAAGACCCTGATGCTGGGAAAGATTGAGGGCACTAGGAGAAGGGGACGATGTGATGGATCCCCCACCTCACTGCTTTAACCTCAGAGGCTCTCCCTGTGCTTCTCCACAAACAGGAGAAAAAAACCTCCAGAGTCCAAATTGGACTTGTCTCCAGAGTACCTCAGGCTCTGCGTTCGAAACCTATTGCCGCCAGTGGGGCCTCCCTCCCTGGGATCCCTACTGCTACAGTGTGCCTCTCCCTTAGGCAACTATGTGGCTCCTTCGGCTTCGCTAACCAGCCCTTTGTATGACAGGAGAAACAGCAAACAGTTTCCTCTTCCCCAGGAAAGCTTTGTTCTCCCCTCTTTGTCACACCTCTGAAGGTACTGAGACACTGCCGAGTCAGTGAACGTTTAAGCACATTTAACTTTATTATTTAACTTATAAACATGAGTTTCTTTGGTTCTTAAAAGCACATATCTTCTTTTTTATTTAACACAGTTTTCTTCATACAGCTCCTGCATCCCTCTTTAACACTCTACCCTCTACCAACTCCCTAACTCCCAACTGTCCACTGCCAACCACCTAACTGACCAAACCGCTCCTCTCTCCTTTTAAACTGGGAACAGTCCCGCCCCCATCAGAATGTTATGTCAGTCAGGCTGGAGGTGGATTAACTCTTTTCCAGCCAGGTAGGAATAAATATTTCAAAACTGTGTCAATCCGTTACAGACGACAGAGGACGAGATGGTTGGACGGTGTTCTCGAAGCTACCAACATGAGTCTGACCAAACTGCGGGAGGCAGTGCAAGACAGGAGTGCCTGGCATGCTATGGTCCATGGGGTCACGAAGAGTTGGACACAACTAAACGACTAAACAACAACAACATATATGAGGATATGGCAAATAATAAATGGAAGGCCACCTTCTGCTCCCCCAGATCTGGAGCTCTAACATGTGTAGGAGTTATAGGTCTTCAACCACCTGACCTGCCAAATAATCGCAACAAAAATGTAGCCCCCAGTCTTTAGCTGCAGGCGACCTTCTTTAGCTATAGTCTCACCCCTTCCTGAGCAACACAAATCCTGGTGTTTGGATGATTTTTAATCAGTGGGTTATATTCAATTAAGAAGGTGGTGGAGGGTAAAATCCTCCTCTTCCTCCTCATCATTCAACTCTAAATTTTGCAACATGTGAGACATGCACTTCCTGAGCAATTCTAAATATATTGTTATAATCCACCCCAACCTCTGCTGAGCGGTAGCATTCTAGGGGGTCCCAGGGCTGTTTCCATTAGAAAATCAAGGCACAGCGGTCTGCAGTGTCATATAAACATGGCTTATTCACACATATTTACACCTGGAAGCCTTCAGTGGAGTGGGTGCAGAACATTACACCCCCAAGAGGTTCTCTCGTTGTTCCCCTCATGGCTTCAGCAAGCTCAGGTCCAAAGTAGCAGCCGGTCGTGACCCCTGGTCTCTCAGTGCAGCCTCCTCCAATCAGCGCTGGATGGAGTTCTCCCTACATCCTCCTCTTCCTTCCCAGCAGCCTTTGAAGAAAACATCTCCCCTTCTTCTCACTGGCATAGCGCACCCAGGGGCAGGGTCGTTGCTAGGTAGCGCGCATGCGCAGCGTCGCTACGTACGATGTATGCGTCGCTACGTACAACACATGCCTCGCTATGTATGACGTATGTGTTGCTATGTAGGATGCATGCATCGCTACATACGGCCCATGCATCGCTACGTAGCCGCATTGCGCATGCGCGCTATGTAGCGGGGTGCCGTCGCCACTTGCGCTGCCCCCAAAAGACGGAGCTAGGAGTGGGCCGCCCCCTCTGCTTCCCCCTTGCTACACCCCTGCTTCTGCTTCTAGCATCCCCTCCATCACCCTGGCGACCTTTGTTTCAAAACCTCCTGCAAATGGCACCTTTTCGGTGACATCCTAGCAGCCTCTCCTTTTCTTGTCCAATGTGGGATGGACACAGCCAAAGTGAGAGTCTGTGTTTTTTAATGAAGACTGCTTGAAAAAATGGGGTGGGGGTGGGAATTGGCAGCCATAGGCAATCCAGGTACTATGAGTTCAAAGAGTGTAATTTGCAGAAGCGAGGCCCTCCTATCTCACCTGACTTACGAAGCAGTCATGTAAAATACTCTGATTGTTGCCTGATCTCTACAGCAGTTGTTTACCCAAGAGTCTAAGCAGGCCTTAAAATGGTGATTGCATTGTTATGCTAAGCAGTTTAATTAGAGTTGTTGTGGCGGATATGTGCAGAATATATCCGTATGTGTGTCGCAAATCACTTTAAGTGGGATGTGAACTCATAAAAGGACAATTTAATTTTAGATGGCAAATGTGGTGTTCTTAATGGGGGGGGGGCACCCGGGCTGCAATGAATATTCATTGTTACACCGTTATGATTTGCCAAGCACAAAGTTCACCATGAAGTAGCAAAATCTTTTCTCCCCACACCCTGCAGAAAAGGTTGAAGACTGCCTGGAGCCAAGTCTGCTCAGTATTATGGTTATGAATTATTTAAGGTCAACTCTGCATGTTTAATCACTCCCATCAATGAAGGAACAGAACTTTTTTTGGCAGACTTGTCCCTCCTCCCTCTTGCCTTAATAACAATGCATTTAAATGATCAACATTTGAAAATTTCTCTACCATAAATGCATCCTGCTCTTCTGCTTTATGTCTGAGCTGTAAGCCAGGAGAGTCTTTTTTTAAAAAAATTGTGTTTGTTTGCCTAGAAATCAACAGCAGCTTTGCCACTAGATTCCTATGAACAGGCAAAGATTGGCATAGAGCAGGCATGTCAAACCTGCGGCCCTCCAGATGTTTTGGACTACAATTCCCATCTTCTCCAACCACTGGTCCTGCTAGCTAGGGATCATGGGATTTGTAGGCCAAAACATCTGGAGGGCCGCAGGTTTGACATGCCTGGCATAGAGGCACCCAGGCTGCCAAGTGTTGAAATTCAATCTGTCAGGTAGAAACCGCTGTACATTGCTGCATATAGCAGGGGGCTGGACATTACAGCTTATTGTAGGGTAACCGACCTCATATAACCAGCAGGCTTGAGTCTAATTGGTGTATGAAAGAGTTAAACCCATAGAGTAAGCTGTCCTCCCAGGCCTAACCTACCGGTATGTATCGTCCCCTCACCTTGAGAGGAATGGGATCCCTAAACCTTTGTTATTCCTCTCTCTTTGTGTGTGTGTTTGTTTCCGGCTGGTGACCTGTAGGTGAAAAAGGTCAAAGGCCTGGAAACGATGCCTTATGAGGAACGGCTTAGGGAGCTGGGTATGTTTAGCTGGGTATGTTTAGCCTGGAGAAGAGAAGGTTAAGGGGTGATATGATAGCCATGTTCAAATATATAAAAGGATGTCATATAGAGGAGGCAGAAAGCTTGTTTTCTGATGCTCCAGAGAAGCGGACATGGAGCAATGGATTCAAGCTACAAGAAAGAAGATTCCACCTAAACATTAGGAAGAACTTCCTGACAGTAAGAGCTGTTCGGCAGTGGAATTTGCTACCAAGGAGTGTGGTGGAGTCTCCTTCTTTGGAGGTCTTTAAGCAGAGGCTTGACAGGCATATGTCAAGAATGCTTTGATAGTGTTTCCTGCTCGGACTGGATGGCCCTTGTGGTCTCTTCCAACTCTACGATTCTATGATTCTATGATTCTACATGTGGAATTCAGTATGTAAGGATCTCTGAGCTGGTTGCTCCAGTAAATGGCTTTAACCAGCCTCTTGTTTCTGACCAGAATGGAGTTTAAAACTAGTGTTTTTCTATACTAATAATTTATAAACTTTTGACTACCTGTGCATTTTTTTCAGATTGCTGTATGGAAAAGCACATGACATTGACTTTGGAAGAGTTTTGTAAGTAAACCACTTTACGACTTAGCAAACGTGTGGTCTATCTGTGCTAGCTGTGTGGGAAAGCTTTGGAAAAAACTTTTAAAAGGGGACATTTTGGGACTCACTGGAAGGGCACATTTTAAGGGTTTTCCAGCCAATATTTCCATGTGTTTCTTTACTGCAAGTTTTGTAATATTAAATCTCTGCTGGGGTTCTCTCACCAAAGAGTACCTGTCCTAAACTTGGGTCTTGGCTTCCAGGATTCCAACATTTATTGTGTGTAGTAAAAATGTCAACACACAGAAGACATCTCTAGAAAAAAAAGATAAAGTGGCCTTCACATGGCAATCATTAACATGTGCACAGTCTTGAAGCTGCTCAACAAATTTATTTGTTTAGAATATATAAAGGCCACCCAATAGCAAGAGTTCACTGTGTGGCCTATAGCAAGAAATAAAATGCAGTTCCAGTCTCTGTCCTTGTCCCTGGAAATGATTATTTGCCTTTTGCTTTTCTTGTATGTATGAATATATATATAATAATATGCAATAAGACTTTATTGATCTTTAATTTTGATTTGTTGGGGAGAAATTATAAACAATGAATATTCGTCCGGAACTCATCCTAATTTGCTTATGTAGTGGTTGCTTGTCATCCCAATGATAATTTGTTCATTCCACACTTTTCTGTGCATTTCCTTGTCACTTTCCTAACTCCAGGAAGTTGTTGTTTTTAAGTTAATTTGTTTCACCTGGTCGACACTGCACTTTAATTTATGCCAACTTTGCACGTCTAAATTTCCAGTATATTCAAAATACTGACAGTGTGCAGGTGATTCGCAAATCCCCCAAGTCTAGTTCCCATAGCTACCAAGTTTTCCCTTTTCTCGCGAGGAAGCCTATTCAGCATAAGGGAAATAAGGGAATTTCCCTTTAAAAAAGGGAGAACTTGGCAGCTATGCTAGTTCCATCAGTGGATGACTATGCCTTCCAATTTTTTAAAAAATTGAGTACTGTTTAGCAATTATTTTAATATCAATAAAAAAAAAAAAGCTTTCAGAGTGCTAGTTGATTTTTTCAACAATAAACATTTTGACTGTTGCCTGTGCTAATTTCTTGTAATAAACAATGGTGATCTGTCAAGGCAGGTTTTGGGTGTCCTCTGTAGTTTAATATTTTCTGTGCATTCTTGGCTACAAAATTAAAAAAAGACAGCCAACCATAAACTGAACATCATATTTCTTGGATGTGGATTGAACCATGTAGCTACATTATAAAAAATTTACACCCTGTTTTACATCTTATATAAAACACACTTTCCACAAAGATGGCTGCAGGCAAAATACAAAGCTCATAGAAGCTTGTAAACGTATGATGAGGCTTTAGTTTCAGCATTGCATGAAAGGAAATGTTCGCCCACCAAAATAATAAAATCATACTCCACATAGCACAAGAAAATAAGTATTATTAGATATAATTTTTTAGTTTGGCTAATTTAATTATTCTTTCCTCTAAGAGCCAGTGTGGTGTAGTGGTTAAGAGCGGTAGACACGTAATCTGGGGAACCGGGTTCGCGTCTCCGCTCCTCCACATGCAGCTGCTGGGTGACCTTGGGCAGGGCACACTTCTCTGAAGTCTCTCAGCCCCACTCACCTCACAGGGTGTTTGTTGTGGGGGAGGAAGGGAAAGGAGAATGTTAGCCGCTTGGAGACCCCTTCGGGTAGTGATAAAGCGGGATATCAAATCCAAACTGTTCTTCTCTTCTAATGATTACAACTTCCAATTCTGAGAGGGGGCAACTTTGAAAATAGCAATTTTTTACTAAGAATTTAAAATGTGGAAGCAGTTATTGATCACATGAAATCATCCAGAGGGCATCCCAAGGACCATAGGATCTATAGGTCAATGGGACCTTCCCCTCTATGACTGAACTACAACTCCCATCAGCCCCAGCAAGCATGGCCAATGGCAAGAGATGGTGGGAGTTGTAGTCAAAGAACAACAGGAAGGCCAAAGGTTCCCCTCACCTGCCAGAGAAGGCAGAGAAGGAGATTTGCAGGCAGATCAGGTGGTCTGCCCACAGAGACCTCCTGGTTGCATCAATGGAAGTTATCCCTTCTCCACATTCAGAGGAGGGGAGAAGAGATACATTGGAGGCAGATCATGTGAGGTTTGGGCACTGGCGTAGCAAGAGGGGATGATGGGGGTGGGCAGCCCCGGGCACCCCCCTGGAGGGGGGGTGACACTCGGCGTGTCCCCCTGCGACTCCCAAGCCGAGCGGTGCCGGGACCCTCTGCATGTGGCTGCAGCTGTGAGAGGAGGCTCCTGGCACCATCCCTGTGTGGCGCTGGAGCGGTTTGCCACCGCTAGCATGCAGGTGCGCTGCGTGGCGATGCCCCGCCCCGGGTGCCACTATGGGTGCCCAAGGGGCTTCCTCCGCCACTGGGTTTGGGTTCCTTAGCAGTATCCCCTGCTTTTTGTGTGCTTTTTGTTTTGAACCTTTTAAATAAATAAAAATACAAATTTCCTCACATCCCTCTGGGGCTGGGAGAGAGGAAAATAAGCCAACCCTGAAGCTTCTTTCCCAGTCAGACAGCCAACAACCGCCTGCACTTTCCACTTCTGTCATGGTTGACGCAAGTATAGCGGAGCTCAGGGTTTGGCGGTTCTGCTAGGTCATATTCTATCTTCCCCATCCTTACTTAATCGCTTTTCCTGTTAATTAATTTTTGCATTCTACTTGAGAACAGGTACCTAACGAGCCTGAAACCACAGAGTTTTACTTGCACAGTTCTTGCATTTTTACAATTGCATGGGGGAAACAGATCAGTGTTTGATTAAGCAATTTTGAAGTTATTGTAATTTGATGTTGGGTTTTGGTAATAAATTGGGCCTTTTAAATTGGTTTTCCAGAAATCCTCCCCCCCCCTTCTTCTTTTTTATTTACTGTGTGCTCATCATGATTTGTGCTCATGATAGCACCGGGGCAGTTATATGCAATTCCGCTTCCAATACTGTTTGGACCAGCAGAAGTTTTGAGATGGACATACTGTTTATTTCCAGTTAGTGCTTGTCCTGCAACCTGTAGCTTTCTAAATCATGAATGTTCCACTTCATTTTTTTTGTCCTGCTTTTGTTGCACTAGAGTGCAGGAGTGCCCTTTCAGACAACATAATGCAAGAACACTGGGGAAGCATTGCAGAGCAACTAATAAAATTGAATGTTCTGTGGACAGTCCAATATAAATCCACTACTAATCCACTGTTATTGTTTCAATGATATGTTGCAGAATACAATGCTCATGACACCTCCTCCCTCTAAAACTGGAGAGACCATATACGAGTTAGAGGAAGGTTAATAAAGAGGCTTTCACTGGCCCATGCTAAATCAAACTTATTCTTAAAATACGCAGATCAACTAAAAACTTGTTTTTAAAAATGAAGGATTTCAAGTCAGTATTTCACCAGAGGGCACTATCTTTCCAGTTTCCAGTACAAATCACAAGTACTAGAACATATATTTTAACTTCACGGGAGCTTTAAAAGTCATCTATATATATAGTAACAGGATTTTGAAATATTTTTAAGCTCTGAACTGACTAAACTCCCACTAATGCTGTATTGCTGTCTGTATAGGGAAATATTTTAAACAGAATGTTTCATTTTAAAATGACATGACTCAAGTAAATATTGAGTATGGTCGACATCAGCTACCTAATTCTAACAAAATAAAAAATTCCTTCCAGTAGCACCTTAGAGACCAACTAAGTTTGTCATTGGTCTGAGCCAATGCACTGAAACAGAAGTCACCAGACCCTGTAAGACCAATTGCAGTCGTTAACAGTTTCCACAGGTTTACCACTCCTATCAGCCAATCACCCATTCCCACCACCCTTCTGAGTAATACCCCTCCCCACCCTTTCACTGTATATAAGGGTCTGGTGACTTCTGTTTCAGTGTATCTGAAGAAGTGTGCATGCACACAAAAGCTCATACCAACGACAAACTTAGTTGGTCTCTAAGGTGCTACTGGAAGGAATTTTTAAATTTTGTTTCGACTACAGCAGACCAACACGGCTACCTACCTGTACCTAATTCTAGATATTGATCCCCCTCAACCTCCCATTCTTTTCTCTGCAGTTTGTGCCCCAGTCATATTTTTACACAAGAGTTAGGATAAGGTTCAGGTGGTGTAGTGGTATCCTGGAAGGGAGGTTGTAGCAAACTATGAGGAGGGGTTTGTGGGATGGTGCAGAAGGAAATGAGAGAAGCACTCCAGATTGCATCACACCTTGTACACAGGGCCGTCTTAGGCACCTTTGGCGCCCTGGCGCCGTGGTGCGACGGATCCCTCCGCTGCCCCCCGCCGCCCCGTTTTCCAGCGCGACGGGGGGGGGCTTAGCGCGCAGCGCTTAGGGCTGCACGGGCTGCGCGGGCGGCGGGCAGGAGCAGCTGCGTGGCGCCCCCCCCCGGCGGGCCGCTGCCGTGGCGCCCTGCGCCACCCAGCCTAGCCGTAGAGCCGGCCCTGCTTGTACACATGCACCTATCAGATCTTTCACTGATTGGCTACATTGGAGAATGCGGGGATGGGAAATATGTGTTGTGCCCGAATAGCCATCTGCTACCTGGTGTTTAGCCAATAAAGGTGGGTGCACGTGAGGCTCAAACACTTGCCTCTTGAGACAACACAAGCTTATTGTTATGTCCGAATCAAGCTTACTTCTTTCTGCCCTAATTTTGTCCCTTCTGAATCCTAATTCTAGAGATTCAAAGTCCACAGCACTTTCAACAAGACCCAATTTATGAATCGCATTTGCACTAACCCATATTATGTAATAAGGATAGTTCAATATTATTATTTTTTGCTTCTGCATTTTCTGTACATTTTAAACCTTTTAAACCTCTTGTGAACAGAATGTGCATACTTGACTACCAAACCACCCACATTCTTGTAGCATTTTAACACTTTAACACAAAAAACCCATCTTCATTGTGCTCGTGGTCAAATGGCACATGAGCTAGAACTGCTTTTGCAGCCTTAAGATCATAAGGACTATGGCCCAGTTCACCTGTGAATAGGTGTGTAAACACCCCAGAGCCTCTGGCTGAGTTCAGCAATTCGTAATATTGAATGAACTGCCATGCAAATCCATAATGGATTTTCTGTGGAAATTTGCTACTTGAGGCAGGGAAGCTGACATGAAAACGGAATTCTGTCTGAGGCTTCTGTGCTGCCCATGCCTCGATGGAACATCTGAAATGTTCAATGTTCAGGATTAATGAACTGCTTACCAGCTGTCATTTTCCTTTCGTGAGACTCTGGAGGACAGTTATCACACCCACAGCGGGAAGCTATTTATTGGAATAGTTATACTTGCTGCAGACACTTCTGTTCCAATAATCTACTCTGCTTTACAGGGTGCCTGAATGCTGTAGGATAAGAACTGATTACAGAATGAAGGGAGCAAGAATGTGGTGAAAAAAATTCTCTGTAATTGAAATGTCACAGTATGTTAAGCAAGGGCAAAGTGAGGCAACTGTTTTATTCTTAGTGCTCATTTCTGAAGAAAAGGAAAATTGCTAGAATAATTTTTGTCCCGGTTGAAAACTAATTAAGTGTTTGATGCTGAGCTGGTTTTTAGGTGAATAATGAATGGCAAGACATGACATCTGAATTGCTTGGATGTGTCTTCAAAATGCCACAGTATATATGAACAGGGAAGGGTTTGAATATTAAGTCAACAATTATAAGATGGCAACAGATTTGAGGAGGGGGAGGGGGGAGAGACGGTGTTTATTCTGAGCCTCCTTCTTTTCTGTGGTGGCACCCCAAATTTAGAAGGCCTTTCCTGGGGAGTCCGACCTCTCATGTCTATATAACAGATTGAGATTGAATCCTGACAAGACAGAAGTACTGTTTGTGGGGGGACAGGAGGCGGGCAGGTGTGGAGGACTCCCTGGTCCTGAATGGGGTAACTGTGCCCCTGAAGGACCAGGTGCGCAGCCTGGGAGTCATTTTGGACTCACAGCTGTCCATGGAGGCGCAGGTCAATTCTGTGTCCAGGGCAGCTGTTTATCAGCTCCATCTGGTACGCAGGCTGAGACCCTGCCTGCCTGCAGACTGTCTAGCCAGAGTGGTGCATGCTCTAGTTAGCTCCCGCTTGGACTACTGCAATGATCTCTACGTGGGGCTACCTTTGAAGGTGACCCGGAAACTACAACTAATCCAGAATGCGGCAGCTAGAGTGGTGACTGGGAGCGGACGCCGAGACCACATAACACCGGTCCTGAAAGACCTACATTGGCTCCCAGTACGTTTCCGAGCACAGTTCAAAGTGTTGGTGCTGACCTTTAAAGCCCTAAATGGCCTTGGTCCAGTATACCTGAAGGAGCGTCTCCACCCCCATTGTTCTCCCCGGACACTGAGGTCCAGCTCTGAGGGCCTTCTGGCGGTTCCCTCATTGTGAGAAGCCAAGTTGCAGGGAACCAGGCAGAGGGCCTTCTCGGTAGTGGCGCCCACCCTCTGGAATGCCCTCCCATCAGATGTCAAAGAGAAAAACAGCTACCAGATTTTTAGAAGACATCTGAAGGCAGCCCTGTTTAGGGAGGCTTTTAATGTTTAATAGATTATTTTATTTCATTTTTCTGTTGGAAGCCGCCCAGAGTGGCTGGGGAGACCCAGCCAGATGGGCGGGGTATAAATAATAAATAATAATAATAATAATAATAATAATAATAATAATAATAATACATGCATTTCTGAGGCATTTCTTTGCCCACTCAATTTAGAGTGTAGAATTATTTTTTGGGGAGTGGGGGTGGAATTGTGTGTTATATTGTTTCTAGCTTTTTAATTATTTTGACTAGCTGTATTTTGCTTTGTTTATATGTTGGTTTAAGACTGCATTGCTCTGCTCTGCTAATTTTATCCACACCTCTGTACACCGCCTTGGAATAAAGGATGGATTAAATATATTATAAATAAGCAAATAAGCCACCTGCTGGCAGACCAGCCATCACCAATCACTGGCCATTTACCGGTATTTCAGTGGGTATTCTCTGAGTAAGGATGAGTGATTCAGGAGGGGAGTGTGGGGAGGAGGGTTACACAATATCTCACCCCAGTGCCATTGTTCCGATCTACCGGTAATTCATGCCACATGACTGCCTTTATTTCGTTTTTAGCCAGGAGAACCCATTGTGGAATGCCTGTATCATGTGAAATCTGGACCTAAGAAACAGTTAATTAATGGGAATGCTAAAACGTTTGGCACTGTGACTGTTGTACAATTTTACTCTTTCATTCCAGATTTTGGAAAGTCCAGGGAAACTTTAAGAATAGAGTTACCTGGCCCTACAAAAACATTCTTTCTCAATTCTGAATCCTGCTCTTTATTGCATATTTGTCCTTTTACATGGCTGCAGCATTCTCAGTGAAATTCTCACAGTCCGGAGTGACCTAAACCTGCCAAATAAGCACTGCCTGGGGTGATGGAAAGCCCAAACTGAAATTTACGGTGCTTTCTGACTGATAAAGAACTGCGAGGAAGGTCAATATTGCTATTTTAAACAGACAGCTCTGAAGAGTTATATGCCTCTGATCCAGCAAAAATTTACTTGTGACAAAAGCAACTTTTGCTGGGAATGAACCATCGCCACGCTTTTTAAACATATATGGTTTTAGTCTCTGAAGGCTGCAGTGCAGTTTTTGGCACAAAGCTGTATCAGAATGCATTTTAAAAACTGTATATCTCAAGATAAAATTTGTTTCAAAAGGCATACTTTAAGAGAAGATACGTTGTGAAACACATCATGGTTCAAGTGGCTTTCACTAGCCTTTTCTTAGTGCTCCTTGTTAAGCATTAGATGACATTTAATGAACATTCATTCCGATTTATTAGCAGGTTGTTGAGATGGCCTTGTGTCAAAGTGAGCGTTATCTTACATTTTCCAGTATGTTTCTCCATCACTCTCCTTATAGCAAGAAGTCCCATCTTTTGGGGAAGTGGGTTTGCTGCTTAAGACTTCCCAAGCAGCTTTAATTGAGAAACCTGGATTTGCTGGGATGTGATTGAATATATATCACCACAAAAAACGATAGTCTGTAAGCGTACCATAGGCTAGGGGCTGAGGCAGTCCCCCTCCCTGCATTTTTTGAGGGTGTTGGGACCCCTCACTTTTAAGAGGGCTTTTGGCTCCTCCTCCGGGCTCCTTGCAATATCATGTGGCCTTGTGTGATGTTCAAGCATCAGGCTCCCTCAATCCTCTGGAGAAGCTGGTGCCCTTGAAGTGTCCTCAGTCTGACATTAGCTCTCAGGAATTCAGCTGATCATGCAAGGGGTAAGTGTGGATGGAGGGCTAGGAATGCATACCCCCAATTTCCCCTGCATGCTGGGTAAGTCCCCCATCCCCTCACTGTCCACATGCAGGCACTATAATCTGAAGAGGGCTTCTGATCATGTTCAGTTAATTGCAGTTAGATGCTTCCTTGTGGTTGGCAACTCTGCATTGTCAGCTGAACATGATTAGAAGCTCCCTACAGACATTTATAAGGGACGTGGGTGGTGCTGTGGGTTAAACCACAGAGCCTAGGGCTTGCCGATCAGAAGGTCGGCGGTTCGAATCCCTGCGATGGGGTGAGCTCCCGTTGCTCGGTCCCAGCTCCTGCCAACCTAGCAGTGCGAAAGCACCTCAAAGTGCAAGTAGATAAATAGGGGGAAGGTAAACAGCGTTTCCGTGTGCTGCTCTGGTTCGCCAGAAGCGGCTTTGTCATGCTGGCCACATGACCTGGAAGCTATACGCCGGCTCCCTTGGCCAATAACGTGAGATGAGCGCCGCAACCCCAGAGTCTGTCACGACTAGACCTAATGGTCAGGGGTCCCTTTACCTTTACCAACATTTATGGTAGGTGGCATATCTGGTGTGTAGGGATAGGGCGAGGATGCGTCCAGTTATTTGCGCACATTTAAGCTCCATGTGACCAGGCTGCACACATGAATAGGGTCGTTGTGCATATTAAGGGCGACTGTGTTTTTATGAATATTTTCGAAAACTGTATCATAGAATGTGCACCTTTCCTTTCACCTATTCAGGTTGTTTATATTTTTCTTAGAAGTCAACAGTACTCTCAAGAATGGATTAATAACACCAGACAGACAATGCAGTTTTATTCCCCCTGAGCTTAAGGTGTCAGAGATTAGACATTTTATCAAGTGCGACAGATTCTGATTGATTGGCTCTCTACTCCCACCCCCTTCTTTTGCTGCTCAAGGGCAGCTGAATGAACAAGACCAAGCAAGGATGAGTGACTTTTAGATGTGTGAAAAGGGCATTTCCTCCTCATCTCATGGCTACCAGGAGGAGTCCGAGAACCAGATACAGTATAGCTAACGAAAAGCACTGGAAGGCAGGGACAGCCTTGAATAATGCTCACTTTCTTGTCATGATATGTAGCACTACTGGGAAATAATTGACACTTCCTTGTAATTATGCCCTACTCCTGTGGGGCGCGAAACATCCCATTTTTGTTTCTTTCAATATCCTTCAATAAAAGGCTTAAATAGTTTGCTCGGATCTGAATAGGCTTGTTATTCCTTTGAAAGACTGAGGTTAATATTCATTCTATTGTACTCATTTCGGATTTGAGTATTCTGCACCGACTAGAGAATTCGTTCTTAATTTGAAGCTATTTCAGCGCTATGAAATATTTCTCGGCCTGCTACAAAGGCACGGAAATGAAGGAGATTGGTTCTGTGGCTTCTGTGTCTATTTTAATCAGACAGAGCAAATGCATTTGGAATAATGGCTGACTTTGACTCCAGCTAGGAAAAGACTTGACAGTATAAATATTTTTAAACTATTTCAATTATTTCCCAGTGATGTTACTAAGATTTTTCAGGCTGAAATCCTAAAGAGACATATCGGGTCCTCCCTCAAAGAGGACACTTGTTGCGGTGAGACCTGGAGACCGACACCCTGTGTTGTGGGTGGGTAAGATTGGTCAGCCACAACACCCGATTGGAAGGTGCCTTGATTTTGGGTTCAATCTGGCCAATGGGGCACAGTCCAAATGGATTGAGGGACCTATATATACACCCATGCACGTGACCCACAGCTTCCTCTTTCGGTGTGTGCATTCGGAACACTCGCCTACCTCTCCCTATATTTAGGGCTTGCGCTTGACCTTGCTATGCCGTCATGTGTCATCTGTCGTTGGGACAGGGGCACGGCAGGAATTTTCCCCACTTGGCTGATTGGCTGGTGCCATTTGGGTTTCACCTGCCGCGTAGCAAATCATCACAACTTGTAAGGTGGCAGATAGGCACTGGTTCAGGTGATAGGGCTGGGAGAACGGTCTCACCATCCCTATGTGAAGGGTATTCCGTTAAAGGAATCCAGGGACTCAAATGGTTTGGTCAACCCCTGTGAGGGGGTTGTGCCTGTGCCTGAGTCCAGGGGGATATCTGGATGGCGGACATAGCTTGTTCCCGGCTTTCCACCTATCCAGGTGTTCACCCTTGGCTGACCTATGGTTGTGCCCTGGGTCAGCGCTACTTGCAAGGGTGCAGGGAGGTAGTCGAACCAGAACCTATGCAACCACTCACTTTCTGTAATCGATAAGGTTGTGACCTAAATTCTGCCAAAAACCAAACCAAAATTTGAGTCATGTGTGAATTTATGTGTGGGGGGGGGGAGGTCTCTGGGTCTGAACACGCAAATTGAACAAAGTGGGACTTACTTCTGAGTAAGCAGTGTATAAGATTCACTGTTAGAGTTAGAAAAGAAAATCCAATAAATATTATTTGGACTGTATGAAACTTAAGAGAAATAACCGACAATCTGTTATAGAGTTTGTCTTCTTCTTCTTCTTCTTCTTCTTCTTCTTCTTCTTCTTCTTCTTCTTCTTCTTCTTCTTCTTCTTCTTCTTCTTCTTCTTCTTCTTCTTCTTCTTCTTCTTCTTCTTCTCCCAGTTATACAAATTCTAGACCTTACCATGATGATTTATTTCCTTTTTTAAAAAAAGCCTCTGTATGTTGAACCTATGAGAAAGTTTTTCTTAGTTCGTAACAGATATAATCCCGCCATTAATTTAACCCAGTTATCTGCTGCTCTATAAGTGGTCATTGAGAACAATAATTGCAAAGGAGGCATCTGGGTGCAAGAGGAGGAGGCAGTGAATAGTGGCAGAGAAGTGCAGATCAGTTGAGGCGACCAGATCATCTTGCCTCATGGGCGGGCTAGCTATATATATATAATTCTAACTTTCTTTGGTAATTATTTATACAGTCAACAGGCCTAAATGAAACTTCTGGCTTGTACGCATTGCGTTATCAAAATCTGAAAACACAGAGCAAGGGTTTTAACTTTTAGGACCGCAATCTTACGGTCCCAGGTAACCCACAAGCAATCTCTGGTTGGAGCTGTAGTCTCTAGTCATACTGCTTCTCTAGTCAGAGAAAAATGGAGATATTGTTCTTCTAGACCAGGCACCCCCAAACTTCGGCCCTCCAGATGTTTTGGACTACAATTCCCATCTTCCCTGACCACTGGTCCTGTTAGCTAGGGATCATGGGAGTTGTAGGCCGAAACATCTGGAGGGCCGCAGTTTGGGGGATGCCTGTTCTAGACAGTGAAGTATTATCTCTCTTTGATCTTGCTGCCCTCGTAAAAGTATACATTTAAAATTCAAATACTTGTTGGAGTCAAATATACATCAGTTTCCCCATACTTATGTAATGTATGCAAGGGACAGCTGGAGCAGAGTGTGCCACACCACCTGGCATGAACAGGGTTGGTGCCAGGAGCAGGCATTGCAGGGCACTTGTTGAAAGCCACACATCTGCAGGGGCCCCATTGCCCATCTCTGAGGTCTCCTGATCTCGGAGCTACTCCTCTTGCTGCCTGTTCATTCTGAGCATCCAGGAATGATAAGAGGGAGGAGAAATGGAGACCCCTCCTCTACTTCTATGCTACCAGAGTTAAGAAGAGAGCAGAGAGAATTGCAGCAGATCCTTGACATCCCGGTCATCATCTGCTAGATTTACTCCCATCTGGATGTCGCTACAGGTCTGCATATACAAAATCGGCCAGGCACAGGAACAGTTTTCCCTCTTGTGCCATTAAATTGTTAAATTTGTAGATGTGTAGCTGAAGGGGAGGTCAATTATAGGTGGGTTTCTTTGCTTACAGTCATACCTCGACATCCGAACACTTCGACTTCTGAAGGTTTCGACTTCCGAAGACGACAACCCCCGGAAGTCCTTTCATGGCGTGTACGTTCTGCGCCTGCGCAGAAGCACGAAATCGCGCTTTGCGCATGCACCGTAGCAGCGCTTCGACATCTGAAAACCTCGACTTACGAAGACGGCCACGGAACGGATCATCTTCGTAAGTCAAGGTACCACTGTATTTGTATTGCGAGTGGAACAGTGTGTGTATGTCTACATTGCAATGTAGCCGAAACAAATTCCAGGTATGTTGGAAAATGTCCTTGGTCAATAATAAATTATTCTTATTCTTATTCTTCTTCCTTCTGGAGAGTTCTGTGACCTGGGCCCAGAGCGAGAGGTTGAACACATGCGCAGTGGTGCCTCAGAGAAGGGACCCCACGGAAGCCTCCTCACTCAGGGATCTCAAGACCTGCAGCCAGCAGTTGATATGAAGGCAAGACACCCAAAGGCACTGGCAAACCGGCAAAGCCGGCACATCATCACAGCTGTCCCCCTCCTCCGCTCCATGGTCAGCTATTGTCTCGGCGAGATGCAATGGTTTTGAGAGTGCAGTAAAGAAGAATCAAGATGTGCATGGCCAGGCCTTACTATCTGATAACGTGCAGGAATGGCCCACTCTGTGAAGTGCAGCTGCAGCTGCGTGTTGCCTACAGGGAAACATTGAGCTGTCTGCAAATATAATACAGTAATGTCATTGGATTGTGCTAGTACTTGCTGCTAGAGGCTACTGGGGAGACATCCCCATGCACGTCTGAAGTGTAAAAAGCACAGATTCCAAGGCTCCTGTCTAATAACCCAGATTTACCTATACAGAAGCAATCTCTTTCACTTAGGGTCTTGACAGGATACAGTGACGAGAGCGAAAGTGTCCCAGTGCTTTCTCATTCATGTCGATGGAGAAAGTGGCGTTCTCCCTGCCTTCTTGGATGACTATCACTTTGCAAAAGCATTTGAGCAAAACATTCCCTCTGTGCCTCGCATCCAGTTGTTCAGAGTAATTCTATGACACAAGCAGTTTTCACTGCAGAAAGATATCTCTCCAAACCCCCTGCCGCTTGCAATTTCCACAAGTGCTTGGCTTGTTTGTATGTTTAAATAGCTTGCCTCCCAAGCACAAATTAAGAACTCAGTTCAATGAGATGAATGCAAAAAAACCTGGCTTTGTTGCCAAAGGGATGATGAGGCTCATAATCAGAATCAGAAGATAAAACTGTTCTGGACTATACCACTTTATGTTGCTGGCGGAATATGAATGTTCATCCATGGGGGGTGAGAAGACATCCTCTGACCATAGAAAAATAGCATGCTGGGAAGAATAGTTTGTTGTATGGTCCTTTCTTCCTGAACGGCTAGATTTCTACATTAAGGGAACATGTTTAATGCGAATGCATTCAAACGCTCCACCTGCAGCTTGAAATGGTAGTCCCTGAAAAGCTTTACTACTTGATTCCATTGCATATATAACCTTGCCCTAAGGCTGGAGTGTGGCAGTGGATTGAATCCAATTCTGATTCTTATTGTGGTTACCCACACCAAGTTCCATATTGTTACAAAAGCCCAGTGCCTTTAAATATACCTTTCCCAAAAAACCGGAGGCCTTTTTATTGGGACTTATAGGACAGGAGATTGTAAAGGGAGATCAAGTATTATTCTTGTATGCGACAACTGCGGCTAGGACTTTGTTAGCCCAAAAATGGAAAACGCAGGAGTTACCGACGACCGAAGAGTGGCAGACAAAAATGATGGACTATGCGGAATTAGCAAGACTGACGAGCAGGATCCGAAACCAGGGAGAGGCAAAGTTCCAAAAAGACTGGAGTAAATTTGTGGACTATATGGAGAGGAATTGTAGAAGTTTAAAGACACTTGCAGGACTGAAATAAATCATACGAAATGACTTTAAATAAGGAGTAGAGGAACTGCGAGATAAGAGTTGAAAAGAAAACCAAATGAGGGGAGGGAGGGAGGGAAGTCAAAGCTTGGCAGAGCATTGGGAATTCGAGATAGGGGAATAGATGTTAAAAAGAGAAAATTTGTGTGTGTTTGTTTTTTAATGTTTTGTTTTGATTAATGTGTTTATTTGGAAATTTTAATAAATTGCTATATATATATATATATATATATAGCCCAGTGCCTGCCCCTCTCTCTGCAAAGCAGTGGCTGTTTGCTTTGGAGAACAGAAGACATGGCGGAGACTGTCATGCTTTATGAAATAGGGCTCATGCACCTATTTACACCTTCAGTTTGCCTGGAGGGAGTCCAGATCTTACCAGCATGGTCTACAGCAGTGCAGGAGACCCTTTCGTGTCCCTCTCCAAGATGGATCTCTGTTTTACTTCCTCCTTCTTCCCAGGAATCCATACTTTGAAACTCCCCTTTCCTGCCCCCTTAAACACACAGTGGACAACCTTTGTGATATCTTACTCCCCAGGCCAAAGGATCCTTCTATGGCCCACCAACACATTTTTATAATGCTAACGGGTCTGCTCTTCCTCCAGCCAGCCAGGCTGGTTTACATAAGCCAGCCCAGGAATTTCCTTAATTCCCTGTCTGGCACAGTTCTGTACTTTAATCCACATCCCAATTAATCAAAATCCTAGTATTTATTCGTTCCTAGTGTGCATTCCTATGGGATTCGACTTACATTTTTTTTAGACTTACGAATGTGCGTTCGGAACGCATTAAATTCGTAAGTAGAGGTACCACTGTATAGTTCTGGAGTCCTTTGGCCAACCACCTGGAGCAGATTTTCATGGGTTGCAGGTCGAAGGGGCAACCAGTTTTCTTCATCTCCCCCTTCTGTTAGGTGTCATGTCAAAAGTCCCTGTGAGAGTGGAAGGTCGCAATTTGATGCAAGTAGTTTGAGAAAGGGTTCACTTTCTGTAGTGTACTTTTTTCCTCCCACTATCGATTCTGATCAGAGAGATTTTGCACATTGTGTTGTGGAAAATGTGTTTCCCGGAGTATATATATACCACAGGCAGCTACTCCTGTTTCAAATTTTCTTCAGCTGTCTCAGAATATTCTACCTTTATTGCATGTAGCTGGTGGTTTCCAGCATATTCCTCTGTGGGTACCATGAGTGCTGAGTTCTGCATCAGATGGTTTGTATGCATCTCCCTTCTTGGATCAGTGTGGCATTGAGATGTTGCAGATAGTGTTTTGAATACTCAGAAGTGCTACACAAATGCAATTTTTTTTTAGGATTTATTTGCACACAACGATCTATTTCAGGGCGATGAATTGGATCTGGCCGGCAGGCAAAATCCTAGGTTCCCCCACCTTAGGTGGGTCATTTTGGGAGGTGGGTGGGTCTTGCTCACCTGTCAATCACCTAATACCACTATGACTCCAGATGACCCATTTTTTCCCTTTGTAATCCAGCCAAGTGACTTTAAATTAATGGCAACCAGCAACCCTGACTTCTAGCTTCTCTTTCTGCAGCGGCAGCTGTGTGGAGTTCCTCATGGCAAACTCAGTAGTTTGTTGATCCCAGGGAGTTTTTAATCAGCACCAATCAGCTGCTAGGCACTGACTTCAAACTCTGTTCTGCTCAGCTTTCTGCTCGGCTCAGCTGTGCTATGGAGCTTCCAAAAGGGATGGCTTGGAAATGCGAGTGGGAAGGAGGAAGGCATCTCTTCAGCTACTCCCGAGACTGAAAATGAATGAAGTTGGGTGTGGAGCCAGAAGTCATATGTAAAAGGCAATAGCTGTATTGTTTTACTCCAAGAAATATGTTAAGACAGTACCAGAAATATAAATAAAGCATGATGTTGCTACGGTTAGGCATGAGTCCCTTCTATTTCCTGGATCCAGCAAGGATCCAATTGTTGGAATAGCCAGCCAACTTCTTGGTAATATCCTATGTATGGATTGTTAAGGTAACAAAGGAGGTGGCTCTGTGCCAGAGATCAATTGGTTGGGCCTCCCTCCCTCCATCAGCTGGTAGTTAGAAGGGCAAAAGCCAGAGTGGAGGTGTTTGTGAGCTAGAAGCTAGAAGGAGGCTGCAGGCTGAAGCCTGTGAGGGAAAGACGTGCTTGATTTCTGTGTCTGTAACCCCTGGAATCTTGCATTGCTCAAAAATCGGGGTGGTATGAAAAAATAGTAAGGAAGAACATGCTTCTCCAATGATTCAGATACATGCAAACTAGCAGGATTTGATTATTTATTTCTTATTTTTTTTGTCCAACCAGTATTAAAGACATTGGCTGGGTAACATTGCAAAAGCCACGACCATAAAACAATGAATAAAACAAGGAATGTGCATTTTGAAAAAGTGCTCTGAATGAATTCCTGTGCCTAAAACATAGTCAGATATACAGGAAAAGCCAGCTGAATCTGAATAGAGAAATAGAGACATGTTAACAATTGTTAGTTCCGTTCTATTACCATACGCCTGCCACTTGCAGACTAGCCCAAATCTGCAGGGTTTCGAACACATCTGAAAGATGCTGATGCCTGGCCAGGGGAAGGGGAGCCATCAGAGAGCTCTCGAGGGCACCACTTTACATATTCTTGACATCCTATCTCAGCACAGGCAAATGTATTATTAAAAGGCAGCTCTGGGTCAACCTAAGATAAGTCAATGTGTCGAAAGGAATGAAGGGGTCCCTTAGGAGTGCTGCTTCCAAGCCTTTGTAGGTCAAAAGTAGCGCATGGAAATGTACCTAGAGGGAAAACGGGAAGCGAATGCAGACTCTAAAGGGCTGGCGTAATGTCATCTTGTGATCCTGCTGTCAAGAGAGAGGCTGCCACTTTTTGCATCTCCTGAAGCGGCAAGATAGCACTGGTTGAATGACTGGATGTCACTGAACAAGTGAGGAAACTAATAAACATTTGTGAAAACAGCCGAGAGGGAGCGAGCTCATTGTTGAAACAAGAAGCTCTTTTTTTTTTTTAAACAAAACAAAACTGGATTTCTGCGGTTCATCCTTCTGGGGGTTTGGCTTTTCACAACACCCGCCAAGGAAAAGGACCACGAAGGCTCACAACCACATAGAAATCATTTGCTGTCCTGTGAGACAAATTGCACAAACCTTTTGAACAACTGTGTCAGACATGCTTGGATACCATAGCAACCACCAGCATGTTTGAAGTAAGCCAGTAAATTCCATCAGTCTTTTGGTGCCAAAATAGCAGCTGCTACTGTCTTACTGCGAAGACGCATCACACACATTCAGTTTTGTTTTTATCCTACAGAAACTAAATCTGCTGATTAGAAAAAATACACTACTGAAGAAAAATATTTGTTTCAGCTACATATTCTTTATGTAGGGAACATTTCTACCTCTACCTCTACCTCTCTTTCAAATCAGAACCAGTGAAGGCGGTGAAGGTCTTGTGTGAGTGCCTGGAGGAGGTTGGAGGATGGATGGTGGCTAACAGATTGAGGTTGAATCCTGACAAGACAGAAGTACTGTTTGTGGGGGACAGGAGGCGGGCAGGTGTGAAGGACTCCCTGGTCCTGAATGGGGTAACTGTGCCCCTAAAGGACCAGGTGCGCAGCCTGGGAGTCATTCTGGACTCACAGCTGTCCATGGAGGCACAGGTCAATTCTGTGTCCAGGGCAGCTGTTTATCAGCTCCATCTGGTACGCAGGCTGAGACCCTACCTGCCTGCGGATTGTCTCGCCAGAGTGGTGCATTGCAGTAGTCCAAGCATCTCTTGCTTGGACTACTGCAATGCGCTCTACGTGGGGCTACCTTTGAAGGTGACCCGGAAACAACAACTAATCCAGAATGCGGCAGCTAGAGTGGTGACTGGGAGCGGACGCCGAGACCACATACCACCGGTCTTGAAAGACCTACATTGGCTCCCAGTAAGTTTCTGAGCACAGTTCAAAGTGTTGGTGCTGACCTTTAAAGCCCTAAACGGCCTCGGTCCAGTATACCTAAAGGAGCGTCTCCACCCCCATCGTTCTGCCCGGACACTGAGGTCCAGCTCCGAGGGCCTTCTGGCGGTTCCCTCATTGCGAGAAGCCAAGTTGCAGGGAACCAGGCAGAGGGCCTTCTCGGTGGTGGCGCCTGCCCTGTGGAACGCCCTCCCATCAGATGTCAAAAAGGAAAACAGCTACCAGATTTTTAGAAGATACAGTGGTGCCTCGCTAGACGAAATTAATTCGTTCCACGGGTCTTTTCTTATAGCGAAAAATTCGTCTAGCGAATCTCATAGCAATGCATTGAATTTTTTTTGGATTTTTTTTTTTTTGCCCATCGGAACACATTAATTGAATTTCAATGCATTCCTATGGGAAACCGCGATTCGCTAGATGAATTTTTCGAAAATCGCATTCGTCTAGCGAGGCAAGCTCCGCTCGAAAAATCCTTTCGTTAAGCGGAAATTTCGTTAAGCAGGGCATTCATTAAGCGATGCACCACTGTACCTGAAGGCAGCCCTGTTTAGGGAGGCTTTTAATGTTTAAGAAATTAGTGTATTTTAATGTTTCTGTTGGAAGCCGCCCAGAGTGGCTGGGGAAACCCAGCCAGATGGGCGGGGTATAAATAATAAATTATTATTATTATTATTATTATTATTATTATTATTATTATTATTATTATTTCTATTCCTTGGTCGAGAGGGACTCACACTTTTATAGTAGTCATCCAACTGAAAAAGTTGTAGGAATTCATTATGTGGCCTTCATTATGAACCAGAACCCTGTCATGTTAGCACATTGAACAACTGTTAAAAAAGATGAGGAAAGCCATTGAACAGGCCTTCACTGGGTGCTAACCAAATAAGTCATAATCAGAGAGTAGACCCATTAACTCAAGTGTGACTGGGATTGAATATCATTGCATTTCCAAATCACGGAATAATAAAGATTTTCCAGAAGTGTTCTTAATTTACTTATTTGTGATTTTAGGAGGTTTACGGACTCATGATCTGACTTCCTCAAAGGTCATTATTGTGGTTAGGAATTGGACAGGCAGACAAGACTAATTAACATTATTTTGTGCCTCAAAACCATACAATATGGCTGATTGGGTAAGGAAGCAAGGGTAAGAAGTGGTCTGATAAATTACCTCTTAAAAGTCACAATATGCAAGCACAATGGGCATTGTCCATTTCTGCCTCATTAGTACGTATACGCTTTAACATTTATTCAATTGTTTCTGGAGAGTGCAGATTGCAGATGCCTGCTATATCTTGACAGGATAGCTGCTCCACAAAACAGGGGCAGCTACACTAAAAGCCCTGCTCTGAGTTATTGTGGTGTAGACTTCTGAGATCCTTGGAATTTGCTGGAGAAACTCTTCTGCAGACTGCAGCAATCTACAGGGTGTATAAGGGGTTGAGTGCTCTCTCAAGTAACCCGTATAGGGTATTATAAGTTAATACCAACATCTTGAGCTTGGTGCAGATCCTGAAAACAGAGTGTTATATGCTGGAGGTAGTTTCTCCACACAAACAACACAACTGTCGTGTGCTGCAACAGCTGTAGCCTCCAGCGTCCAGACCAACCCCAAGGGTCATCCCATATGCAGCACATTGTAATAATCCAATTGTGAGGTTAGAACTGTGGTCAAATCATTCTGAACTAGGAACGGTTGTAGTTATCTTACCAACCAAAGTTGGTGAAAGGCACTCCTAGACCCCCAAAGTGTCCCTATTTTCCAGGGACGTCCCAGATTTAGAACAGCTGTTCTGGTTTCTGATTTGAGCTTGGAATGTCCCACTTTTCCTTAGGATGTCCCTATTTTCATTGGAGAAATGTTGGAGGGTATGCACTCCTAGCCACAGAGGGCACCTTCACCTCCAGTGACAGAGCTGGAAACAGGGGCACCCCAAACTACGCGCTTGTTCCTTCCTCATTGCTTTGGAGTCTCACGGAAGTCTTTTAGGCCACAAAACTCCTGTAGTTTTATTTTGTGCTTTCTTTGTGCTGTTTTGTTAAATGTTAACAATGTGGCCAGAACTTTCTCGAGAGAAGCATTAACATAATAGTAGGCATAAGCACTTGCAGTACATAGCTCAGAATTAGCATATCTCGAGTTGGAAGCATTTGTCATTTTTATCTCTTTCCGCCATGCTATGCTTACCTACTGAAAACAGATTGTCCCATGCAACCCTGATGGATGAAGCAGCACACTTGTAAACGGATATATTTACATATATTGCTTGACGACGACGACGAAAATCTATCTTTCCCTCACTAATGGAGCCGGATAAGATTAAATCTAAGGTGATATAGCAGGCAATATCAGTTCTGCAGGGCTGGTGGCATAAGGTTTGGGTTTTCATTTATCTGGTGGAGAAAACCAACACATGCCAACTTGTCAATCTATATATTGAGATCCGATATGCAACTGGTTAGCTATGCTGGCACGATGACACAGGAAGACACATACATAACAAAGAAAAACAGAGGGGAAAAAAGGTAATAAGAAAATTCAAATTATATATATACAGAATGAATTTGTAAAACAAAACAGAAAAAAGAGAAAAACACAAGCAAAATTGTCCCAAATAAAGTAGAAAAAAGAAATACAAATAAAAAACACTTCCTGTTATTTACAGCACACGTTCCTTTGTTTCTTCTCTTCTTCTTGCTGTTCCTCCTAATCTAATCCATATCACATTTTCTCTTTAAATTTATTTTCTTTTCTCCTTTTAAGTTCTAATCTAAGCATTTCGCTACATTAATCTCTATACTCTCTTTCTCCAAATAATCTTGAACATATTTCCATTCATCTATTATTCTTTGCCTCGGAACGTGTCTAATTACTGCCGTTAATTTTGCCATTTTTAAATATTCCATTAACTTCTCCTGCCATTCTTGAATCGTCGGTAAGCTGGCCCCTTTCCATTTTGATGCAACCAAAATCCTTGCCGCTGCACAAGCGTACAGCAGGATGTTCTCTCTGTCTTTTGGTATGTCCGGTGGGATCATACTTAAGAGAAAAGTTTCGGGAGTCTTTTTAAATGTGCATTTTAAGAGTTTTTTTAGCTTTTCGTATATCTGATTCCAAAATTCTGCCACTTTAGGGCATGTCCACCAACAATGGTAGTAACTCCCAATTTTGTCCTGGCATTTCCAACATTTCCCCTCCCCTGTTTTGTAATATTTCGCAATCTTATCTGGGGTCATGTGCCATCTATAGAACATTTTAAAGATATTCTCTTTAATTGTTGTGCAAGCTGTAAATTTGGCGTCAAATTTCCATAATTTATCCCATTGATTTATCATAATTGGTCTACCAATATCTGATGCCCATTTCATCATAGTATTTTTTGTAAGTTCATCTTTTAGCTCCCAATCCAATAAAAATCTGTAAATTTTCCCAAGTGTTTTTTTCCCATTGTCTAATATAATTTCTTGTAATTTGGACTTTTCTTTAGGGAACCCGATTTCCTTATGTATCTTAAAAATGCTCTGTACTTGGCCATAGTGTAGCCAACTCGAACAATGTATTTTAATTTCTTCGTATGATTTTAGGCTGAGTTGGTCCTTATCTCTTACCAATAAGTCTCGGTATGTAGGCCATTTATCATATATTGGATATCTACTCATCGCTGTCATTTCGGTGGGTGATGCCCACCAGGGGCTATATGGTTCCAATAACTGTTTAGATTCAAGCCAAATCTGATACAGAGATTTCTTAATTACATGATCTTTAAATTCTCTCTGATTACCTCTTTTGTCCAGCAAGAGGTAGGCATGCCATCCTTTTGTATGCCTGAATCCCTCTAGTTCTAGCAGCTCTTGATTTTCTAGAGTCAGCCATTCTTTTATCCAGCACCATCCGGCTGCAGCGTAGTATAATTTTAAATCGGGGACCCCCCAGCCTCCTCTTTCTCTTACTTCTGTCAATAATTTGAATTGTATCCTGGGTTTTTTATTTGCCCAAATGAATTTACTCAAAATTCTTTTCCACTCATCAAATATTTCCTTCTTTCCTATTATGGGTAGCATCTGGAAAAGGAAGATAATTTTGGGGAGGATCACCATTTTGATGGCTGCAATCTTTCCAGAAAGGGACAGATATAATTTGTCCCATCTATCTAAGTCCTCCTTTATTTCTTTCCATAATTTGATGTAATTATTTTCAAAAAGATTAATATTATTTGGTGTTACTTCTATACCTAAATACTTTATTTTGTTTACTATTTGCCATTCTGCCAATTCTTCCAAATCCTTTATCTCTTTTCCTTTTAAATTTTTAATCATGATTTTTGTTTTTTTTTGCATTAACTTTGAATCCAGATGCCCTCCCATAATTTTCCAAATTCTGCTTTAATTTAAGTATTGACTCTTTTGGGTCCTCCAACATAATTATAACATCATCCGCATAAGCCTTTGTTTTTATTATGTGCCGTTTAATTTTGATACCTTTTACACCCTCGTCCCCTTTAATCTCGCTTAACAAGTATTCGATTGATAATATAAACAATAGTGGCGAGAGTGGGCAGCCTTGTCTTGTCCCCTTGCCGATGTCAAACTTTTCTAATATATTTCCATTTACTATTAAGTTTGCTGTCTGGTTTTTATGAATGGCTTTTATCCCTTGTAAAAAATTGCCTTTAATGCCCATCCTTTCCATGGCACCTTTCATGAACTCCCATGATAGGCGGTCGAAGGCTTTTTCAGCGTCGAGGAAAATAAACGCCGCTTTCTTTCCCGGGTTCCAGTCCAGGAATTCTATCATGTCTAAGAATATCCGTATATTATTTGCCATTTTCCTCCCTGGCAGGAACCCTTGTTGGTTCTGATCAATTATTATATTTAGTATTTTTTTCAATCTCTCCGCCAGTATATTTGCATAGATCTTATAGTCGACGTTTAGTAATGATATAGGTCTAAAATTTGCCACATGCACTTCTTCTTTTTTTTCTTTTGGTATTAGAACTATATAAGCTTCCTGCCAGGATTGCGGGATGTTACCTTCAGTTAATGCTTCATTCACCAGTCTCCAATATATTTCTATTAATTCTGATTGAAAGGTTTTATAATGTTGGCTTCCCAACCCGTCTGTGCCGGGAGATTTCCCTAATTTCAATTTAGCAATTGCTGTCTGAATTTCTTGTTTTGTAATTTTCTTATTTAGGAATTCTTTCTCCTCTTCATTTATAACTTTCCCTTTATAATTTTCTAGGTATTTCTTTATCTCCCCTTTATCCTCTGACCCTCCCTCGTATAGATTTTTATAAAACCTTGTCAGGCATCTATTTATGTCCTCCCTTTTTGTCCAGTTCCTTCCTTCGTCTTTAACACATGTTATAGTTTTCTCATTTTGTCTTTTCTTCAATTGCCACGAAAGGAATTTGCCTGTTCTATTTCCCCATTCAAAATTTCTTTGCTTAAACCATTTAATTCTATTTTCAATTTCTTGATTGACTAAATTTTCTAATTCTTTCTGTAAAATTTTTATTTGGTTCGCCAGATGTTTTTTTGAGGGCATTTTTGCTTGTTCTTTTTCCTTTTCTTCTATTCTATTTTTTATTTCCTCTATCCTAATCTTCCTCTCTCTTTGTTTCTTTCCTTTCTGTTGGATATACAAGCCCCTCATGAAAGCTTTGCTAGCGTCCCAAATTGTTGTTAGCTTCGTCTCTCCTTTCATGTTAGATTCGAAAAATTCTTTCATTAGTTGTTTCATTCTTTCCACAAATCCCTCATCTCTTAACAGCTCTTCATCTAATCTCCATCTCCTAGGGCCCTTTTGACAATCCTCTATTCCCACCATCACTGGATTATGGTCAGTTATAAGTTTGGGCATTATTTCACATTTCCTTATTTTTGGGCAAATACTCCTGGTCAACCATATCGCATCCAGCCTCGCTGCTGATTTTTTAGCTTCGGAATAATGTGTATATTTTTTCCCCATTGGATTCCTCTCTCTCCATATGTCTTTTAATTCATAATTTGCTATTAAATCTGAAAAACTTTTAGGTAATTTTCCTCCCTTTTTCCTCCCCGTATTAGTTCTATCTAGCTCCTTATTAATTATTCCGTTTAGGTCCCCTGCTAAAATCAATTCTTCCTCATTCCAATTCTCTCCCACTAATTTCCCAATTTTATCAAAAAATGCTGACTTACAGCCATTTGGTGCGTATATGTTGACCACCAATATTTTCCCAATATTTAAATATATTCTTGTTCCGACCACCCTTCCTTCTTTATCTTGGAATACTTTTTCCGCTTTGAATTTTGAGTTTACATATGTTACCACCCCCCCTTTTTTTCTCATCTGCTGAGATGAAGTCATTTCCCAATCTCACATTTTTTAGAATCTTTTCGTGTTTGCGGGAGATGTGCGTCTCCTGCAAGCACATTATGTCCCAGCGTCCTTTCTTAAGTAAATACTCTATTTTATTCCTTTTCGACTTCTTATTCAGGCCATTTACATTCCAGGAGATCAGATTATACATAATTCTTTATTTAAATAAGAGGAAATATAAGATTAAGCAGCTATTCCTGATTTTCCTGGAATAGAAGGAGTAGCTTCTTATTTTATTAATTCTAATGGCAGATTTATTAGAAAGTTAACCAAGGAAATAAAAAGAAATCAAAAGGAATAAAGAACTAATCATAAATCATAAGTCTTAAGTCATAAATCATAACATACAATTTAAAATATCGTGTCCCCTTTCTAACCTCCTGCTCCCCCAATTTACCCAATATAGATTCTCCCAACTCTTGTCTAGTCCTTCAGTAGTCAAGATCTTTTCAACCCGTAACTTCTTTCACTTCCTCCTCCTCCTCGCTCACTTCGTTCTTTAGTCTTCTTAAGAATTTATCAGCGTCGTCCGGTGTTCTGAACGTCTTCCTTCTTTCTTTGTAGACAAAAGTCAGGCCTTCTGGGAACTCCCATTGAAACCATATACCTCTTCTCGATAGAGCTTCAGTTAGCGCCTTGTATTTTTGTCTTTTAAGGACAAACCTTTTAGGTATTTCTTTAAAGATGGCCACCACTCTCCCATCTATTACTAGTTCTTCTTCTTTCTTCTTTTGTACAATTCTATCTTTTAGTACTCTTGAGTTTAGGATGACCATACAATCACTTGGTCCTTTCCTACCCTTTGCTTTGTCTGTCCGGAGTCTATAAATTTTATCTATATCAAATACCAGGTCATCTTCTTTTACTTTTAACCAATTTGCCAATTCTTTAATAATTCTTTCACTCAAATGTTCATTTTGCATTTCTTGCACACCTTTTAATCTTAGCCACAGGGATTTCTGCTTCATTTCTAATAAAGCTATTTGATCTGCTAGGTTCTCTTGCATCTTTTTTATGCTCTGTCTTTCTTCCTCTTCTTCATCACGTAACTCTTTCAATTCTTTATGATCTGTCACAATTTTCTTTATAGATTCTTCTTGTTTATGAACCTTAGCGTTTAGGTCTTTCATTGATTTGTCTAGTTCTTTATTTTTCCCATAAAGTTCTTTGATTTGGCCAGACATTGCCACGATGAATTTAGAGTTACTTTCGATCTTGGCCTCCACGGTATCCAGCTTTTCGTTCAAAGTTTTGTTCATATCTGTTATAAGTTGTTTGTGTGATGAGCTCATTTCTGCAATGAGCTCCTTGATGTCAGATAATGCATCAGTTTCATGTGAAAGAGATTGTCTTCTTGGTGGTTGGGCTTGAGTTCTTTTACTTCCCATCTCTAGCTGTTTTTAATACTATTTTCTTGGCAAATTTCTTTCTTAGCCCTTTATCGCTTATCTGCAGGGAGTTCCCTTTACCCCTGAAATTAAAAGTCCATAGGGGGATCACACACTGTCCAGAAAGTTAGTTTGGGAACAGGGTTTAGAAAGAAAATTTGGTCATTGATTTCTAATTTAAAATAGCTTAGGTTGCACACAGTTTATAGTTCAATACTTCCAGTAGATGTCGCTGTTTTCTGAGGGTTTGGGGGCTTTCGTTTCTCCCTTTCTCCTTTTCCGTGAAGAAGGCGGAAGTTATAACTCTTCAACTTTAACAGCGTTTTTAGATCTTATCCGCCATTTTTACCGGTTCCCTTTCTCTCTCTCTTTCTTTCTTTCTTTCTTTTCCGCTCCCACGTCCCACGTCCTTCGCCGCCTCTCCTTTCTCTTTCTTTCGTCGCCTCCTCCCCTCCACGCAACACTCTTCTAATCCCTCAGATCTTCCTTCCTTCCCCCCCCCTTAACCGGCGCAGTTTGCGTTAGTTTTGTTAAATTATACACTTCTTGGGTATTCACAGCCTTTAATTCTATTATTTTTGCTTTGCTGCTCTCTCTCCCAGCCCCCCTAATTGCGAAACGCCTTCTTGCCGCTATCGGCTGTTTATTGAGTGCTTAAAAGGAGTCCCGTTTGCAGCAGTCTCCCTCCGCGTCTGTAAGTAACTCACCGACTTCGCTATGCCGACCTGGGCTCTGGCTGGACTGATTTAAAATCGATTTGTTTTCCACCCTGGTCGTCTTCTCAAGGTCTTTTTCAGTCGGAGTGTCAGGAGTGCTTGCTATTGCGAGTTTTCAGGACGCCTCCTCAGCGCGTCCGTGGTCTATGGCGTCGGCTCCTCTTCGCCTCCTCCACCGAATGGTGCCGGGACGAAGTTCTGCCTCTTCGCCAACTTTTTGTTTATCGGAGAGGGACCCGCACCCTCTCCTTTCAATTTTGGGGGGGGGGTTTGGCGTCTTAACACCCCCTTCGGATTAATCGCTGAGCCAAAACTGCCCCGGGTTTGCGGAGCTTCATTTTCGTGACTCGTCCTCTAGCGCACCCTGACCGGAAGTCGAACATTCTCCCCTTTTTGTGGCTTCATGCAACTGGTATTCAGACACATTATGACCTCCAACTGTGGAGGCACAGCATAGCTAAGCACTGCATTTTTTTGCTCCATAAGATGCACCTGACCATAAGACGCACTTAGTTTTCAGAGGAGGAAAGGGTGAAAACTGCATTTTTTGTGGGATCAGCTCACAGTTGTGCAGCTTCTTTTGCAAAGAGGAAAAGCCCCATTTTTTAAAGGATCAGCTCAAAGTTGTTGAGCTTACTTTGCAAAGGGAAAAAAATCTTGTTCAACTCACAGTTCTGCAGCTTCTGATAATCTAATCAGCCAGATAATCCAATCAGCCAGTCACATGTTGCTGGGGAAACAAACAGCCTCCATCTGCAGAACATTTGACAATGGAGGCCTGGGCAAGGGGGCGGGACGGGAAGGGAGCTAGCATCCCTTATCTCCCTCCCCAATCTCTTGCAATCAGCTGCTGAGCAGCTTCCTTTCTCAACACCCTCTTTCCCTCTTGTTAGCCTTTAGCTCTTTCTAAAAGAAAAAAGAAAAAAAGCACGATCTACTTTTCGCCCCTGGGCAATTTGGCTCCAGGGACCACACATTCGCTCCATAAGACGCACAGACACCCCCTTACTTTTTAAGGAGGAAAAAAGTGTGTCTTATGGAGCGAAAAATACGGTACTTTCGTTTATCTGTCCTGAATTTTCCAGAATTTAGCTTTGTTGGATGACATTGTAATGCAATATCTGCTCCACCAGTGCAGTTCCACTGGAGGAGAAGCCAGGTCAGGATGGAGATGTGAGTGGGATGTGGGTGGGACAGGAAATGAGCAGGCATAGGTCCAAACCTATACTCAGAGTGGATTGGCTCTTCCTGTGTCTGGTTGGTATAGAGGTGCCACCACGACATCTTTGTGACATCTTCTCTACAACATCATAATATTTCCCCAAATCACTACTCCACCCTGTGATTGGTGGGCATGCACCCATGGTGTTGCCACTGATCCTGGGAGGTTTGGCTGCCACCTTTGCTCCTCTGTGTGCTTTTCGGAGCAGTGCACCCCTGCCCCCACCATTCTGGGATGGGTGAATGTAGGTCACAGTGGAAACTGAGCCAGCATAGCGTCAGGCTATCTATTGCTGGCGTAATTGGTATGTATAGGGTTGCTCTGTTAAAATCCACATCTAGCTTTTGAATCATGTGGGCATAGAGCACAGTTCCCGAGAAGTAGTTGCTTCCTGCTGTGCTACACTGATATGCATCTAACCTCTGGAGCTATTCTATCTACCGATGATGGAAAGCTTTGTCAAGTGCAAGGGTGTTAAAAGAAGTGCTTACAAAGGATAGCGCTTCCAAATTAACAAATAAATGCTCTCAGACAAAACTGCTGAACATTTGCAACTCCTATTGATTTGAAGTGCTCTGTTACCGAAGATGAAAGAAAGAAAGAAAGAAAGAAAGAAAGAAAGAAAGAAAGAAAGAAAGAAAGAAAGAAAGAATGCCAGCCAGCCATTGGTGGAGTAATATTACCCAGAATTCAAATGAATTAAGCCCAAATGTGAATGGATTTATAAAAGAAGGGCATAATCAATCCTATATTGAACACTTAAAAGCCCTATTGTTTTCAGAGTAAGGACATTAAGCATTACTTTATTTAAATAAGTGGGCTTTAAATATACTTAGCTTTGGTAGGATTGTGGCCACAATTTAGAGTGAGATATTGGTCTTGAAACCATTCAGTGTTCTGAAGCTTGCCTAGAGAAGATGTTATCTATTTTTGCATGCCACCCCAAACTCTGAGCGGTGTGAGATTCCGGGGGGGGGGGAGAGAATTCCTATGCCCCGCAAATTACCCAGAGATGCATTTTAAATAAAAGGAAACATTCTACTCATGTAAAAACACGCTGCTTCCTGGACTGTCTGTGGGCCGGATTGAGAAGGCGATTGGGTCAGATCCAGCCCCTGGGACTTAGTTTGCCTAGCCATGCTCATTCTAGACCCAATGGAAAGGCAGGTGCTGAAGGTGCAACAAGCCCTCAGCCAACTTTGAGCAGGATTGCCTTTGGCTCAACCCTGCTTGTGAGCATTCTGGGAGGGACGTTTTCCTATGGGATCCTTCCCTCGAGTGTTTGCAACATGCTATTCAACCATGCTATTCATTAAAAGGTTAAAGAAGAACCTTTTAATGAGGGTGAAAGTGGAGAGCACAAAATACAGTCTGAAGCTCAATATAAAAAAAACCTAAGGTCATGGCCACTAGTCCCATCAACTCCTGGCAAATAGAAGGGAAAGAAATGGAGGCAGCGAGAGATTTTACTTTCTTGGGTTCCATGATCACTGCAGATGGTGACAGCAGTCACAACAAAATTAGAAGATGCCTGCTTCTTGGGAGAAAAGCAATGACAAACCTAGACAGCATCTTGAAAAGCAGAGACATCACCTTGCCAACAAAGGTCCGTATAGTTAAAGCTGTGGTTTTCCCAGTAGTGATGTATGGAAGTGAGAGCTGGACAATAAAGAAGGCTGATCGTCGAAGAATTGATGCTTTTGAATTATGGTGCTGGAGGAGACTCTTGAGAGTCCCATGGACTGCAAGAAGATCAAACCTATCCATTCTGAAGGAAATGAACCCCGAGTGCTCACTGGAAGGACAGATCATGAAGCTGAGGCTCCAATACTTTGGCCACCTCATGAGAAGAGAAGACTCCCTGGAAAAGACCCTGATGTTGGGAAAGATTGAGGGCACAAGGAGGAGGGGACAACAGAGGACGAGATGGTTGGACAGTGTTCTCGAAGCTACGAACATGAGTTTGACCAAACTGCGGGAGGCAGTGGAAGACAGGAGTGCCTGGCGTGCTCTGGTCCATGGGGTCACTAAGAGTCATACATGACTAAACGACTAAACAACAACAACCATAACATTCAACCACCTCATCATTCTACCATCTTACTGTGCATATGTAAACCTGGCCTGCGACATGAGCAGTTGTGCTGTTCCTAAGGGAATTGGGGGGGGGGGGGAAGAAATCCCATAATACATATAGGCAGTCATGGGAGTCTCCTTGGGCAAGTGCTCTGTGGGAAAGCTACAGAAGAAGAGGAAGTGAACATTTGCTGATTTGCATGTACAAGAGATTGAAACAGATGCTGCTTTCTAATAGAGGCATTACAGAACATTCAGACTGAATATTTGTAAGCACATTAATTTTGTAGTGTGGGGCTCAGGGGGGGGGTATTCACTGCTACCAGAATTGTTTGTAGCGACTTTTAATGGGATGCGATGCGAGGAGATGGGCTTCTTCCAGCAAAATTACCACTTGGATCTTGGCTCTGAAAAAGGGCTTCATTTGTCTAATCTGTTGGGGGGGAAGCAGTTCCAAAAGTGCAGGTGCAAAGCAGGGGTTTTGCTTTGTTTAACGAGGAGAAACAGCAGCAATATATAGTAAAAGTAATTTGCATTGGTGAGTGGGTGGGTGCCTTTGGGATGACTGTACCCCAGAAAGCCTTATTTCGGGGGGGGGGGAGATTGCATTTGCTGCAAGCTGAACTTTTAAATTGACAAATAAGCCATTTGAATAACTAGCAAACCTCAGAACAATTTTAATGACCACTTTTGTTTTGTTTGTGTCTTTGTTGAACAAAATATCAACTTATAAGAGCCCTTATTTGCTAGGGCTTCAGCAAATGGTGACAGCTTCAAAGGAGCCAGTTAGGCATAATTTGTTCAGCTCAACATCATAAACTGGAACAAAAATCTCTGTGATCACACTGAACCATGAGATAGAAATGTGCACAAAACAGCACTATAGAGAGTTGTTATGTTGTGGTGTAGATACTATGGTTTCCTTTTCCTTTGCAAAGCAGTGGGGGCTGGTCTTTCCTGCTTATGTTAAGTGCAGTCTCATCATGACAATTTGCTATGATACATTAGCACATGTTATCCCTATTCCTGTATGATGCACGAAAAAAGCTGTCACATATGGAAGTCGCAGTGGGACTGCACGGCCGGTCCCACTTGACTGTTTGTGCCCACCTCTCACACAGTTCATGGCTTGAGCATGGAGGCACTGCAAAGAGGTGCTCATGTGCAAGTAGCTGAAGTGTGGAGCAATTATGCACATTCAGCTACTCAAGTGTAGAATCATAGAATTGTAGAACTGGAAGGGATCCCAAAGATAATCTAGTCCAACCCTTCAGCGGTTGCATCAGTGGGGGATAGCTGGATCTGTAATGCAAGGGAGTTCCACAGAAGGGGTGCCAGCACTGAGAAGGCCCTGCTGTGTGTAGTGGGTATCAGTGACAGTACCACAAGCAAGTAAGGCCTCTTCCACAGATCTGAAAACCTGGGTTAGTTGATACTCAGGAAGATACTCCCTCAAATCCTTGGGGCCTAAACCATTCAGGGCTTTGCCTGCTATGTATATAGAGATGGTTCTGTTAAGAAGGTTTGATATGTGAGACAGAACGTGCCCTTCTGTGGCTACTTTGCCCTTCTCCCATTCCTCCCTGCCTGCATGCTGGTGCTGCAAGAAGCGTTAGGGCAACAGAGTGACTCCAAAAGTAATCATTCGGTCTACCAGTTCAACTACTGGAAAAGCTCTAGAGCTGTATGTTAGCACAAGAACATTCTGAAGTGATTTGTGAGCACCAGAATCCAAGGTCAAGGCCACAGTGGTATTCAGCCCTGTTTGCTCACCTTTCACGAAAACAGGGGAACTATTCCTAGCCTTTGATTAATGAGAACAGCTTGCATTGACTTCCGTCTCCTGATAGCATTAACGACCTGCAATCTTTCAGAGTAGTGCTCTTTAAGCTATGTTGAATTGCCAACCAATATTCTTTGTTTGCTTATTCTCTGCAAGGCCACGGGACGCAGCGATGGAAACCTGGCAACGCCCACGTGCCATCTGACATCACTCCCCCTCTCTGCTCACTGCACATATGCAGTTCAGCTGTGCCAAAGTTCAGAAGCAGTTTGGCTTTAATTTGGGAATTATCGCTGTTTGGCCTCTATGGAAACTGAACGTCCGAAAAGAAACCCTACTCTCCCTTGAAAGAGCCGGAAGGGGAAGAAACTCTTGGAAAGAAAAATAAGGCTCAAAAGATGTAGAACCTAGCAAATATCTTAAAAACATATCATGGTTCTATAAGATAATGCTGCTTCTTAGTGGTGGGAAGTTGTCATTCACGAGGAGTTCAAAACACAGTTATAAACATCCACTTCACTATTTTCAAGTTGCATTATTTTGCTAAGAAGTCTGTCGCTTCAAAGCCTTTGGCAGGCTTTGAACACAAGATATGCTGCAGCACTTTTTTGGAGATTTCAATGTTCAGCTAGTCCTCTCCATGTACTTGTCCCCTGACTGCATTGTTATTAGAACAGCTAGCACTGTAAGTGTAGGCTGACTGCAGAAGGATGCTGTACAGCCATACCTCGGGTTGAGTACGCTGCGGGTTGCGTACTTTCGGGTTGCGTACTCGGCCGACCCGGAAGTGTTTACTTCCAGGTTCTGTCACGTGCGCATGTGCAGAAGCGTTCTGCATGCTTTGCGTGTGTGCAGAAGCGCTCTATTGGCGCTTCGCACATGCGCTAAAGCGCCGCTCAGGTTAAGTACTTTTTGGGGTGTGAACAGCACCCCGGAACGGATTGGGTACTTAACCCAAGGTACCACTGTACCGATACAGCAAACTCGGCTTTCTTCCAAGAAAGGAGAAGTAATATTACTATTATGGGTATTATGGACTAGGCCACTGGGCTTGATTCCTAAATCCCCCACATTCCAGAGGCCAACTTTGACAGGTGGATGGGAGCACCTACTTGTTGGGGGTACATGGCAACTATTAATAGTCTAACTCTTTCATAACATTCTAAACTAAAGACAGAAAAGGTCCTGACTGCTACAAGAAATAAGATGTTTAGCTACAGCCCATAGCTACAGCCCATCCATATTTAATTTTCAGTTAGCTACATATTTCTGTGCTGGATTGCCCTTTACAGGCATGGGTTGTTGGCTTACTCCAATGCAGTGGGATAAGCAGGGGAAGAAAAAAAAGCCCATCTTAATTTGTGCTTCACCTCTCACAATCCTTTTAACCTCACATTTCCTTCAACTGTTTGACTCAGTTGTACATTCTTTTTCTTCTCCTGATTTTTACTGCATGGAAAAGCACAATGATAAATAATGCACATGTTAGTATGAATTATGAAGCACTACATATTTCATTGAAATTAAGCTCTGTTGAGATTTCACTGTTTATGTCCCTCAGCAAGTTAAAGCATCTTGTGGCCTTCCTTCATCTTAAAAACAGCCTTGGATAATCTGCCTTTCTGGGGTCTCAGCAGGTCCAACTGCTCTATACACCAGACATTTTTCTGTCAGAAGGGAAGATATGAATTTCCATTTGATCAGTCCCAACGGTTATTTTTTTTACCTAGACATTCGGTTGCAAACTTTTATTTGCACATTTCTTAGTTGCATACATTTCACACCGAAACTTATTTCATGATAAAGCTACGTGACATTGTGGCGTATTTATTGATTTTAGTGCAAAATATTAGTTTGGTGATATTAACGTGCAATGAAACCTCTGTTGCTTTTGGTAAAAGGTGCCCAGATATATTTTGCTCCATATATTCTGAAGTGCCTTATTTATTACCGTACGGTAGGAGCGGACAACCTTTCTTTGGGTTGAGGGTGACGTATGGTACTGTGTGACTGTAGGAGGTCATTTTACTGTGGCTTTTGCCACTGCTGCAAGTACTGTACCCAAATACCCTGGCCCTCCACCAAAGTTTCCAGCTGAACTGTCACCTTCCCAGGTGCTCCCCTGCTGCCAGAATAAAGCCGATTGGTTGCTTCCCATTGGCTGGTATGACCCCTGTTCAAGGCTCCAGCATCAGGTGGGTCATCTAACTATGGTACACGTAAGAGAGTGCCAACTGCTGGGGATCCTCTGGTGACAGAATCTTGAACAGGAGTGCATCAGCCAATGGAAAATGTGCAAAATTGCTGGCTGTGACAAGGCGTTAGTATCGTAGGGCTGCCATACGTCCAGAATTTCTTGGATATATCCGGGATTCGGCCTCCGAAAATAGCACCCGGCTGCTCAACAACTTTGCAAAAAAAATCACTTCAGCACTGCCCCCCGAAAAGCCCTTTTACCACAATAGCCACATTAGAAATTACTACATTTTCCGTGACCCAAGTACTCAAAGTGTTCACAGTGAGGGAGAGAAGAAAGGACAAAAAGATTTGCATGCCTTTGTGCTGCGGTGTGAGAAAGAACCTTGTCCTATGTTTGATCTTACGATGACAGAGGCATTGCGTCGCCACACACACAGAGATACATCAAACACTCCATAGTCTCCAGCAGTCTGCCTTCATAGGTACCACCTTGCCATTACTCCTACAGCTCAGCTCCCAGCTCTTGTCTAAACTCATGATGATCTTAAACGGATAACTGGAGACAGATTTCTGGGGTGATTTTTGTACACATACCTCGAGGCCTGTGCCCCTCCCCCGGCAGGGACCAGTTTCGCCAACTCCTAGGTACGCCTCTGAGGGGATTTTGCCCGGGGGTGTTTGTTGCTGTTATTGATATTATTATTTTTATATCTTTATTTTTGTATCTTACTATGATTTATGTGGGAATTGTTCAATTTGGCTGTGTCCCTTTTGATGTGTTTCATTTATTGTTTCTGACTATTTTTGTTCAGTTTGTAATTATGTACTTTTAAATTTTTTGTTAGCTGCCTTGAGACTTTCTCTGACCATGAGGTTATAAACATTGTTGGGAGTTTTGCACTATGAAAAATAAAATAACTTTTACAGTGGTACCTTGGTTCTCAAACTTAATCTGTTCTGGGAGTCCGTTCGACTCCCAAAACCATTCAAAAACCAAGGCGCAGCTTCCAATTGGCTGCAGGAGCCTCCTGCACTCAAGCTGCGTCAGAAGTTCGGCTTCCGAAAAAGTTTGCAAACCAGAACACTTACTTCTGGGTTTGCGGGGTTCGGGAGCCGATTTGTTTGGCAACTAAGCCATTCGGAAACCAAGGTTTTACTCTACAGTGATTGCAAACGGGATCCATTCCGGAGGCCTGTTCACAACCTGAAAAGGTCGCATCCTGAGCGTAATTCATCACTTCTGCACATGCGCAAAGCGCGATTTAGCACTTCTGCGCATGTGCGCAAGTCATGGACGCGCCGAACCCGGAAGTAACCCGTTCCAGAACATCCGGGTTCGGCACATCTGTATCCCGAAAATACGCATCCTGAAGTGGACGTAACATGAGGTTTTACTGTACTTGGTTGCATATTGCATTTATTATAGTATTAGCAGTTCTGTCCCAATTCCTGCTCCGTTTCTTCTCCATCCTCTTTAGGAAAAAACATATTATCGCACACTCTGGAGAGGATGGGCCCAGGCATCATCGTTCTAATACCCTGTATAATAAATGGAGGTTGACATATATTATGGCTCCCACTGTAACAGGCTGCCAAAATTTACTTTTCATTGCAGTTCCATTACAAAAGAACTTTATAAAATGCTTCACATTATTCAGCAATAATCTTGAATGATTACTTCCCATGGAACCTCTCCAGGTATCCTAAGCCTCACAATTTTACCCTGACAATTCTTGTAACAGCTCTTAGTGGAATTGGCCTTGCTATAAAATCCGAGCAGAGTAATGTTTGAGAAGTCAGTTAACCTGGTGCTCCAGATCTGTGAGCTGATGTGCTGGCGTGTAAATTGAGGAATCAGGCGCAGTGACAGTGGCAGGAGTGTGGCACCGAAGCTTCTTGCAGCGGGCTGGTGCACTGCCTGTCGACCCAGGATATTGCACTAGTGCTGAAGTTCCTTTTTACTAGAGGCAACACAGAAACTGTTTGTAAAGGCTAATCCACAGTAGTTCTTGCATGAGCCTAAAACAACGTGCAGGATTGTGACCAGTGACATTAAGTGGTTGGAGGGAGAATTTGGAAAGAAGTGCTTATGGGTCTTGATAATCTTCATGCTAGACTATTGTGAAATACAGCGTGATCCTATATTCTGTATATTTTAGCAACTGGCTCTACGGGTTTTCAGCTTCTCATGATGGACTTAATCCATTCACCTTGCATGGGACACAGTCAGATGGATAGATAGAATCAAGAAGGAATCTATAATAATACTAATACTTTGGAGAGCCAGAAGTGCAAGCAGTTTCCCTCCTCACTGTTTTTACTCCTTTTATAAAAATGTTCGGGGGTTTCTTACTGTCTTACTGTCTATGCATGTATGTTAAAATCTAAAACACAATGTCACTGCCAAGGAAGGAACAGAAATATTTTAACTAGTGATCTGTCACCTGCCTCCAAGATTAAAATTGCTTCCACAAGCAACATAATTGTGTTGCCCGTACCTCCTGAAATGAAAGGAATTAAGTCACAATGGTGACTTATTCTGCTGCAAACATACTGACACAAAGTTATGGTTTTTGTCTTTCAAACCGTTTCAAATGGCAGGCAGTTAGCTGACCTATCTCCCAGACTGTAGAACCACTCACCTCAAAGGATCTCTGTTTTGAAAGGATCCATTTCAGTTTATACCCCCCCAATATTATATTCAAATTGGCACCCCTGATCTAGACACTGGTCCCAGACTTGCATAGCCAACAGCTGATTCATATATCAGAGAAAAATAGAGTTTGGTGTTATCATAGTTGAAAAAATTAAAAACCCACCACCGTTAAAGAAGCAATGCTTGGTAAATAATGCAATCAAAAAAATCAACAAATTAACAAAATATGTCAAATTCCAAAACAGAAGGGAGCGAGAGGACTTCTTTCCTGACTGTTGACAGATTTGACAAGATATCAATATTTGTCATAATCTGAATCAGATGCTAGACTAATGTCTTGTGGGAATGCTGGATACAATGGTATAACCGAGAGGTTATAAAGCATGGATTTTCTCTCTGATATGCATGCTATTTTTATATACAGCATTCATGACATGCAGATAATTACAGATGCTATTTAATGTTACTCTTAGTGCAAATCTATATATCTATAATTTTAAATTCTTTCTATCGCTGCTATTTAAAGGTTTGCACAGTGCCAACACAGGTAGGTAATGCTCTAATTTTTTCTCTCTCTCCCTCCTTGGCAGCTGGCTTTCAGGTTGACATTTAGCTTTTTTCCAGAGTGGAGGAAGGTAGGGTGGCTGTTTAGCAACTACATCATGTTCTCTCCTAGATAGCCTGAGTAAAGAAGCAGTTGATAACTGGCCATAGAAGCACTAAGCTTTGCCTTATTTCCAGAATAAGTTATGCCTCTGTGTACCCATGTCCCCAAGTTCCATCTTTGAATTCTCCCAGCTTTGCTTCACTTGCCTCATGCTTTTTAAGTAGTAGTTTATAAGTTGCTTACAAGATGTGAGATTATTATCTTTCACCCCCCTTTGTTAATTGACTGGCAGATGAAGGAAATCAGATAATCATTCCCCCCCCCTGTGTCCTTCAGTCGTGTCATGAAACTACCAGATGGGGCTGATTAAATGATATATGAGACCCCCCCCCACTCTGCTTCTCTGAAGTTGTTTGGCTCCACAGCATTGCTTTTTATTGTGCTTGGCAGCCCAAGGGACTAACTGACAAATCAAATTATATTAAGAATTTTGAGTTGGATTCCCATAATTTATTCCCTTCTCCATCTCCTATTTTATTAAAGCCAGCATTTGACAGAAGTATCACGATGCTGAAAAGCCATATTGGCTTTTCACCACCACAAGTACAATTCATATTTAATTTGAAAGTCACCTAAAAATTTTAAGGAGCTTTAGATGTTACAAATATCAGCTGCCAGTTGCCTTGGCAGTCTCTTCTGCAGTTGGCCTTAAAAACAACAACCTGTTTGTAATATTTGAAGGGTACTTGCATCTGACAAATAGCCATGTCATAGAATCTCAGCAATGGCCAGAGGATTTGGAGAAGATCAGTCTACATCCCAATCCCAAAGAAGGGCAGTGCCAAAGAATGCCCCAACTACCGCACAATTGTGCTCATTTCACACGCTAGCAAGGTTATGCTCAAAATTCTACAAGGCAGGCTTAGGCAGTATGTGGACCGAGAACTCCCAGAAGTGCAAGCTGGATTTCGAAGAGGCAGAGGAACCAGAGACCAAATAGCAAACATGCGCTGGATTATGGAGAAAGCTAGAGAGTTCCAGAAAAACGTCTACTTCTGCTTCATTGACTATGCAAAAGCCTTTGACTGTGTCGACCACAGCAAACTATGGCAAGTTCTTAAAGAAATGGGAGTGCCTGATCACCTCATCTGTCTCCTGAGAAATCTCTATGTGGGACAAGAAGCTACAGTTAGAACTGGATATGGAACAACTGATTGGTTCAAAATTGGGAAAGGAGTACGACAAGGTTATATATTGTCTCCCTGCTTATTTAACTTATATGCAGAATTCATCATGTGAAAGGCTGGTCTAGGTGAATCCCAAGCCGGAATTCAGATTGCCGGAAGAAATATCAACAACCTCAGATATGCAGATGACACAACCTTGATGGCAGAAAGTGAGGAGGAATTAAAGAACCTTTTAATGAGGGTGAAAGAGAGGAGTGCAAAATATGGTCTGAAGCTCAACATCAAAAAAACCAAGATCATGGCTACTGGTCCTATCACCTCCTGGCAAATAGAAGGGGAAGAAATGGAGGCAGTGAGAGATTTTACTTTCTTGGGCTCCTTGATCACTGCAGTTGGTGACAGCAGTCACGAAATTAAAAGACGCTTGCTTCTTGGGAGAAAAGCAATGACAAACCTAGACAGCATCTTAAAAAGCAGAGACATCACCTTGCCGACAAAGGTCCGTATAGTTAAAGCTATGGTTTTCCCAGTAGTGATGTATGGAAGTGAGAGCTGGACCATAAAGAAGGCTGATCGCCGAAGAATTGATGCTTTTGAATTATGGTGCTGGAGGAGACTCTTGAGAGTCCCATGGACTGCAAGAAAATCAAACCTATCCATTCTGAAGGAAATCAGCCCTGAGTGCTCACTGGAAGGACAGATCCTGAAGCTGAGGCTCCAATACTTTGGCCACCTCATGAAAACAAAAGACTCCCTGGAAAAGACCATGATGTTGGGAAAGACTGAGGGCACTAGGAGTAGGGGACGACAGAGGACGAGATGGTTGGACAGTGTTCTCGAAGCTACGAACATGAGTCTGACCAAACTGCGGGAGGCAGTGGAAGACAGGAGTGCCTGGCATGCTCTGGTCCATGGGGTCATGAAGAGTCGGACACGACTAAACGACTAAACAACAACAGAATCATATATTCATGGAATCATAGAATTGTAGAGTTGGAAGGGACCCCAAGGGTCATCGAGTCCAAGCCCCAGCAATGCACACAGCTGTCAACTTTCAGATTTGAAAATAAGGGATCAGCAGCCTCACCTGTCCTGGGGACAGTCTATGGTATATCTAACAATCCAAGATAGCAGCAGGAAATGGCGCTGGAATAAGGGAATTTCCAGCAAAAAAGGGAAGGTTGACAGCTGTGGCTTGGAATAATAATAATAATAATAATAATATATTATTTATACCCCGCCCATCTGGTTGGGTTTCCTCAGCCACTCTGGGCGGCTTCCAACAGAAAAATGAAATAAAATAATCTATTAAACATTAAAAGCCTCCCTAAACAGGGCTGCCTTCAGATGTCTTCTAAAAATCTGGTGACTGTTTTTCTCTTTGACATCTGATGGGAGGGCGTTCCACAGGGCGGGCGCCACCACCGAGAAGGCCTTTTGCCTGGTTCCCTGCAACTTGGCTTCTCGCAACAAGGGAACCGCCAGAAGGCCCTCGGTACAGGATCTCAGTGTCCGGGCAGAACGATGGGGGTGGAGACGCTCCTTCAGATATACTGGACCGAGGCCATTTAGGGCTTTAAAGGTCAGAACCAACACTTTGAATAAGGGAGTTTCCCGCAAAAAAAGGGAGGGTTGACAGCTATGGAGGAATCTCATCTAAAGCATCCATAACAGATGGCCATCTAACCTCTGCTTAAAACCCTCCAATGAAGTAGAGTCATACATGCAAATGTGGCCTACACAAGTTTCCTACATTTCTCTTTTGACATTACAATTCCCAGTTTCCCGACTTACTGCAGAGCCTGGTTTGTGGCCTTGGATGGTGGAAGAGTCAGCATCTTGATCCCCTTATGTGGCCAGGAGGCTTTTTGTGCGCTTTGGTAGTTGTGCATGAGGGTGGGGCGGGGCATTCTCTTGCCGAGCCAATCAGCATTGGTGCTGGGGCTCCCCGGGGTGGGGCCTTGCAGAGGACCAGACAGAGGGCTCTGCTCCCACTGGTCTGCTCCTGGGGTTGAAAAGGCAGGCTGCTGTCAAATTGGCTAGAATAATTACAGAACTGAATAAATGATGGTGGACAAGATTTGAAAAGACTGGTAATAAGATCTCAAGATCAGAGAGACCTTATGTAGCAGCATCTGGAGCAAATAATGGTCATTCAATATACTTAGCTGCCAAGTATCCCGTTTTTCGTGGGAAACCCCCAGATTTTAATCTGTTTCCCGCTGTTCTCCCGAATGGAGAAAAATCCTGGAAATCCCCCGGATTTCCTACCTGCCAGGGAGCCTCCATTTTGGGTCCCGCTCTTCCCATGTGTGGGCACCGGAAATCAGGCAGAGCGGCACCGGACGTTGCTTCTACGCATGCCCGGTGGCCATCTTGGTGGTGGCTGCACGACGTCACCAAGATGCGGCCACCACCAAGATGGCCACTGGCGGGCATGTGTAGAAGTGACTTCCGGTGCCGCTCTGCCCAATTTCTGGTGCCTACACATGGGAAGAGCGGCCCAGGAAGTTGCTTCTACGCAACATCCAGTGCCGCGCCGCTGCTGATCCCACATTTTTTAGCGGGAGACTTGGCAGGTATGTGTTAATATACCAAGATGGGACTATATAACTGGAAGAAAATGAACAATGGTGGGAAAACAAGGGGACAGAATTGGCTGAATCAAGAACATTGATCTGTCTGCTTTTCATTCTCCCCTTTTCAGTGTAGAAGGAAATAAGAGGTTTTCCCCTCAAATCTCTTCTCCAGCATTGCTGCCTTCAAGGTAAAATTATAGAAACAATAAAAAAGTACCCTTTGGTATATGAAGAAGGATAGAATTGATACTTTAAAAAAGGGAACTCTTTATTATTTCTCTGCAAGTGCTGAATGTAGTACTGTAGAAGAATTAACAATGGAAAGCCTAGCAAGTGAACTAACATTGTACAGGGTAATCTGCCTAACATAAGATGGGACTTTTGCATTACTTTCTGATCATCACAGCTTCCATTCATGTCCTAAAAAAGAAGGAAGGATGAACAAGGTTGAGCAGGATAAAAAATAAGACTTGCTATACCTGTTTGGTGGCATGTATAGATGTCCAGTCTTTATTAAGAATAAATACAGGGGACTCCAGGGTGTAAGTAACCTTGAAGAAAGAAGAGTGAAAATTACCTTTTGCAGCCATTTTTCTCAGGGGCAGATTGTGTTTTCCTATAAATGGTATTCTAAGAAGCATCCTTGGGTGTGAAACACATTCTAAGCCAGTGATCACAGCAACAGTAACTGAACTTGCTTCAACCAGGGGACAGCCAGTTCGTACTTTATGATGTGAACTCAGACATAAAAAGAAGAATTTACGTTGCAAAATATACAAGCACGGCTGTGAAATGTGCGTGCTTAAGTGGCTAGATTAATGGACATGTCTATTTCTGATTGCAGTCAATAGGAATTACAGCACAGGCATAGGAGCTCAATTGCAAAATTTAGAAAATCTTTTTCAAGCATTTTGAACAAGGACATCTCTTCTTGACAGTGTAGCAAAGAGACCAGATTGCATTACAGACTTTGTCTACATTGTATCACGGAATAAAATAGTTCTTTTAGGCTCTTTTTCTGATCAGATCTGTGTCCCTTGTGCTCAGAGTGCCATTGTACTCAACTCCTACTTTTGTGGAGGAGTCACAAGTGTCCGAAGCTCCAATTTGTTCATTAACATCCTGCAACACTTAACAGTTAAGCACATGCTGCAGTCTTACCTAGATGCTAATTGGCTCCTTCCCAGTGATATATCTTGGGCTTTCTTACAATCATAGTTTACTATTAGTCTCCACCCCATAAAGACATGCTTTGAGTCTTTCCTTCCTTGACAATGCTGCTTCTGCACTGCTTCAGAAGCACTGGTACAGGTTTTCCTGAAATGACACTGGAGGCATATCATTAATAAATTAATTTACTCAGGTGTGATCTGTAGTCATGCGGATATCAGAGAAAAGGAGTATATCATTATATAAGTGCTTTCCCCCAAGATACTGGTTGGTGCACGATTATGATTCAGATTGTCATCTGACATCAAACCTGGGGGTAGTGCACAAATCACGAATAAGGGAAAACAAACAAACAGAAATTTTGGGTGTGTGTAAAATAGCTGTCAGTTTCTGAGCCACAGGCAGCCTGGGCCGCCCTTGGGGAGTATGTGATGTTCAGCCATACTTGTTTGTCCTTGACTTTTTGTTTTGTTTTACAAATGTCTTTCTCTAAAATCTAACCAAGTTTTAATGTGCTTGGAGTAATCACCATTGTGCTTAGCTCTGCTGCGAGAGTAATAATCTCTCTTCCAAAGCTATCTACATCAACTTTCATATGTCGGTTTCCATGTCTCAAGAATTTTGTTAAATAATATATGTATTGAATACAGGTGACTCCCCGCTTATGCAGGGGTTACATTCCTGGCCCCTGCATGCATAAGTGAAGTCGTGTAAAGTCAGGAGCACCCTCTGAACACCCTTTAAGTGCCCTCTCTGCCACCCTCTCTTCAATCCATACCAAAAAATGCTGTATCAAAAAAATATCCACAGTCAGAATGGACGCTCTGAGGCCAGCAGGAGGCTGCAGGACATGTGAGAAAGTGGCTGCGGCTGCTGCACCGCCCCATAAAACAGCTGTTAGTCGGGGAGGCTGAGCAGCCTAAACAAAGCCTCGCTGAGCCTCTGGTCTCTTCAGGGATTCCTCCATCGTCACTGACATCCTCTTCAGGCTCTGGGGAAGGTCTCCTCATGAGCCACAAGGACTCTCCTGCTCTCTCCTGCCATATCCCAGTATGAGTTGGATTATTTAAATATTTCCCGGTGCTACGTGATACACAGTCATGTGTGAGTAAGTGGGGGGGGGGAATGCCTGTATGATAGCTATATTACATTGTTTGTTCATCCATGTGATAAACCAATGCATACCTTCCATAAATCTTTTGGCAACAAAATAGTTGAATTGCATGCACTGCATTCTAAATATTTATTTTACTGGATTCAGTGCCACTACCCTCCCTTTTAACCAAATTACTATATTGTTCTATTTCCCACTTATATTCTTGATTTATAGCTGCAAATATGCCTAGAGTACCAAAATTTTCAGTATTTGGACACAAATCTGTTAACTCTATTTCAGTGTGACATATGTGTGCATAAATAACATTCTGTTAGCTTCAGGCTATAAATGGACAATAAATCAGACTCAGGAGGAAAGAAATGAAAAATGGTAGAGGAACGCAGATAAGCACATATAATCTCGCCTCCTGCTGCAAAAGAGGACTCTTGTCTTAATTGCTCGATGTCAGGGGCTGGCCAGAGGAGGAGTAGTGGTGGAGACCGCCTCCCCATCCTGACCCTTCCAGGGAAGAGGAAGACAGTATAGATCAGAGGTTGGCAACCTCCGGCCCATGGGCCGGACGCTGACCACGAAGGCCATTTATCCAGCCCACAGGCTGCCCGTGAACTGAGCCGCCCACTCGGCGAGTCCCCTGTGTGCTGCGCTAAACTGGCGCGGCACGGGGACTCGCCGAGCGGCGCCGGAAATGGTGCCTGTGCCTGCGCAGATGCCAGAAATTGTGTCTGCGCATGCCCAGATGCCGAAAATCACTTCTGCGCAGGTGCAATTTCCAGCGCTGCAGACATGCGCAGACGCCATTTGCGGCATCGCGCTGCGCCTGTGCAGCCCACAGACAACGTCCGTGGGAACGATCAGGCCCAAGGCCAGATAACCTTGCCGACACCTGGTATAGATTTACAACATGGGCTTGCAGGAGGTCACAGCTCAGAGGCAGATGAGGGGAAAAGTTGGGAAATAATGGGAGATGAGGAGCAGGCAGAGTCGGAGCAGTAGCTGGCTGAAATGTTGTCATTAGAAAGCATTCCAGGCCCACCATTTCCCAGAAGCTGTGAGACTTAAAAGCAGGAGAGGAAAGAGCTCGAAGACAGAGGGGGCGTAGCAGCACCCATAGAGGAGGTGATGATGATGACAAAGAGGAAGTGGAAGAGAAGGGGTGTGTGTGTGGAGATTCACTTGGGACAACGCCATTAGCCAAGAGCCTCTCTATAGCCTCTCTCTGTATAGTTTGAAATAAAAAAGGACTGCAAGAAACATTTCCGTGTCTTTATGCTTTCCTGGGCAACCAGCCAGGGGCTGTTGACAGCACCCCGACACTCATTTAGTTTCCACCATTGAAATGTTTCTGTCAGCTTTCAGGAGACATTAAATAGAGGTGTCCACTTTATTTCTCTTTAGACAGATGAGACCTGCAGTCCTATGGCCCTTGAGAGGGCATCCAAGAAGCCGTAGAAAGCATTGGCCCTTCCTCTCTGTGGGCAAAGAGAGAGCTCCAAGCAGGGCTGGACCTTGGTAATATGCTAAGGTTGCCATACGTCCGGAATTTCCCAGACGTAGCCAGGATTCAGCCCTCGCAAACAGTGAACAGGCGGAAATTGCTGAAATGTCTGGGAAGATCTGGACACATGGGAACCCATGTTGGAAGTGTAGTTTTTGGTGAATTCCCCTACTATAGAAGCCACTCTATCCCTTGTCCTACTGATGCTGGTGGGTCAACATTCATAGGGCTGACAAGGGTGTGTGCTGGGGGAACCCTCATTTCCATCTAGCCAGTGAAAGTCTGATAGGGTCTTAGATGTGATGGTTCACTGGCCTTTGCTTCCCTCCCCTTCCAACTTCCCTGGCTCACCTTTATGGTGGCAACCTTACAGTGCAATCCTATGCATGCTTAGGTATCCTCCAAGGTAAGTGTGCATACAGTAGGATTGCAGAAATGTAACATTTCTGGAAATGCTGAGACCAGGGTAGTCTGCCAAAAACCACCCCCCCCCCTCAAAAAAACCAAATGGAAATTTGGTAAAAAATTGAAATATATGCAGTATTTATGTTCTTGTTGGTCTGAACTTAGTATTGTTTCAAGTACATAAAACAGGATTGAGCAATAAGAGTTGCTATTGCAGACTTCAGGTTGCACTTAAGATTGTTGGGTCAAATAAAGAAAGAATGGCTGAGCCTCCATTTTTGAAAATGTAAAATCCAGCAGCAGTACCTAAAACCATCCTTTGCCCTAAGAAAAACACACAAGTTCCTTACAAATGCTGGGTCTTCCTTTGCTGTTGATCATTATGTGAATACAAAAGAGGTGATTTTTTTGTCTGACTCCAGGTCTCTTTCAAATGCTTTTTGGCCTTTTTTGGGGGGTGGGGTGGGTCTGTGTGTGTGAATTTGTAGTATTTGCTTAGCTGAGTTCCTTGTGGCCGCTGTTTAACTGTATGCAGCCCTGCTGATTTTAGTGCTGGCTACAATAACAGTAGGTTATTATCAAGGTATCATTAACATGCTAATGAATCCTGTCCATCAGGGCTTATTAATAGCTAATATATTCTTAAAATCTGATTAGCCAGAGCCTTAGGGTGCAAAGTTCCATTAACATGCTAATATTCCTTGTCATTGCCTGGTGTTAAGGTAGCAAATGTATCCTATTAGTCAATGAAAAGCAATTCTTCCACTGTGCTAAAGCCATTAGCATCCAGGAAAGCACTGATAACCTGGTTGCCACTCAACATTTCTTATCACCCATCAACTTAGCATAATAAGTTTTCAAAACAAAATAAAAAAAATTCCTTCCAGTAGCACCTTAGAGACCAACTAAGTTTGTCATTGGTATGAGCTTTTTTGAATTTTTGAATTACTTTTTTATTAATTTTGTTTTGACTTTGTCAGACCAACACGGCTACTTACCTGTGACTAGAAGTTTTTCAAAAGTAGTTCATAGAAATAAGAAGGGGGTGGGTGGGAATTGCCATGATGCTCGATAAATTGCTTTGACAAGCCTTGTGTATGTTTGTTTAGCAAGTCAGTCCCTGAATGTGTTACCAGCTCTAGGATTTAATCGTTTTGTTTTGTTTTGTTTTGTTTTGCTTTGCTTTGCTTTAAAAAGGAAAAAAGGGACATGGGTGGCGCTGTGGTCTAAACCACAAAGAGCCTAGGGCTTGTCGATCAAAAGGTCGGCGGTTCGAATCCCTGCAGTGGGGTGAGCTTCCGTTGTTCGGTCCCTGCTCCTGCCCACCTAGCAGTTCAAAAGCATGTAAATGTGCAAGTAGATAAAGAGGTACCACTCCGGTGGGAAGGTAAACGGCGTTTCTGTGGGCTGCTCTGGTTCGCCAGAAGCGGCTTAGTCATGCTGGCCACATAACATGGAAGCTGTACGCTGGCTGCCTCGGGCAGTAAAGCGAGATGAGTGCCACAACCCCAGAGTCGTTCATGACTGGACTTAACGGTCAGGGGTCCCTTTACCTTTACCTTTTAAAAAGGTTGCCTTAAATGTGTCATCAAGGACATGTGCACAAATAGCACTGGTGACAATGATACCTAGCACCATAAGGTTGGTGGAGGCTTATAGGTCATCTAGTCCAAAACTTTGCTGAATGCAGGAAATCCAGCGCTGGAGCAGCCTAACAGTATCCCTGCTGGTCTAAATGTGGCCGCTCTGTATGTTCTTATTGTACAGGTTGAATCAAAGAGCATCATTTCTTTTGCAGAAGGGCTTTGGATCCAGCAGACACCTCCACTAACAGAAACAAGGACGAGATACTGTCTCCCACTTCCCTCTCAAGTTCCTTGCTGCACCTTCCCTCCAATCTGTTCTATATGAAGGTAAGAACTTGTCAAACCATCTATGGCCTTATAAATTGTGTTTCTCTCTCTCTCTCTGTGTGTGTGTTTTTGTTTTGGTTGTTACCATGTTATATTTTTTTGTGTTTTTATAGTTACTATGTTATGTGTTTTTGTGTTTTAAACCGCTCTGTGATCCTTGTAGGACAGGATAGAAATTCAATAATTAAAAATAAATGTCTGAAGAAGTATCTGAAGTATCTGAAGAAGTGTGCATGCACACGAAAGCTTAGTTGGTCTCTAAGGTGCTACTGGACCTATTTATTTATTTAAAATAAAAAAAATTATCCTTCCATGAATTTATCCAATCCTCTTTTAAAGCCCATCCAAGTTGGTGACCATTGCAACTCCTGGGAGCGAATCCCATGGTTGACTTACATGTTGGGTGGACTTCCTTGGATTTGTGCCATCTGAAGAAGTACTTTGTTTGTTTTGGAGAACAGCATGGAGGGTGGCCTGGGGTGAGGCTACAGTCGGAAGGGAGAACCTGTAAAAAAAATGCTTACCTTCCATTTGCAGATGCCTCCACAAGATCAAAGAGTCTTCTGAAAACATAAAGACTCAGTTTGTTTGTGGAAGGGCACATCTGCATGCAATTCCTTGGTGTTCACTCCCCCTGCGCCAGGAATGTATTATTTCAGTTTTGGTATAAAAATGCTGGTACAGTATAAAAGAGTACATAGCACATAACAAAGAAACAAAAAAACAAGAGTATTGATGTATTGTAGTATTGAAGAAGACCTTTTTTAAGGTTGATTGTCCTTGTTTAGTAATTGTTCTTTTCCTTTAGGACTATCCTATACAGTCTTCCAATGAAGTCAGTGTGTGGAGGGTGTTTGGTTGCCAATTATGTTCTTTGTGTCACAACCCCTTGGCCTTAATTGCTGTTTTTTATTATACTTTTAATTATTGTTAGCAGCTCTGAGAGTATTTGGACTGAAGAGCTGTATAATAAATCTTCTAAATAAAGAAGCAAGTCCTTTCTAGCCATTCAGCACACAATGATCTGCCTCAATATTTTCCCACAAGAAGCATGTCAAGTCTTGCCCCTGAGAATATCTGCATACAGTGGTACCTCTGGTTAAGAACTTAATTCGTTCCGGAGGTCCGTTCTTAACCTGAAACTGTTCTTAACCTGAAGCACCACTTTAGCTAATGGGGCCTCCTGCTGCTGCCGCGCCGCCAGAGCACGATTTCTGTTCTCATCCTGAAGCAAAGTTCTTAACCCGAGGTACTATTTCTGGGTTAGTGGAGTTTGTAACCTGAAGCGTTTGTAACCCGAGGTACCACTGTAATGTGTTTCTTTGAAGACATAATTTGTCCAAGCAGATCACTTCCATTTGTACATTCATAATGAACCAACACCAATCAAACTTCCAATAGTAGTACAGCTCATCAATCCCCCTGGGGAAAATAATTTATGTGGTCAGTTTCAGTTGTTTGGACTTATTTGTCTTTTGCAAAGCAGATTCGGGTTATTTAAGAATGCTCTCTGTTATTAAAATTTTCACCAAAGCATGGTTCATCCTGTGTACTCTTGTTTTGACGTTACTATGTATTGCTAGAGTACTTTGGTCCCAGGGAAGCAAAAGCTGCTGGGTGCCTACTAAGCCACACCCACTGGCAACTTGGCCTCAGGGCTCAGGTTAACCCTTTCATGCACATGACAGTTTGTTGTGTTACCAGTGTCTTCCCAATGTTGTCCTCATTGAAATGTCAAGTCCTGTTTTCCTCTCCATTGAATCCCAATTTCCTATTTCAGCATTTATTTGTTTTTTCCCCTTATCTGATTTTCTGCAGAAATGGTAGATCTGGATTAAATAAGAAAATAATGTGGGATTGTATTTGGTGAGGACAACATGGATGCTGCAAATAAGAAAGGAAAAGAAAAGCTTGCACGCACAAGCAGCACCAAGTCCATAATAAACTCTTGTGTGGAAGCACCACAAAAAATGCTGTTAAGTTTCCAATAACTTTCATTGCAAGGGAACCAGGTGGCACTGTGGTCAAAACCACTGAGCCTCTTGGACTTGCCAATCGGAAGGTCGGTGGTTTGAATCCGCACAATGGGGTGAGCTCCCGTTGCTCTGTCCCAGCTTCTGCCAACCTAGCAGTTCAAAAGCATACCAGTACAAATAGATAAATAGGTACTGCTGTGGCGACATGGTAAACGGCGTTTTCGTGCGCTCTGGCACTCGTCCCAGTTCTCTGTACGCCAGTACAGTAGTGGTTTAGTCATGCTGGCCACATGACCCAGAAAGCTGTCTGTGGACAAACACCGGCTCCCTCGGCCTGAAGCAAGATGAGCGCTGCACCCCATAGTCGCCTTTGACTGGACTTAACCATCCAGGGGTCCTTTACCTTTTAACCAAATGTGTGCGGGAATCCCTAATAACTCTCATCATTTGAAAACTGAGGTGCCTGTAACAGCAGACATATTCTCATTGGCTTTTCTGGTGGTTTTATGTTGTTAGCTCATTACCTATGTCCTCCAAACTGCAGCAAACATTTGAAAAGTGCATAAAATGAATTTGTGCTGACCATCGCCTGCAAACCAACTTGAGGATGCAATCAATATATTAAAGGAGTGCGGATTTGCAATATTCATAATAATCCCTCCCTCCCTGCCCCTGCCTCTGCCAAGATACACTGAGCCTCTTTTTTATACAAAGGGCAAACCCACCACGAAGGTAATCATCAAATTGTGCAATAAATGTTAATAATATTCTAACCATGGACTTGCTCCGATTTAATATTTCTACCTAACTTTAAACCCAACAACTTGTTTTTTCATTATGAAATAAACAAACGGGATTAACTTTTTGTGTCCTTAATTCCTTCAGGCATAAAAAACCAAAAAATAGATAAGAGAGAGACAGTTCGCAATGTAAATGAGATTGCTGTTCACTTGAAAACATAGGCCGTTTGGGAGTAGAAAAGCAATGTGTTTAAAATTTAAATCATAGAATCAAAGAATCATAATACCAGGCTTCTATTCTTTGTGCTACTTTCCCACATAAAATGTCACGATCTCTTATTTGAGGCATCTTAGTTTCTCCTGGCTATAATAAGGCATGTCTTCTAACTTAAGAATAACAAAAATGGGTTTGGATGTGAGATCGCTTCTTTCTGCATCTGGAGATTGACATGAGAGCCAGCAACAGTACCCAACATGTTCAGGGGCCAAGCTCTTTATTTTCCAGCCCATCAAACATACTGAGCACTTGGCTCCCCTTTCTGCCAATCACAACATGTAGCAAACAGTAGAGTGGAGTTTAGTTTTGCCCCTCCAGATTCTCTAGATTTTTATATCTGGTAACTGTACAAGGTCAAACATCTGGGGGGTTTATAGACTTTTTGTATTCTGGGTGGGAAAAAGAAGAGTTTCTCTTCATGCATTTTATCTATGCAGCCTACCTATTTAAGTGTCTTGCCATGTGACCAAATGATGTCAGCGAGTAAAAAAAAAAAAGAGGCCTAGTCAGGGGATTAAACCTAAGATCTTCGGCATGTAAAAGCACTACCACTTATAGCTAGAACAATTGCCTTCACATCCCTTGGAGTTCTGAATTTTTGTTTTACTAAATTGTCCTTCACCCCCCAAGCTTTCAGATGCACATAACAGTGCCTAGCCAATAGCATAGGTAGTTGCCATGCAGACAAACCCACACACATACTGAGATACAGGGTCTGCCATTCAGGTATGATAGCAGATTGCATCCATTCATAATTTACAATGCCCATTAATTAGGCAAGGTACAAGGCCATTCATAGCACTGGTTCTGCCTTCAGAATTGTTCTGAAAGAGATGCACCTAAGAGGCCACCTTTCCCAGCATGATCTTTTATAAGAAAAGAGGAAATCACTCACAGCACTATAAAAAAAAAATAAAAAATGGACACCTTTAAACTGAAAGAGACCCGCAAGCGAACAAAAAGCTTTCAAAAGATAATAAAATACTGAACCCAATTCAGAAGACAAAAGCTCTGGTTTCACCTACAAATGTCAAATCCAGAGGACCATGTTTGCTGGCCACCCTACGCAACAAAATCCATTATGCCTGCATGACTGTTAGACAATAGCTATGGAATGAATCAGACTGTCTCAAATAATCAATAAAAGCAGCATGTGAGTAATTATGAAGGACAACAGGAAAAAAAAAGGCTCAAACCACTTCATCCAATCACCCAAGCACATAATGGCAGCTTGAAAAGCTTGTGCATGGTTGCTCCTAGTCAATCACACAGGCACACACACAAACACACATTGCCTTCACTTTTACCCACTAGTATTTGTGAAAGAGGAAAAGTGACAGAAGATAATAATGTATTTGATACTTCAACAAAAAAATAATTCATAGGCTGACACCTGACACTCTCCTCTCCTTGCAGCTTCGTTCCCCAAAATTGCTCTGGAGTGTCACCCAACCCTCTAGAGCAGATTTCAGAGTTGTTCAAGGGGCTGCATGGGGAATCTGTTCCAGCAACAGTGTCCATTTCACTGGCACAAAGTCCTCATTGCATTTGACCTTTTAGTGCAAACCTATTAGGGTTGCTGCTTCACATCTTTCATTCACTGGGTCCCAAATGGCCGAAGCAAGAGCAAAACTTCAGCCATTTTGCTGCCACCAAACCTGTTGGGTTTCTATCCGTGAAACTTGATTCATGTCTTGATGTCATTTTGCAGATTTGTTTCCTCCAACCTTGCAAGTAGCAGTCAATTATTTTGGTTTAGACGCACTTATATTCCACTCAGTTTCCTATCACGCATGGCAGCATGTATTTCGTATAATGTAGCAGCTGATGGTAATGCCCAAATAAACCAGCACACCTTTCTGTTATTCCCCTTCCATCACAAGTAGCTATGTCCATAGCCTTGAAAATGTCAGATGGTATTCAGGGACCTTTGCCATTAGTCGGAGAAGGGTATGCAAATCAAAAGGAGAGCTTTATCATCTGCATTTCATTGCAATCAGCATTTTGCCTGAGACTCTGTGGCGTTTTTCTCTATCTGGTCAGCAAACTGAGCAGCTTCTCTACTGGAATCCTGTGTGAAAGGACAGCACATACCGTTCTGCTTAAGATGTATTTCAATGTTTTCTCATTATGTGGAATTTTGGCTACAGTCCAGTGCACAGTTCAAAGGGGGGGGGGAGAGAAAGAAATACTTGGAGATAATAAATTTCATTTTGGGGGGATCAATTTAATTTACTGTTCTGCACCAGATGGGATGAAAAGATGATAGACCTCTCATGCAATATCAGCCAAGGTTAAAAATGCAATTTCCAGTTTATTAAACTGCAGAAGGTTGTACTTCAGTAATTGCATACCTACTATCAAAGGTTCTCTGGAGACCACTGTATATACCAATGCAAAGAATCCATCATTTCCTAGAAAATGAGTGATCCCCCCCCCTCAATTTCCTGGAATATGATTCTATTTCTGACTTTGCCTTCAATCACTTGGCAAAATTTGTCTACCTTATTCTTCTCATTGGAATACATTTCCTGATGTTTTGATTCCTGTCTCAAAACCTATTATGCTGTACTTTTAAGGGCTTATTCTCACAGTACCTTCCCATTTTCTATGTATGTACTAACAGTTTTACATTTTAGGAAGCCTTTATATCTGTCTATATATGGCACGTGAGCACTTCAGTTTTGATGGATTTTAGCTTTCATAATGTTACTGAACATTGCAATAAGATGAAGTTCAATAGGGAAGAAATTAGTTAGTGAAATCAGGAGGCTTGGGGAGCTGTTAATGCATATGACTCACTTTTTAGAGTGAGTCATTAAAGCAACTTTTATTGTTTTAGTAGTGAGATTTCTGGATCCATTCTATCCATAATAGTATAGATGGTTACAGTGACTCAAGATTCCCAATGAAAATAACTGTTTATAATCAACTATCGTGGCCACAATGTTGTTTCTTTAATTGCCCATATGCACCACTGTGTTTTCAAACTTCTAAGCACGTAACTAAATTATCTACACTTCAGATTGATGGTGCAATCTTTTCCTTTCATGCAGGAAATCTGTGTGCACGACACACCATACAAATGTTTTCCTCATTAGTGTCAATGGAAGCTTACTTCCGATGTATATGGTGGTCATTGGGACGGATGACGGTTCTGAACTGGGACCATCACAGAGGCCAACGGGCTAAATCCCCCTATACTCTTTGTGTGAATAGTGTCAAATCTAGTTTGGCTCTACAACTCTTTAAATCCCTGACTTCTATCAGGCATAATTTTAGACCTTCTTCTTCTTTGGCTATCACTTGCAGGGCCGTCTTAAGCACATCCAACGCCGTGGCGCAAAGGTTCCTCCAGCGCCCCCTCCCTTTCCCAAAATTTAGCCTGGGGCAGAGGACGCCGTTGGGGCTGCCTGAGTACAGCCCGCTGCCGGCGCTATCACTGCTGCTCCGCATCTCAACCTACTCCTTCCCTCCGGGGCCGCATCCCTGACCCATTGCTGCCTCAGCAACCCTCCTGCTGCCTTAAACAGCCTTGCGAGGCGGCGGCTGCCTAGAGGGCTTGTGCGCTTTTTGCTGCCTCCTCCCACTCCTCCCTTCAACTCGACACCGAATTCGAAAGGGTGGAGGCGGGGGAAGCGGAGGAGGAAGAAAACAAGCCTCTGCCGCTTGAGAAGCAAGCCTGAAACACACACTACCTTCCCTCCCCGTCAGCGGTTCCATCTGTGCTTGCGCTGCGCATGCTCAGACCTTTAAACCTCACCCTTAAATAAATTCAGACAAGACTCAAATTTTGGTTTGCTTTTTGGCAGAATTTAGGCTACAACTTTATTGATTACATCAAGTTAGTGGTTGCATAGTCTCTGGTTCAACTAGCTCCCTGCACCCTTGCAGGTAGCGCTGACCCAGGGCACCAGCATAGGTCAGCCATGGGTGAACACCTGGATAGGCAGAAAGCTGGGAACAGGCTATGTCCGCCACCCAGATGTCTCCCTGGACTCAGGCACGGGCACAACCCCCTCACAGTGTTGACGAAACTATTGATTCCCTGGATTCCTTTAACAGAATACCCTTCATATAGGGATGGCGAGAGCGTTCCCTCATCCCTATCACCTGAATCAGAGCCTTTCCGCAACCTTACAAGTTGTGATGATTTGCTATGCCAGCAGACGAAACCCAAATGACACCAGCCAATCAGCCAAGTGAGGGAAATTCCTGCCGTGCCCCAGTCCCAATGACAGACGACACATGACGGCATAGCAAGGTTAAGCGCACAAGCCCTAAAAATAGGGAGAGGAGGTGGGTGGGTGGGTGTTCCGATGCACGCACTGAAAGAGGAAGCTCTGGGTCACGTGCATAGGTACCTTGATCCGTTTAGCCTGCGTCCCATTGGCCTGATTGAACCCTGCATCGAGGGACCTACCAATTGGATGTTGTGGCTATCCAATCATACCCACCCACAACACAGAGTTTGGTTGCCAGGTCTCACCCCAACACGCGACCTCTTTAAGGGAGGACCCGATTTCTCCAATTGGAGTGCTCACAGGCCAGTGTTTCCCAGTTGTTGGTGTTTATATTACATTTTTTAAAGATTTGCCTTGAGATAGTATTTAAACCCCTTTTGTTGACCACCAGCAATACACTTTCCATTTTAAAGTTCAGAATAGAGTAGTTGCTTTGGAAGACGCTAATCAGGCATCCACACAACATGACCAGTCCAACGAAGTTGATGTTGAAGAATCATTGCTTTGATAGTGGTGATCTTTCCTTCTTCCAGTACACTAGTATTAGTTTGCCTATGCAAGTTTTTTTCCGGAGACACCGTTGATGGAATCCTTCGAGGAGTTTAGACCAAACTGGTAGTGATAGACACATTCAAAGTAGGCAATACAAGGAAAATTCTTAACTTTTACTTTTTAACACTTGGGATCCGTGAGAAGTACTGTGTTTCTTCTTGTGCACAAACTTGCAGCCAGTGCATGTTCTAACAATAGCAACAGAACTTTCCTGTGTTCAGCTGCATTTTTTCTATTATCTTCCCGTTATATTTTTATTACATTAAATTGTCTAACACCAGAACATTTGACCATGTTGCAACGACTTGGAGGGCATTGTGTACTTTTTCAGAGGACCTATTGAGTTAGCTAAATCAGATAATCTTTCCTCCTGAGACATTTTCTCGCATATTACTTGCTGAATGCTGAATTTTTAGTTCAGTTTGGTTTGACTTTTCATGATGTGCTATGTTTGGAAGTCACTGCTAGACATATGTGGGTTTCTAGGAAGGAAATGTTTAGCTGCAGCAAGAATAAACATTTGTCAACAAAATAAATCACATATTTGGTGTCTACGGAAAAGTGATAATGCAACATGTTAGCACTGAAGTGTATGTGGACTGGTTTTTTTTTTTTGTTTCAAAATAGATTACCTTCAAAACAAGAGCAATTCAGCATTATGTTTCTCAGGTTCCTTTCTGTGTAAAATTCACAGATTGTGGAATCTTTTATACTGAAACAAAGGTTTCACACCACTCTCGATCTCTGCTGAGCAGGTAGCAATATTCCAAGGGGGTCCCAGGCACTCACTCTGGGTTGTGTTTCTTTTGAGAAATCAAGAAGTGACTTCAATATGGTTTATTGTACCCATATTTACACCTGGTTCTACTTTGGAGAGAGTTCAGAGCATTACATCTCAAGAGGGGCCTGATCCCCACAGCAGTGCAGCATTGGAGTCCCTGCACTCCATCCCTGTGCCTTTGTCCCAGCCTGCCCAAGATGGTTCTGCCCCACATGGTCTCTGCCTGGGGTTCTGCCCACTTCCCTTTCTTCATCCCAAGCACCCCTGTCCCCGGTAGCTCCTCCCCATCTGTCTGCTCTCCCCCCTTATCCAAACCTCTGTTTTAGAAAGGGACAACATTTTTTCTCTGTGATATCACACCCCTTGTCACCTCGGCAACCTCCTCCCCTCAATGGCAGAACCTCCGGCCTAGTTGATGGTTTCCATTGATAGGTTAACGCTTTGGTTCCAGCACCTTTTGTCATTCTTAATGACTTCTATGTCAGGTGAGGTCCTGGCATCTTCCCTTCATTACTTCACATATTATCTAAATGGTATCATTTATTAATTTCTAACATTCACTAACTCTAGCAGTTGTGGGTGCCTTTGCACCCCCAAATCCTATTACCCCAGATCTGTATCCACACCTTACTCCAGTTGTGAGGCAGCTGCTATTCTGTGGTTGGTTCTTGCAAAGTTTGCGATCGTTTCTGTTGATGTTTCCCATGGAATCTGTACCTTTGCTACTGGCAAGGTAATATCCTGCTTTGTGGCTGTTTGAGGCTTACTGGGGAAGCAGAAAGTGTCGGGGGAAGTCAAGGTATAACAGGCAATTGTTGATTTGAACATTACCCCAGCCACACAAGACATGTTCATGGAAAAGCTATTCCATGCAACTGGGATAATGTGTAAAGGACCCCAGACCTGCCCCACTTCGTGAACTCTCATTTACTACGGTACATAAAACAAAAGATAATAAAACATCTTAATCTTTCCCTGAAGATATCTGTCTATCTGTCTGTCTATCTATCTATCTATCTATCTATCTATCTATCTATCTATCATCTATCTATCATCAATCTCTCTATCATCTATCTATTCTATTTTAATATAAGCATTGTAAAAAAATTAGATAAAATGTAGCTGTATTGTGTTGAGGCCTTGGTAATTCACAGACATTAGTATTAGTGTTATATGGCAGCAATATTTGCAGCTAATAGAGTTCTTTGATCATGGAGTGGGGCGAGCAAACTATGAAGAAAAATAATTGCATCATAATCTGCCTCCACATTAAGCAGCATGTGTTCTGCAAAACAATGCTGTATTTCAGCGCACTGCATGTACATAATGATCTCAATTAAGAAACGATGTTTTCTCTATCATCCTATATGATCCCCAATTAAGAGATACTGTCTTTGTCAGCCTAAAGCAGGGGTCACCAGCATGACACCCACAGGCGTCGTCGGTGTGCCCACCACTACCTCATATGGAGCCCCCAAAAGATCTCAGTATATTTCCCCTCAAAAACCCACAGTGTATGAGAGACTCTTTACTTTTCCTGCTCAGTTTTGGTTTGCACTGACTCAGCCTTTCCCACATTGGAATTGCTCCCTCAGACATGCCACATTTCAATGGATGCCAGGATTGGACATTTACCCACCTTTCCTTTTATTCTGAACAGAGGAGAGGTACAAAGGGCGTTTCTCTGTGAGTGAATGTGATGGTGGCTTTACCCCACTGATGGGGTAAAGCCACCATCTTTGCATCATCTTTACCCCACTTTGCATCATGGTGTATCCCCACAGCAGCCATCTTCTCTTATGTCACATTCCCAGAGCAGCCATTTTGTGATTGGCACTCACAGCACTTTCTGAAAATTCAAAGTGTGCCCACTGGTTCAGGGCTGTCTTAAGCATATCTGGCGCCCTGGCACTGTGGTGCGAAGATTGCCCCGGCGCCTCCCTGCCCCGTTTCCCACCGCGGCTGTCTGGCGGGCGCAGCCACGCAGCGCCCCCCTGGTGGCCCGGCGGCCTGGCGCCTTGTGCCACCCAGCCTTGCCTTAGAGCTGGCCCTCCTTTGGTTGTTGCTGTACTTTTGTGCACATGTTTATAGGGGTAGCCACTTTCTATACCCAGCAAGTGTCCTGGAAAAACCAGGACATCCTTTTTTTTTTAATACAAGAGCAGTGGCCATTTTGGTTGCTGTGATCTTGGGCAATTTTGTGCTGCAGTTCCACTCCCCCCCCCAAAAAAAACACCCCCCTTTTTCCGGGCACAATAAAAAATGGGAAGATTGTGTCTGGGAGGATGGCATCCTGGATTTTGGCTTCAAAGTGTTGGAGGGTAAGGCATGAAAAATGCCATAAGGAAGGGCTGTGCTATGATGCCTTTCTGGTAGTGTGGAGATATGTTATTCTACTCAGGGTGCTGTCAAAATATTTGCTGTCTGTTGCCAAGAAGGTGATTCTTGCTTCTGCAAACTGCAATGTTAGTGGACGAATTCTGTCCTCAGAAGGCAAATCTTTTACTTGAAAAGCTTTGTCTCCAAAAGATAGTCATTATTTCATATTTCATTATTTTATGGATTAGATGCCAGAGAAAACAGGGTTTGAGGTAAAGTTCAAGTCTATTCAATCTATGGTGAATGAATTCAGTCATAGATAGAAGAGTGGGATTGTGGTGGCAGGTTCTGCCCTCAATTTACATTTAAAGCTTTGAATATTGCCTGCTGGCATACAGCTCTCTATGAGATCAGGAACTCAAAAAAATAAAAATAAAAGGTTTTACATGATAAGAGCTCTACAGTTGTAAACAGGCTCTGTTCACACATAGCAGAGCCAGTGTGGTTTAGGGTTGGTCCTGGGTTCAAATTTCCGCTCAGTCGTGAAATTTCCTTTGTAACCTAGGCCAATCACTCTCTCTCTTGGCATAGCCCATCTCACAGGTTTGTTGTGAGGATAAAGAATTTCAGGTGAAGGAATGGAGGAACACCTATGCCTCAAGGAACAAGTTCAAGGAAACAGGATGGCGTGTACTTGTGTGTGTGAAAATGGTATAAATAAAATGTTTTCCCTCAATTTGTAACCTTCAAATAGATGTTCATATACCAGAGTCTTACACCTTCCCACACAGTGTATTCACCCTGTCCCTCACACACCCCTTCACACATTATTAAGAGTTAAGAATGTTGGTTATATGAGGTTATATGGGGCTGGATTTATCCCACAAGAAGGTAGTGTTGTAGGGATTTGGGGGTCCACAGACTCTAAACACCAGCAAGTATAACTAGTCCTATACATCTAGTTACAGGTAGGTAGCCGTGTTGGTCTGAGTCGAAGCAAAATAAAAAAATTCCTTCAGTAGCACCTTAAAGACCAACTAAGTTTATATTTTGGTATGAGCTTTCGTGTGCATGCACACGAAAGCTCATACCAAAATATAAACTTAGTTGGTCTTTAAGGTGCTACTGAAGGAATTTTTTTATTTTGCTAGTCCTATACAATATGTAAACATCTTTGTTCCCCTAAAGCAGGGTCCCCCAAACTGAGGCCCGGGGCCGGATGCGGCCCAATCGCCTTCTAAATCCAGCCCGCGGACGGTCCGGTAATCAGCATGTTTTTACATGAGTAGATGTGTCCTTTTATTTAAAATGCATCTCTGGGTTATTTGTGGGGCAGACTGGCCCTCTGCTGAAAAAGTTTGCTGACCCCTGCCCTAAAGCTTTAACACACAAGTCGAAAACTAATGCCTGACAGCTTGCTTTAATTTAATCATCCTCTTGTAAATCATGGTACCAAGGCTAGTTGTTATAAATATAAATTCTAAATGGATTATTTATTACCTTAATCTGTTTGCAGCCTGTAACAGGTTCAGACAGTGAATAACTCTTTGGATATATGTGAAATCCTGGAACCCCTATTTTAAAGTGTCATCCTACTTTATTCCTCCTAAAGTGATGGTATTCTATTTTTGTATGCATGAATCATTAGTTTTCATGGCAACACTTTTGAAATATAATGTTCACGCTGAAATATCAAGCCATATGTCTCTTGAAAAGGTTTTCTTTAAAATACTTGGCTCTCAGCCACGAGACGATTCTACAACACTGTCACATATCTTTAATGCATTATGGTGTTAATGGACTTAATGATAATATTAAAAGCCACATAGAGCTTACAAATGTTTTAAATATCTTCTGAACACACTACAGTGATATTGGTGGGTAACGTTGGGAACCTTAGAAGCGAAGTTTTGGAAAGATCGGTGTTTGGAAGACGCTTCGGGTGGACATGTTAAACAGCTGACATGTTCAGATTTAGGAACATGTGTTTCTTCCTAGCCTCAGGAACTGAATGGGAATTATTGATTGATTGATTGATTGATTGTGTTTTCTATCATGGAATCCAAGTCTGCACATCATTTTGTTGTTTGTTGTTGTTGTTGTTTAGTTGTTTAGTCGTGTCCGACTCTTCGTGACCCCATGGACCAGAGCACGCCAGGCACTCCTGTCTTGCACTGCCTCCCGCAGTTAGGTCACCTAGCTAGGCACTGTCCAGACCCAGTCTATATTGCAGATAAATTTAATAGATATCTAAAAATTCAGAGAAACATCACCTAGATTTAGGTGACTGAACACTGGCAGTCACCTAAATCTAATTGTGTGCATTCACTTTTATGTGCCCTATATGTACAGAAATATATATCCATTTATTAGACATTTACAACATTCATCTGGGATTATCAGCATCAACGTGAAAATGTTGAGAGTCATCAGTTCTTGGACATTCAGTGTAGCACAAAGGATTTCTAAGGGCTTCAGCACTTGTCACTGATCCTCAGCAACTTTTAAGGAACTGCGCACTTCTAAGAATGTTTACAACAGGGGGAATCAAGAGCCTACAATATCATTTTACATGAAATATAACATTGGTGTTAATCCCAGAAGTGTATGTTGATTTGCATCTCCTAACAATCTGAAAGCGGATTGTTAACTGTTATTAAAGGTTAAAGTATAACGCATATACTTTGTGGATAAATGGCTCCGGTTCAACAGGGGTCAAAACACAATTTGGTGGCTGGATTGAGCAGCACAGGTGAAGAGAGGAGGGTCATGCCAATGTCTGCTCTCCTGTTCTTGTTGCGGAAGAGGCAACAGAAAAGCCAAGAATCATGAGATGAACAGAAGCGAGTTAGTGGGTGGATATCACATTGTTGGCCCTTTTGCTGAGTTGAAACTATACCCCCCACCCTCTGTTTATAGTTGCCAACCAGGGACCAGCTATAGGCCAACTCTGCTTGCAGACTGTGAAAAATTCCTATGAAACATACATTTGGCTTATGTTGATGCTTCATGTGCAGAACAGCTGATGGTTAGCAATGTGAGTTTTGTTATTTCCTTCTGTACTCTGTGAAGCCATCTAGCTTCTTGACACCACATGTGGGAGAGTCTGTTCCAAATTGAAACAGCGTGTAAAGTTTTTTCTGTGCCTCAAACTAGTTAGCAGCACTATTCAGACTTGAAGTTAGCACTGTTCTAACTCCAGGTCTATGTGAGAAATTCACAAGCAGGTGCCATCTTGCCATGGTGTGGTGAAAAGTCACTTGAAGCCCCAGGGAGCCACTTCACTTAAATGATTCCCCACCCCACCCCCGCTCCATGGTGCTGCCTGTATGAGTTTCAAGGAGCTATAATGCCACAGTGTGTTCATGAATGGGCTCTTAGCGATTTTGAAAAAATGGAATAAAGTCTATTGATCAGCATAAGAAAAGCTTATGAAATAATTTAAGTGAACTGCTACTTCACAGGTGGGCTTGTTTGTTTTTTGCACCTGTATGTACCTTTTCAAGAATGACATCCATCTTAGGATGTCTTTTGAAGTGTTGAAATAATCTTTATTTTTTTTCCTGCTGACTTCAGCTCTAATCAGACTTTTTAATGCATAGAGTAAATGTGTATGTATGTTTAGGGTGTGTGTGGGTGATGTACAGTGGTACCTCAGTTTTTGAGCATCTCAGAGGCTGAACATTTCGGTTTTTGAACGCCAAAAACCTGGAAGTAATTGCTTCTATTTTCCAATGCACCTCGGAAGTCGAACGGCTTCTGCTGTGTGTTTTTCAATTTTCCCAATTGAACTTGCAGCCAGCCCTTTGCACCTCAGTTTTTGAATTTTTCGGAAGTTGAATGGTCTTCCGGAACAGATTATGTTCGAGAACCAAGGTACCACTGTATTAGCCTCACCTACATTGCCGTTTATGCTGTTTAATTGGTACATTCAGCCCAATGTCTACAATGTTGTGTCTACGTGTGTGCAATTAACTCTGAATGCAGGATGAATGTTCCTTGTCATATAACTGTCCCATCAAGAAAAAATCATCACTATGATCTGGGTACTAAATATTATGTTCTGTTCATGTTTGTGTCATTTCATAAAGCCAGATATTTTTTTTTATTTGACAGAGTACTCTATCAATGACATTTCCATGGAGTTTATCTGGGCTGTAATGGACAGTTTCATTTTGTAATATCTCTGTTGAAAAACCTTTGCTATCCATTTCTGCATTAGAGTTTTGTGCTGTCTAATGTAATTGTGGGCTGCCAACATTATTGAATTGTTTCCTTTAAACTGAGTTTATAAATTTCTTTTGCCCGTTTCATTTATATTTTGCATTTTACTTCCTCAATGCTCAGTTTGCCCTAATGAAGAATGAAAAAATATTATTATTTTTTTACATTGCTTTTAGTGTTCAGCATCCAATGTATTGTCCATTCATGGATACTAGCTGGATATACAGGTATAATCTAAGTTTTCAGATTCTTTTCAGCAGCAATTGTTTAGGGAACATTTTGGTAGAGATAAAAGCATAATTTGACCAGCAGTATGCTACTCCACATGCAAGACAACTTGGTAGGCTTTCAAACATGGAGACAAGCAATGAATATTAATAATCATTTATTCTGTTTCAGCACTGCTAATTTGAATAAGTTACTGAGCTATGACTAAACCTATATGACGGCTATTTTGTTTTGTTCCCTGAATACAAACCTGTATATCAATAAAACATTTCATTTTTATCTTCCATTTTACAGTCAGGCATATGCTTTCAATATTAATGTTTTGAATATTCAAACACAAATATTTTATTTCTGCAGGGTCTGGTAGGTTATATCACAGTGCCTGGAATGAACTAGTTTGGTTTTACAAAGTTCACTGAGCTAGCTGGCAAAATCTCTGAACTACGCTTGAAAATAGTTCCCATAATTGCCAGGTGAAGTTATGAATGATGCAAGTTCAATTGGGGGTAGAACTTAGAGTTATTTCTGGTTCATCTTCAGGTTTGTTCTGTTACATGTACTTGGCGGCCAACTTGGATGTCTTAGGGAAATTCATGGAGGATATGGCTATCAGTGGCTACTATTGGTCACAAAGGCTCTCCGCTGCCTCCATGGTTGAAGGCAGAATGCATCTGAATGCCATTGCTGGAAATTGGAGAAGGGAAGAGTGCTCTAGCTTTGAGGTCCTGCTTGGGGGCATATGGTTGGCCACTTTGAGAACAGGATGCTGGACTAGATGGGACATTGGCCTGATCCAACAGGCTTTTATGTTCTTAAGCATTTTTTTTTCTCTTCAGGCACTTTGAGGATCTATTTATTTTCTTTTTTCAAATAAACACCATCAAAGCATTCCTGACATATGGCTGTCAAGCCTCTGCTTAAAGACCTCCAAAGAAGGAGACTCCACCACACTCCTTGGCAGCAAATTCCACTGTCGAACAGCTCTTAGTGCCAGGAAGTTCTTCCTAATGTTTAGGTGGAATCTTCTTTCTTGTAGCTTGAATCCATTGCTCCGTGTCCGCTTCTCTGGAGCAGCAGAAAACAACCTTTCTCCCTTCTCTATATGACATCCTTTTATATATTTGAACATGGCTATCATATCTCCCCTTCTCTTCTCCAGGCTAAACATACCCAGCTCCCTAAGCCGGACACAGTACTCCAGGTGAGGTCTGACCAGAGCAGAATACAGTGGTACTATTACTTCCCTTGATCTAGATCTGGCATCCCCAAACTTCGGCCCTCCAGATGTTTTGAACTACAATTCCCATCATCCCTGACCACTGGTCCTGTTAGCTAAGGATGATGGGAGTTGTAGGCCAAAACATCTGGAGGGCCACAGTTTGGGGATGCCTGATCTAGATGCTATACTCCTATTGATGCAGCCCATAATTGCATTGGCTTTTTTAGCTGCTGCATCACACTGTTGACTCATGTCAAGTTTGTGGTCTACCAAGACTCCTAGATCCTTTTCACATGTACTGCTCTCAAGCCAGGTGTCACCCATCCTGTATTTGTGCTTCCCCCTCCAAGTGTAGTACTTTACATTTCTCCCTGTTAAAATTCATCTTGTTTGCTTTGGCCCAGTTGTCTAATCTGTTAAGGTCATTTTGAAGTGTGATCTTGTCCTCTGGGGTATTAGCCACCCCTCCCAATTTGGTGTCATCTGCAAACCTCTGCAAACTTGATCAGGATGCCCTCAAGCCTATCATCCAAGTCAGATCACATATCAACATATAAAATATTTTACTACAACGCTGAATTGCTTGTCCTGATTCATTCTAGCATGAAGGACAAATCTGAATCGTCCTAACACTTCCCAAATACAAGAGCACTTGTGGCTGGGACATATGTCTATTCTATTCAGAATCTTTTGAAGTTATGTAAAGATTTTAGACCTGGAAATGAAATTAGATTGATGGAATGATAAAGCAAAATCATTGACACAGGGTCACTTCATTGCTCGTTTAAGGAAATTAGCTGTGACAGTCTTCTGGCACTCTCTTTTCTTTTACACTCTAAGGTTCTGTTATGTACTGAGCTGAATCATAGAACAATAGGATCCAGAATCAGCAGTCTGATTGGTCCGCAGGAGCCACCCAATCCAACTCCAGGTGGAAGTGAATCTGCAACCTGATTGGCCTGCAGGAGCAGCCAATCAGGCGGCTGGCAGAAGTGAATCCGCAACCTGATTGGCCTGCAGGAGCAGCCAATCAGGCTGCTGGCAGAAGTCAATCCACAAACTGATTGGCCCACAGGTGTAGCCCTGAAGTAGCCAATCACGCAAAGCCCATTGTGTAAATAATGTATATAAGCAGATGGTTTCGGGAAAAGGGCATTCTTCTCTTCTTCTCCTTGATGACTACGAGCGGAATAAAGAGCATGAAATTCACTCTCGACTCCGAGTATATTTCAGGTTCCTTCCTAAAATGAACTTTCCAAGCTTGATCAGACATGTTTACTCCTCACTAGTCTAAAGCCTAAGAGATCCATCATGGATTGGGAATCCTGGGTTGTATCCAACTAACTTGTCCCCCCCCCCCGCTTGAGCAATGGAACTTTCCGTCCTCTCTGCACACCATGCACCAGAAGGTTGGGGGGTAACCCACAGCAAATTAAAGAGGAGAACATAGGGAGAGGAGAGGAGGGGAGTTCCATTGCAAAAGTGGAAATCATTGCACTGATGGAACAAGTTAACTAGGTAGGCTACTACCTCAGGAGTATAGATTTGTATGCTGGCTGCAATGTCTTGTACCAGGAACTAATTACACAGCATTTTTGTGTACTTTAGTATCATGATTCAGTTTTCCTAAATGTAACAATCTAATATAAGAGTTATTCTTCACAAATATTTAAAAGTCAGCGATACAGCAAATTATTTTTCATTTGGCATTTGCTGATTGAATGCAATTCTCCACGATGGCATGGAAGACAAAGTGATTTATGTCTCAATAAAGAACATGCCTTCTAATTCACTAGGTGAATGGGTTAAAGTCCTTTAAATTAATCCCCACTACTCTGTATTGATTAAACTTCTGGATTTGATCAATAGGGCAGAAAATTGTCATGAAGCCCTTGAAGGGATTCCAAACTTCTTTGTTTCTCAACCATTATATAGCTGCAGGGGGGAAATGGTTCATATATTATTGTGGGGGTGTAAGCATCAACTACAGCTTGGTAGTGTAGTTAAATATCTGAATTATTTCTCACTCGTTGCACAAATATGTTGAATATTTCCCCCAAACATTTTAAAATTATATTTAGTAATACTATCGTTAAACTTCACCTGAATCATTCATCAGGCCCTCCTACAGCTGAATGCAAACCTCAATTCTGTTGCTATGCTTCATTCCAGATCTACCCTGTGGTCCTCCTGAAACTTGTCCATTGCTTCCTAATTCCCTCCCATCCTGCCATCAATTCCTCTGAATTGTTCCAGGTTTTCCTGTTGTTGTCAGTCCCTACTCCAGGTTCTTTATACTTATTCCACCTTTCAAATGAGCACAGAAGTTTGACCAATTGCAGGATGGTATGAGGGAGGATATGCTTGATGAAGGTTTCCCCCCCTCACTTGTTATTAGTGGGGACCTGTGGCTCTCCTGATGTTGGTCTACAACTCCTACCATTGGCCAACAACATCTGGAAGGATTCAGGTTCTCCATCCTTGCTCAAAATTATATTTGGTTTCATGAGCATGGATTTCATTCTGACAAGCAAGAACAGATTTTAGAGCAGGCATAGGCAACCCCAGCCCTCCAGATGTTTTGGGACTACAATTCCCATCATCCCTGACCATTGGTCCTGTTAGCTAGGGATGATGGGAGTTGTAGTCCCAAAACATCTGGAGAGCCGAGGTTGCCTATGCCTGTTTTAGAGCTTGATTCAATTGGTGGCCTCCTCAGTTATGGTGCAGCAATCAGCATGTTGGCACAGGACAGGACCTAGAATCATAGAATCATAGAATCATAGAGTTGGAAGAGACCACAAGGGCCATCCAGTCCAACCTCCTGCCAAGCAGGAAACACCACCAAAGCATTCTTGATGGGGAAACCCAGGTTCAAAACCCATTCAGCCATGAAGTTCACTGTGTGACCGTGAGCCAGACACCATCTTTCAATCTAAACCACCTCGTAGAGTTGTTTTGGGAATACAATAGGGAGGGAGATACCGGTAAATGTGTGGACCACCTTGAGGTCCACTGGAAAGATGGGATACAAATTCAATAGAATAATAACAACAACGGCAACAACAATAATACTTTGCTCTATAGGTTTGCACCGAAAGGAAGTGATGTTATAATTTTTTTTTTTGTTCAGGAGGTATACGTATTCTTGTAGACTAGCTATCAGAAAGTGAGTCAGGAAGCTGCAGCAAAGTGCTACCGTAACAAAACAGCAGCCTTTATTCTGTTGGGAAATAACTGGTGAATGGCAACTAATATTGAAGCCCCATGTATGTGTGAAACTGCAAAATAAAAACAGCTGACTGCCTGAATTCAAAAGCATGGGGCTTGACTCACTTTCTAGTCCCAAAGCCCCTAACAGAAATTCATGCAGCATTTGCAAAATATGGGAGATAAAGGTTATTAGACCTTTAAATAGCCCAGTATTGAGCACTCATAATGTGCTCTCATGCCTCTACTCCTCCCACAATGAGTAGATCACAAACCTAAGTAAGTTTAAATGCTTTACTTACAGTAATCAGAGGTCTCACTTAAAAATACAAAAGTTAGTTTTCAAACATGGTGTCTAGAGCTCGGGAACTCCACCCTCATGTGTCTGGTCAGTTACATGGTTCGAAAAGAGAAGACAGAAAGGAACAGGAAACAAGCCTTACTTCCTCCTTCCCAGAAGGTGAGTTGGCGTGACCTAGCTTTGCCTTCTCTATAAATTTGCAGCTCTGTGGTCCTTAACTCCTTCATTTATTAACTAGCATAGACATGCATCGTTAGGTTTGACTGCAAAATCTCCCACATATTCCAGCTGCAACACAGCTCTTGAAATATTTCTGATGCGGAGAGTTGAACAGTCAGTGACAGACACAAACCAATAAATTCTGTGCAGCACCATTGAGTACTGGCCCGCTGTGGTGGAAGATGCATTTCTGCTGCATATAATTGCTTTGCAGTAATTTTTTTACCCATAAGTAAGTAGAACAATTCTCCTGAACATTGTTCACATTTGGGGAAATTGCAGTTGGCTGTGGTTTCCAGGCACATGCACCCTGCCTTTACAAGCAGCGAAAAATTTACAATTAGGATTATCACACAGGATAATGTGCTGCACAGTTTTCTACCGGGAAGTAATTTTTGTGTAAGAATTATGTGTAAAGTGGCCTTAATCTGGCTGGTTCTGTTCCCCGCTATAACATTATTTATTTGATTAATTCTGGAGGGACTTTACAAGATAAATGCTATTGCCAAGGTGTAACTATTTATAATCAGATTGACATTGCATAGTCCTCCACTTCTTGAGATTTTGTTCTGAAGAGCAGACAACTAATTGAGATAAATGTCACGGTAGCAATGTAACAATGGTTCTTCTTAAAGACTGACATTTGGAACATACCTCTGTATAACCTGAAAACTTGCTTCTAGCATATTATAGACAGGTTGATCCAGTAAGAAATATTATTGTCTTACATTGCATATGGCTGGAGAAGTTGTAATGCTCTGTAGTTGGTTTCTGTATGATCCTGTAGGGTGCACTGGAAGATAATTATGACCTGACAGCATAATACAACAAGTTAGGCCAGCACTAGAGTTCTTTTTATCCAATCCTATATGCTTGTTTTTCAGAGTAGTGGCTATTAGAATTGGGCCATTAGTGTTGTTTGGGCAAATTGAATACAATGAGGCAATTGACATTATAGTCACTGCAATAGTTATGGGTGTGTTGATTTTTCCAGAGGACTTATTGATTCATTTCTTTGTTGGGCTCCTTGCAGATGAGGAGAATGAATCAATAAAAAGTATAAGGAAGGAGAAAATGATGAATTGTGACCCCGGTAGCAACGACGAAAATAAATTAATCTATATTTAGTTTGATTATAACGTGCTTGTTTGGTATAAATTGCTATAATCTAAAAAGAAATCACTTTAAAACATTGTTAGTCACTTTTTCAGCTAAAGTAACATTATTGGAAATGATACAAGACCTGATTTTCATGCGATGATCTGTGGAAATTATTGCCCTGGCAGAATAACTAAAAATGTTATCTTGTATAGCCACATTAAAAAAGAAACCCAACTAATACGTACTTTATATTGGAGGAAAATTGGGCATGACTCCCATGTCCTCTCTGACTTTGGAGGTAAGTTGAGACGAGCATTTCCTACACCTCCATGTCTGTTGGGTGAGTGGGGCCAGCCAGTGTTAGCCACATTGCTTGGCCCTACCCCAGATGTACTCACATTGGAGAAGATGTCTGCACTGATAAAGCCCACACAAGCATAGACTTCTTTGGTGCAGATACCTACGCAGATACCCATGTAGGGCAGCGTTTCCCAAACTTGGGTCTGCTGCTGTTTTTGGACTACAATTCCCATCATTCCTGACCACTGGCCTTGCCAGCTAGGGATGATGGGAGTTGTAGTCCAAAAACAGCTGGAGACCCAAGTCTGGGTAACACTGGTGTAGGGTGTGTAGCAGGCATTTTAAGCCAGCTTTTCTAATGCTATGGTGAATTTGAACTCCTCTTATCTTTTTGTGTTTCTTTTACATCACTGTACATGTCTTTGAAATCATGGTTTTAAGTGGCATATAAACCGCTAAAATGTTAAAAAAAATATGTCCTGAAACTCTCAGTCTAAAAAAATGACCAGAGCTGTGAAAAGCCCCATGTATTAATATTAAAATGCCCTTCAGAGACTTCAGGAAGTCACCACCTCTTGGTCTCTGCAGAACAATCAGTTTAGGTCTACCCAATGGGGTAGGGTGCATATTTATATGCTATATGAATGTAAATGTCTCAGATCTAATATATAGCTCTTTATCGGGACCCTGAGGATCTTTGAATCATGCCAATCATTCAGTTATACTGCTCGTATCCACTATGCAGGGTCCTATCAGCATCAACAGTGTTTTAGTATTATTTGGAAACAATTACAGTACTGTACTCAAAGACTTAGAACTCAATAATCAAACTAGATACATGTAGCAGTCTCACTGTTCCCCACCCCCACCCCGCCTGCCAATGAAAAGCAGCCATAGGGGCACTGCAAGTTCGATTAATGAAACAGCAGGAGGAAAGGTCTCATTAACCCTTTCCCCTCGCAGAAGGAAAGCCGTCATAACCCTTTGTGAAAGGATAGTTCAGTGTTAAGAGTGTCTGCCTTGGAAAAAGTCTCAGGTTCAATCCCTGGTATTGCTAACGTAGCCAATACAAAGTTAGCTAGAACAATAGTCGGATTCAGTTTATTATGTTGCTCTGGCTATTCCTTTTGTTTCCGCTCAAAATCATGTCCATCTCCCAAACTGCTTTTCCACCAACAGGGGAAAAGACTTGAATATCATGCTCATCATCCCGCCAATAAAACTTGCAGTTTTCCAATTTTCTTTGAAAGAAGAAAAGTAGAAAGTTGGGAAGCTGTTACATGCACCTGCTGTGTAATATATAATATGAAATATTTGGTTTGGCACTAGCACAAATTAATTAAAGTTACCACAGAACACAATAAATGTCCCTTGGGCCATTTGTCTTATTCTGCCATGAACCATTACAATGAAGTCACTCTAAGTAGATTCAGCCTTGCCTCCAGTCTGCAGCCATAAGTCATGCGAAAGTCCATAGAAAACAAACATTTGGTGAAGCCATATATTGGACTGTGGTTAGGCACTGGGTAGATGATCCAGCCTTGGGGCATGGGGATATTTGCAATTATTTGACTCCACTACGAAATCCTCTTTGCAATTTATTGGTGTTGCTGTGAAAAATGGGACTTGTGAGAGCCAGTTCAAAACTGAGAGCCAGTTCAAAAGTGTAGAAAAGCCTAAGTATTCTCCAAATGAGTTGAGTAAACACAGCAGGGTGGAGAGCACTAGCTGTCATTCTAGTCACTGCCCATGGGTTGAATAGAGACTGAAGTGAAGACTCCCTGCACAAGGTTCTGTAATGTGTGCGGAGCCTCCATCAATAAATGAAACTCTCCACTTTACACAGTCACCTTCCAGCTCATGGAAGGTGATGAAAACAGTAGGGATGAGGATGGGTCATCTCTCCCCTTTGTGTGTTTACTGAACTTACTCAGAAAATGCCTAAGGAGAATTTAAGTTTAGAAAAGACTAAGAATGCAGGTGAGAGAAACTGCATGTTTGAAAACTCACACTGAATTTAGAGTATCTCAGGATGTTCAAAGCTCATCAGGGATAGTTCTAAACATGCACGGTGCTCTCAAGGACAGGAGCTTTCAAGCCTACAATTCACCATCTGCATTCCTCTGAGGAGTAGAGTCCCATAAGATCTGCACCAAATCTTTTCTAATAGATATTAGAATCTTCTCTGAGGGCCACGTTCTGTTAAAATGTTGACAATGTGAATTACCGTGTACCAATCTAGAGTATAAGTGTTGGTATAAGCCTTGTGGATACAGGTTCTGTCCAACACTAGTCATCCTCAGAGAGCTGACCAACTGAAATTAATGAGCCTAAGTTAGTCATGTTTATTCATTTCAAAGGATTTACTATGTGTATGACTAATGGTGTCATTGTTGAAACAAAAAATTAAAAAAATTCCTTCCAGTAGCACCTTAGAGACCAACTAAGTTTGTCATACCTATGATAGGTCATACCTATGTCATGCCTATGATAGGTCATACCTATGACAAACTTAGTTGGTTTCTAAGATGCTACTGGAAGGATTTTTTTTTATTTTTTGTTTCGACTACGTCAGGCCAACATGGTTACCTACCTGTAACTGGTGTCATTGTTGTTATTGCCAGAGTTTCTATGTTGACTTTCAGGCAAGGTAATTCACAAAGGTTCACACACCAGTATAAAATGTACCGGTATGCTTAAAAGAAAGCAACTTAGCAAAAGTTAATGCCAACATTTCTAAAAAAATTAAAAGCCAAATACATCCTTGTTCTTGCCAAAAAGAACAGACCCACATATTTGTCAGAGTCAGCAAGAGTCAATCCTTAGGGAGCAGTTCCTCCTCATCAGGGTCCCCAGCAGTGGGGTGGGCAAGGCAGTGGGAAACCTTGCCCCTTGGTGATCCAGCACAGTTTCTCCTGCCACAATGTTGGATGCAGTCCATTCATTCTATCAATGTGTTAGCCATTTCCCCTCTTCCCATTTTAGTCATCCTATCCTGTGGACTCGGCAGAGGAATATTTAAAACACAACGAAGTACCAAATCCTTTCCCTTTTGCCTCCCCTCTCCCCATTATCCCAAATCAATTAAGCGCTCATACAAAGGTCACAGATCCCCTGAGTGCACATATAACCGAGTCCAGATGACTGACACACCCTTCTCAATGGCCACAGTCTCACATCTGGTGCTTAGCAACCATGACACTGCACTCTGCCAAAGACATTTGCCTCTTCTCTTTTGAAATACCAGGTTGGGGGTACCAGGTTGAGAACACTCAGTTTGGAAAGAACAGAGCAGGGAGTTGATGTTGATCCCCAGTTGCTGTTGCTGCAAATGGCAGGACCCTAGAGGGAACTTATTATGCAGAAAGTTGCTGCAAGCTTGTTTTCACAAGAAACCTGAAAATGAATTTGCTTCCCCATGCCATTTTTTTTGAAAAATTCTCTTGTGTAGCAGCCGTGCAAATATTTATCATCATCATCATCATCATCTAGCATCAGCATTAACACCTGAAGATTGTGTGGCCACAATTAAAATTTAATTAATTTTTTTAAAAAAACCCAGTAGCGGCTTGTGAGACATTGCAGGTGGGTCACCGTTGCTCTCCCAACAAAGTGGGTCACTGATGCTTACTGTGAGGGTAGAAGCAAGGAGTGGGGAGCTCAGCGCATTGTGCCACAGCAGGACCCTCAGAGTGGGTCTGCTACCATGTGTTGCTTCTCACCCAGTGGTGGAGGAAGCTGCTTTATCACCCGGGGGCGAAAAATTTCCATGCCCAGGGGGCAAGGCGGGGCGTCGTTACGTAATGATGCATGCGTCGCTATGTAATGATGCATGCGTGCTACGTAGAGGGGGATCGCAACCCCCCGCGACTTCAAAACGGAGCCTAAACGGAGCGTCCAGGCTCAAGGTAGATAGCCCGCTGGCGCAGCACGCCCGCTGCACCGGTGGACTATCTGCCTGGAGCCTGGACGCTCCGTTTAGGCTCTGTTTTGAAGTTGCCGGTGTGTGTGCGATCCCCTCTATGTTGTACACATGTGCAGCATCCCGCTGCACATGCATGCTACGTAGAGGGGGATCGCGCCCCCGACTTCAAAATGGAGCCTAAACGGAGCCTCCAGCCTAGAAAGCCTCGCTTGGCACGGTGGGCGGGCGCCACCCTGGAGCTGGATGGGGGTGACAGTCGGCGCCCCCGACTCCCAAACCTCCAGCCTCCAGGTTAAAAGCTTGCTCGGCGCAGTGCGCCGTGCCGTGCTGAGCGGGCTTTTTACCGGGAGGCTGGAGGAGCTCACCTTGGGAGTCGCTGGGTGGGGTGCCGACTGTCACCCTCCCTCCCAGAGTGGAACCCGGGGCAGACCGCCCCTATCACCCCACCCTTGCTATGCCCCTGTTCCCACCCATCCTTTCTCCCTCCCAGCGCCAGGGACTACTGGCCACCCCACCCCCAAACCAGTGCTCTTTAGGGAGTCCATTCTCACCATACTTTGCAGGTAACTTGCAGAAATTTATGGAATAACATTCTTTAGATGCTGTTATGGTTCGGCCAGGTAGGATTTTTCTTGTTGTTTGCATGGATTTGCAGTGGTATAGAACTTTGATTTACTACTTTGGTAAACAACAAGGAAGGTGACTTCTGTTTGTCATCTAGGAACTGCTTTTTGAAGGTAATAACAATTTTCCGTTCTGGCAGTAGGTGAGAGTGCACAATGCAGGCAGCAAGCTATAATAATTATTAATGCCATCTGTGTGACACCATCTCTGTGGTAGTTATAGTAACAAAGCAAACATTTCAGCAGCATCTGATACTAAGAGCCTGTTATGGGAGAGACTTATTTTTCATAGATTTCATGCATTTAAGAGTACATAGCTGGTAATCACAGTTCCTTTCCCCCAGTGTGCTTCTTCAACTCCATTCTCAGCTCTCAGTTCACCCAATTTGGACTACAGTACAAATTATTTCAGTGCACATGTGTGTACTAGACTTTGCAAATTGTTTGCTAGTCTTTGCAAACTGCCATTGTGCCAGTGAGAAAATTATAGTAACTGCTAAATATGTGTTTATTTCAACACAAATTTTAAAACATTGTAGGTTTTTAATAGGCCAGCTGGAATAAAATGCCCTCTAGGGTGTCTGACTCTCTCGCCTCCAGTATGGAAAAAAAAAAGTGTTATTATACTCTCACTGGTCTTAGATTTTTGGTGAGTTTACCAGATGCTGATGTCTTTATTTTATAGCACCATACAGTGGCTAATTTTTGCATATTGGGCTGAATCCAGAGTATGGACCCCTCCAGACTGCTGTTTTGTTGCCAGTGTAAGTATTTTCTTGACACAATAATTGTGCATTAGCAGTGGATTTATTAGTTGTTCTGTGATGCTGCCTGGAGGGGCAATAGTGCAACAAAGGTGGGACAAAAATAAACAGGAACATTTGTGGTATAAAAAGTTACAGGTTTCCAGTGGAAAGTTACAGGATATGCACTGCTTGGGAATGAAGCAGTATGACTGCCCCCAAATCATTTTGAAAGCAGGTTCATGTATGACTGAATCATCACAAATCTACTATATCCTTTGGAAAGTGGTATGTCTGTCTGTCTGTCTGTCTGTCTGTCTGTCTGTCTGTCTGTCTGTCTGTCTGTCTGTATGTTCTCTATATATTTGAACACCTCTTGAGACATCATCGCCTAACTGGGAATAAGGGTTTCTGAGGTGCAGATGGTGCTGTTGACATATGGATGCTGGCCAGCATTTTGAAACAAAATGGTGGGCCAAAACGTGACTTTGGCGTAACTTTGCCCATTTTTGAAATAGGTTCAGTTGCCTCTTGAGATACTGTTGCCAAACTTTGCATGGGGGTTTACGAGGTTAGGGCAGCAGTCTTTGTCAGTGTTTGGATACTAAGCACCATTATGGATCGGGATGGTAGACTGCAACATGACTTTGGACTGACATCACCCAACTTTTGGTACGATGGGTCCAAACTCACAAATAGCATTATCAATTTTAAAATCACAATTTTTTTGGGGGGGGGGCCCTCTAAAAATACCTAAGCAGCGCCAGACACTCCCTGCTAGTACACAATAACGAAAACCCTGTGATAGCTGCACTTCGGTCTCATTGAAAGCAATGTGAAAAGTCAGCAATGATTTAACGTAAGACTCATCCAGCTAAGTGTAATCAATATAGCCTGGAATAAAATCCATTGATTTAACATGTGAACACTGCCACCCAACCAGTACACTGTTCATACATGGCAGCAGGACTGTGCGAGTGCAGCCTTGTAAAATAAACTATAATAGGGGGACCAGCTTTTTGAAACAGAAGAGAATGAAATCAGACCACTTGTTTCCCCTCCTGAATAGCTGGTGTGAATGAAACATATTATACAGGGACAAGCTTTCATACTCCCAGGCGCTACATCAGAAAGGTGCATTACCTGTTCATGCCTGCAGATCCTCACCCAGTAAGGAATACACATGCAGGAACCTGCGTGGCTGTATGTCTGTGTATCTCTTACTTATATTGGAGGGACTCCAAGAGACAGAGGTGAGTTTTATCAATTAAGAACTGTTGTTAGACTCCAGACCCCATCAGCCCCAGTCAGCATGTCAGGGATGATGGGAGTTGTAGTCCAACAACATCTCTCAGGCCACAGGTTTCTAATCTGTAGTCTAATGTTTTTCCTCTGAGATAGGTACATTTCTTGCTCCTTTGCAGGTGAATCGTTAATGGATCCTAAACACAGGAGTGCTGCAAGATATGAAAATGTTGTGCCGTCATCCATGTGGTGTCTTCTTAAAACCTGTGACACTTGTGGGGCTTTGCAGGTTGTCTTTTGTCTGTGATTGATATAACCATCAAATGTAATAAGGTATTGTGTTCCAGCTTTATTAATCATTTCACGCCACGTTCCTGTTCCAGTGCTAAAAAGTGCTCCTTGGCAATTCTGGATAATTTATTGCTTCAACATCTCTATAATTAGCAAATTCATTATTTTCAGCAGCTACACTTCATTTCAGTTAACTTCATCACAGCTGGCTTATCATCATAAAACAGCAAATGACTTTCAGTGGTAAATCTTACTAGCATTTGATACCTGCGGGGGAGCTTCTGACAGTCCAGTTATCCATAATGCTTAATAACACCAACAATACACATAAATGTAGGGAGAGAGATCTACGGAGACTAGTACACTGCAAGCTCCCCCAGCCCAAAAGCTGTAGCCCAAAACATCTGGTAGCTGTAGCCCAAAACATCTGGAGGGCATCAGGTTGGAGAAGGTTGATGCACAATATGCTTACCCTAGTTTCCATCAGAAGGCAATTAGGAAGGCCCCATGTTGGCTTGGGGCAGATGTGTTCCAAAATGAAAGTAACAGACAGAGAATTCTGTTTGCCTTTGGAAATGAAATATATGTAGACCAAAATGGAATAGGGATATTATTTGGAGAGGAGTCATACCTAGTCCTCAGTTTTATTATATCTTGTTCTTTGATGTGCCACGGTGAATTAAGACGCTACATTTGTTTCTGCAGTCAAAAGAAGATTTGCCCTGCTTGCCTAAGATTATGCAATTATGTGTGGTTATTTTTATGCATCATAAGAAGGAAAAAAAATGAACTGCTGTTGCTCCACTGCACCCTCCATAAGAGCATGTTCTCCGTACGCTTTTCTATGCTTGGCATTTAACCTTGGCATTTCAGCAGTAATCAGTGCTCAAAAGATTACATTGAAATGCTATTCATGTTGCTATAGTGAAAGTGACAGCAGCAATAACCATGTGTAGTCCAGCACATCCAGTAAATTTATGACATGGTGCTAAAACTCTGCTGCATTTTCCAGCTTGCTGCAAGCCTTTGGAGAGAAACAAACTTCAGAGCAAAACCCCTTCGAAAAAACAAAGCACTTTTTGCCGGCTGATTGTACCTGGCAGACCAATCCCATGTCATCCTCTTTGATTTCCCAATGGGATTTAATGGCGGACAAACAGAGCAGAGATGTTGAAGAAGGGGACCCGAGGAGCTCTGCCATCACCCATTTTGCCTGCCTGTGTGCCCTTTTTATTACACATTCATGATGGTTTGTGTTCATGATGCTATCAAGGCAGTTCTACGTGATTCCACTTTCAGTATTGTTTGTGTCTGCAAAAGTTTTAGGGTGAGTATACTGCTCCATTTCCAGGTCAGTAATTCAACAGTATCTCCAGGAAAAATAACACTATAGCACACCATGGACAACAACTCTCACCTTCTCTGACCACTGACCATGTTGCCTGGATCTAATGGGAGCTGGGGTCCAATGATGTGTGTTGGTGTTAAGTATAATTGGTTTAATTGACACTGTTGTTTTCTGCTAGCTAACACTTGAATGTTTAACCTTAGAACACACGAGAGGCCTTGAAGTGCAAATTCACCATCTTGAAGGGAGTTGCCTTTGAGTCTTTGTTCTCAAACTCTTGGCTAGTGAGGATGTAAATGGCTCTCCAGGAAAACAGCTACAGGCACAATGAATGCTGTAAGGGAGAGACCTTTGCTTATAGGTCTGTTAAGATTATTTCAAATTTTGTAAGATGCTGAGCCTATGCTTTGGACTGGTATATGTCTTATGGAACTGTTTGGATGTATCATTTGATGTTTCTGTTTTGTTTTGAAGAAAATTTGAATAATATTTTGAATAATACTTTAATGGATTTGGACAATGCTTCATTTCAAAAGGGGTTAGTTTTCATGCATCCAGTCATTTCAAACTGTGCAATACTACTAATATCTGCAATAGTTGGTTGTTCCAAACCTAGAAAATAACATATTGTCCCAGCCTAGTGTGAATGGGTAAATGTGGGCTCCCAAGGAGATCACAGCCACTTTGCTTTTCCTCCATCAAGGTTGCTCTTGTCTAAAGGAGACACCTTACGTCATGCTAGGCTTAGCTCACAGGACCAGTGCAGCAGCAGACAGACAGATGCAAGAGCCCACACACTCATGCTATGGTTTGGCTTAGTATCACATGTGAAGTGAGCCATTGCTGCCCTGTGTTCAGTAGCAATGCCTTGCTTGTGCCTGCTCCAGTCACATAGAAGCAAATTGCTATGGGAGCAATAATGTTGAAAGTCAAAGAGGCTGCTAGAGCAAAGACAGTTTCTTCAAATATCAGCATTTATTTATCTTTAGGTGGAATTTCCAAACAGAAATAGCTCTAGTAAACAGAGGAGGGCTGATAAATGCCATATAGAGAATTCCTTGGCTGGCATAGTACGTATATTTATCTTCCTGGTCTCCAAGAATTCCTAGTGGTGCCACTGTTTTCAGAAGAAGTGAAGCTACATATAGCATTTCTAGTTTCTGTGTTTCTTCCAGTTATGCTCAGAAAAGGACTTATGGAGGGAAGGAAGGAAGGAAGGTGGTTGCATGACTGAGTGCCCTTCTCTGAAATACTGTAGGCCTATACAGTGGTACCTCGGTTTATGAACATAAACTGAAGCGAACTTTCCCATTGAAAGTAATGGAAAGTGGATTAATCCGTTCCAGATGGGTCCGCGGAGTTCGTAAACTGAAAATTCGTAAACTGAGGTGTTCATAAACCGAGGTTCCACTGTATTGCTATAACTACTGAGCTGACTTTAAAAAATGTAACTGTTAGAATAGCTGTCCTGAGTTTAAGAAATCCGGTGAGCCAACTGATCAATCAATAACTATAAATCAATAACTATAAATAACTATCCTTATTACCAGAATGTGTTTCTAATTATACAGAACAGAGCAATGAATTAACTGGTGTCAACACACTGCAACACACCTTCCTCTACCCACTTCTTTCAGCACATTAATATATTACTTTTGTGTTTCAATACTGTTAACACTGTTAAGTAAAGTAAATGCCAGCAGCAGCAGCAGCAGCGGCAGCAGCTGGATTTATTATCCATTCTGATATGCTCCCCTAATGTAGGCACAGATCACTGCAAGGAAGTGGGCTCATAACCAGAGCTTCGAAGGCAAGGCCATCAATCACGTTTTTCTTTTCTTCAGCTCAATTAACAAACACATTTTTCTTTCTGCTTAGTTTGTTTTCTCCTTTTTCTCCCGTGCCGTCTCTGTTTGTTCTCTCTTATCTCAACTTCCTGCGCTGATGAACAGGCGGGGGTGGGGGCTGAACACGGACGAGGCATTTGCTCATCAATTTAAGGGCAAACATTATACTTATTCAAATAGTTCGAGAATAACTTTGCCCTTGTCACATAGCACCTTGTCACAATGGCATTATCACCATTGTACTAATGCAGCTGTGTGTATACCCAATATAACTCGGTCCTTGCATAGTTGTTCTCGCTATGGTCTCGCCACAAATGGAAGATTTGGTCTTGTCTGCCCGCCATTCAGCTAATTCCTAATGGCGCTTACCCATGTAGACAGAGCAGGGGTGCCAACTTGCCCCCCACATTGGGGGTGTGTGGCATCGTGTGATGTCATACGCACATCATGCACAATCCAGGAGCCCCCCCCCAAGATCCCCATTGTGCCCTGATGGTGGTGGGGGATGGGGAGCGCAGAGGGTGATCTTCACCCTCTGTACGTCCTGCCCCCACCTGGTGGGCCAGTGCTTGCCCTTCAGTGGCGGGAATGGGAATAATAATACAGTAATTTTTCCTTTATACCCCACCCATTTGGCTGAGTTTCCCCAGCCACTCTGGGCGGCTCCCAACAGAATATATAAAACAGCGACAAACCATCAAACATTAAAAACTTCCCTAAACTGGGCTGCCTTCAGATGTCTTCTAAAAGTGAGATAGTTGTTTTTCTCTTTGACATCTGATGGGAGGGCGTTCCACAGGGAGGGGGCCACTACCGAGAAGGCCCTCTGTCTGGTTCCCTGTAGCTTCACTTCTCGGAGTGAGGGAACAGCCAGAATGCCCTCAGAGCTGTACTTGTGTCCAGGTTGAACGATGGGGGTGGAGATGCTCCTTCAGGAGGGGTGTTTGCAACCTCTCAATACCGGGGGGGGGGGGGCGCCTCGGCCCACACATATTAAAGGAACTGAAGCTCCTGTCACCCCCTATAGTTTGCCTCTCTGACACCGAGTTAATATCATGTTTATAAAGTACTTACTCCGTAGTGTGCAGCTCTATCACACTAGCGCAGTGTTCACCTCTTGTGCAAAGGAAGTGAAGCACTTACCAGCCTTTGCCATCAGCCAGGGCAACATGTGCCACAGGGAGCCTACCTCTCTTGCATCTCAGGAGGAACATGACACCAACCAGATGTTGGGTAATAACGCCAAGGCCTGGTGTCTCCCCCCAACTGCAGGTCGCCCGGGATTCATCACTCCGGCCTCCTGTCATGCTGATGTGGCCCATATCCAGGAACATGAGCACACAACAAGCAGAGTTCAAAACAGAAGCTCAGCCTTGAGTAACATCTAAGCCTAATTTATTGCAAAATAAATCAGATTTAACACAACGAAGAAAACATGGTCTCTCCCTCTGTCTTTCTTCTTGGAGAGAGAGCTGCAAAAGCAATACAGAGTGGAAACAGCGTACAGTATCTCCCTATCTGCCCACAAGAACCCAATAATCAGTGCTGGAATGTAAACAGACATGTGACATGTAACAATCCCACACACACATCTGCAGCGCGGGAGGAATGGAATTCTCAAGACCAGATGCTACCCGCTGGCCAAAGAAGAAGAAGTTACAGGCAGCTCGCTTCCTCTTTATCTGCCGACACTTGCATTAGGATTTTGTACTTCTGCATTTTGTCCTCCTTTACAACAGCCGTCAAACATGTCAACGTGTGAAATTAATGTTGAAGCTGGTTCCCTGATAGTAGGTGTATGAGAAAAGATGCAGTTCTTGGAAGTATTTGACGTTTTTATATTGCCGCATGCATCCATCAAGTTCAACGGGGCTCAGGTGAACACAAGGCCTGCAGACTTCCCTTGATATATTGGAGCAATTGTGTGCGGATGCTTCCTCAGGAGTCGGTCCAGGTTCTTTCAGGGTCTCATTTGAGTCACGCTCTAGAGATTTGCTAGAAATTATTTTCTCGGCTTCTGAGCACAGCTGGACTTACACAGTGAAAGAAAGAAAGAAAGAAAGAAAGAAAGAAAGAAAGAAAGAAAGAAAGAAAGAAAGAAAGAAAGAAGCTCAAACTTTCAAGAATGAGGAGACACTCCTTGTTCATGTGACCTGTTGATTAGGAAAGGTGAGCCCAGCTGAGGCAAATGCCTCAGGTGGCAGGATCTACAGGGGCAGCAGATCCAGCCTCCACTGTTGTAGTGGCAGCAAGAGCTGCTGTGCAGGCTAAATCTGCCACCTCTACAAGTGGCCTCTTGGAGAATAGGAGGTGCTGCTGGTCTCCTCTCATTCTTGTTCCTGATGTAGATTTTTATTTCCCCCTTGTTCCTGATTGATGTAGATCTTCATTCACCCCCTCCTCCCTGGTGGGGGTGACGCCATTTTGTTGTTCATCTCAGGTGCCAAAATGTATTGGACTGGTCGTAGTATTGAGTAACAAATGGGTAAAGGTAAAGGGACCCCTGACCATTAGGTCCAGGCGCAGACGACTCTGGGGTTGCAGCGCTCATCTCGCTCTATAGGCCAAGGGAGCCAGCGTTTGTCCACAGACAGTTTCCGGGTCATGTGGCCAGCATGACTAAGCCACTTCTGGCGAACCAGAGCAGCGTACGGAAACGCCGTTTACCTTCCCGTCAGAGCGGTCCCTATTTATCTACTTGCACTTGACGTGCTTTCTAACTGCTAGGTGCGCAGGAGCTGGGACTGAACAATGGGAGCTCACCCCGTCGCGGGGATTCGAACAGCCAACCTTTTGATCGGCAAGCCCTAGGCTCTGTGGTTTAGACCATAGTGCCACCCAGGTAGGAAATGGGTAGGAAATGGTATATCATTTGTTACCTCATTCAAATCCACTTGTTTGGGTGTAGGTGAGCTCACCTCATAGCTGTCAAGTTCTCCCTTTTTTTAAGGGAAATTCCCTTATGCTGAATAGGCTTCCTCGCGAGAAAAGGGAAAATTTGACAGCTATGGCTCTCCTGTCTCTATCATTAGCACGCATCCTCAACTGAGCATCTGGTGCAGGGAATGATAGACAAAGGGCGATCTGACACCAAGTCCCTTTAAGACAGTGTTTCTCAACCTTGGGCCCCCAGCTGTTTTTGTACTACAACTCCCATCATCCCCGGCCACTAGTCCTGCTATCTAAGGATGATGGGAGTTGTAGTCCCAAAACAGCTGGAGACCCAAGGTTGAGAAACACTGCTTTAAGAAGAGATTGAGGGAATCAGGCAAAGGCAAGACCAGGGCCTGCACCATCTCTTCGCACCATCACACAGAGCAAACAGACCATCTCTTCGCACATCACACAGAGCAAACTTATAGCTACTGCCCTGTAGGAGGGCATATCAGTTGTTGGATCCGACTCCCGTGGGGCTGGTTCTTTCATTTTGTGGTTCTTGGTGTTTTATAAGTGTTGTTAGCTGCTTTGAAGACTCTGATTGAAAAGTGGGATTCCAATATTCTAAATAAATAGAAAACTTGGAAATTAACTCAAACTTAAGTAAACTAAAACATAAATGAACTTAAAAGGCTCAATTTCTTCTGGTATGTGCTATTAAAATGCTATATTAAATGAAGTAAAATGGGATGAGATAAAATTAATTTATGCAAATCTGAATAAAATTACCATATGTAAAACCTAAATGAATAAAAGCATAAAATAAACTTAAAATTCTGAATTTCCCTGACGAAACACAGCATTCTCTTTCAGGATTTTTTCCCTCTTACTAGTTGCTACAGACAGAAAATGTACAGTCCTATAGTTATATATTTATCCTGTCTCCTGGAAGCTTTCCCCAAGAATTGTTCTTTCAACGCATTATATAATGGGGAATATATACTGTAACCATATGTATGTGTTCAGATTATGACATGTGCCTGAAACTTCCTTCTGAAACAGCTGAAGGCATGAAAGTTAAAAGGACTTTAGTCAGTGCTATTTTTATAGAAAAAGAGGTACCAGACCTCACCATGAACACCTCCCTCGTTCTGTTACAATGGTAATGGCACCCGCCTGAGAGGTGCTGGAACAGAGTTCTAGTGAGTTCCAGCTGAAAAAAAGCCTCAACTTTAGTAAATACCATCCTGTGTTTCTGGGAATTCTTACGAGGTAGTACAAAAGGAATGCACTCTTATACAATGGCGCCGTTTTAGAAACTGATGCAAATGCTCTGTCCATCAGAAGGGATACCTCAAACCAGGGCGGCACACCCATGAGGCAAGGTGAGGCGACTGCCATGGGCAGCAGGATCCATGGGGCAGCAGATCTGACCTCTAAGGAATGCATTGCCCTCTGCTGCCACCATGGCGGCAGCAATGGCCGTACCCAGTGCTTTTCTTCTAGAAGAAGGGTGGCAGAACGCCCCATGAAGTTGTTACAGTATGTGCCACACTTTTAACCAGTGCTTTTCTTCTAGGAAAAAAGAGTGCCGGTACTGTGTTCCCTTGGGTACCCCCAGAAAAAAAGCACTCCTGCCACCTCCTCGGCAGCCCCTCCCAATACCGCCTCCACAGTGACCTCTCAGTGAATAGGAGGCGCTGCTGGTCTCCTCCCAACCAGGAGGAAGGAAATGATGGGAGTTGCCCTCTGGGGTCTCCTGGGTTCTTCACTCACCCAGCATGATTCAGAGTGGGCCTAATTCCCCCCCCCCCAGTAGCATCAAAGGCATGAAGAACAAGCAAGTTCCTATTTATGGTTTTAATTCAGTCATCTGGTTGCAAGACAAAGAATCCATGTCTCCACACATGGGGGATGTTGCCTACTCAGAGTCCCTCCCCTTCTGTCCCCAACAACATCCTGAGTCCCTACAGAAAGTCCCAGGAGTCATACGCCTCTGCATTCTCAGTTCTTTAATGCGAAGTGATTGAGGAGCCCGTGGAGAAGGAGGCTCTCCCAGGAGGTCTCTGCTGGCTGCTCTCTCACTCCTCACTCCGCTATCTCGTAACTTGGCAGTTCTTCATTCAGCTGTAATTCAGCCCTGCCTTCTCCTCTTGAAACTGCAGGAGACAAGGGGTGTGTGTGTGAATCTTCCGCCCTCTCCCTCCCCTTCCGAAGAGACAGAGGGGACAGTTCCCATCCTTCCTGCTGAGTCCAGTCCCTGACAGGGCCCGTTCCCCACTCTGCAATGGCCTTTGATTCCCACTTCAACCATCCAGTAGGGTTGATTTGATCCCCACCCAGTTCTTCCCCTTCTTACCTGGTGGGGAGGGTGTGCCACTTCAGAACCACTGGTGGAGGAAGAGGAGTGCCCTGGGGCGCATGCCAGCCCCGCCCCAACCTGCTCTCCGCTCCCTCCAGTGCCAGAGCATGAAGCTCCGCCACTGTTCATAACTACATCTCTCTCTTTTTAAAAATGTTTCTCTATGAACTTTTACGGATTTTCTGTTCAAAATCTGAGTGAAAATGAGATGGGGTGGACTTATTCCTGTCCTCATGCATAACTCCAAAGGATTGGGCTTTAATGGGTCCATCTAACTGAACTGAATGGCATTCAATTCTCATGAGACTAACCCAGGATTGTGCTTCTAGGCTGCCAGATGAAGTTTGATGGTTTTCAAATAGGTTTTTTGTACCTTGCATAAAATTCTATAGAGTTCATGAAAGCTGCTTCTGTCTTTTGCATTTTTAAGACAAATCTTTAATCCTATCCGAATTAATTGCTTCTACTTTCAACATGGACTTTCAACAAGAGATGTGGACTAATGGTTGAAGAGTTAATGAGCAGGACAGAGGCGGGAATGTCAAACAAGAACAGCCTTGCATATTTTGAGGGAAAGTGCCAAATTTGGTATTGTCCACCAGCTTTGTGCAAATCTCTTAATGGTGGGACCCGGGTGCACAAATTTGTAAGAATGTCTTTGGGTTTCAGCTGGAGTCAAGACCTGGCTCTTAGGCATCATGAATTCAATTTTATGTTTCTCTAACATCCCCTCAACGTGTAACGGGAATCTCTAGGTTGAACCAGGAGAAGGATTTGCACAGAGAGGGAAGAGCAGAAGGATTTGTCTGCAACAGTAGGCAGTTATCCACACTGTTTGACTTATGCTGCCTTGCAAGCAATTCCCCCCCTCCGAAAGCTAAAAGACCAATTTCTGTGTTAATAGGCAAGCCTTTCTGTTGTAGCACTTTTGATTCCTCTACTGAGCACACCATATGTTTAGGCGGGACTGAAAGGACGCTCGGTTAATGAAAAATCTCCACCACATCAGTGAAATACAATGGGACAGATTGTGCCCCAAGATATGCTCGCACAACTTCAATTGACTTTCCTGCCGCTGTTTCTCTCTTCCTGTACATTTCTTTACAGCAACTGAAAGCAGAAAAAAAGAGTCTTCAGCTTCTGGCACTAAAACCAAAAGTAAGAAAAATAAAACTGCAAAGCTCAAATCTACACTCTGAGAAACAAAACACACACAAAGATTGCCCCCCCCATTAGCTATTGAATAGCTGCCTTCAGCTTATTGCCTAGAGTTGGCCAGGATACAACCAAATGCCTCTAGCTTTTCTTTCTTCAGACAATGGAGAATTCCATCAATGCCAGTGTCTTCTAGATTATTCTCTAGAAGGGTGTTTTTTTTAATCACCTGATTTATTTTAATTTGTGCGTGTGCAATAAATTGTGAATGTTATGTGTGCAGCAAAACAAACTGAAGCAGCACTCTGTTTAGTGCAGATAGGCAAAGTGCTGTTGGCGATATTCAGGACTTTTGCACATTTAATTAAAGGTTTCCTTTTTACAGTTCCTGCCCATTTTATTCCTGTTGATTAGGATTAGTGATAAATGGCCCCCAAATGCTCTCCTGAATAGCCTCTATTAATTGCCCTAAACCGCAAGTCTAACAATGTCTAAACAGAATTCAGTGGGGCTTATTCTCAGGTGGGGGGGGACCATAGAATTGGAGCTTTGATGTTTGTTTCTGTTCCCATTGAGGATGAGGGGAAGTTTAATGATAGATCTCCTCATTATTTTTTCCTTTTTTGTATAGTGAAAGAGTGCTAGTTCATTATTAAAAATTAACACACCAAATGGTGACATGTCGCTGTGGTGGGACGGTACTTTTTAATAAAGCGAACGGGTGGGTCACTGCACTAAAATTATTTGTAAGTTACAAACGCCTTTTTGTGCTTTCCAGTCTTAATTGGGATGGAAATTAGAAAGTGTTACTTATCTTCTGCCCACTATGACTCAAATTCCCACTGATTCTACTAGTTTCAGTTCAGTAACTCCTGCCGTTAATAAAAGGGGCGTGGGGAATACAAAATGGAGATAAACCAGGGGTGGGCAAGCTAAGGCCCAGGGGCTGGATGCGGCCCAATCACCTTATCAATCCGGCCCGCAGATGGGCCGGAAACCAGCATGTTTTTACATGAGTAGAATGTGTGCTTTTATTTAAAATGCATCTCTGGGTTATTTGTGGGGCATAGGAATCCGTTCATCCCCCCCCCTTGGTCTTTTTTGGTCTGAGGATTGTGGACCGGCCCACAGCTGGAAAAGGTTGCTGACCCCTGAGATAAACAATACACTGGGTTGTATCCAATGAAGTCATCCCATTAGTGCAAGGACTTCCACTTGCACACAGTGGAACTTCCCCTCCCTTTTCCTTTGTGCCCCCTGGCCTCCAAATCTGCTCTGGAGCGTAGGGGGATGTGGTAAGGTCAGTATGGCGCAAACATACCAGCAGAGCCAACCCAGCACTCCCGATGACAAGTTTGCAGCATGCTGACCTCATTGCCACCACAACACCCCTCCTCCTTCTCTAACCCAGGATACTGCAGCCAGTCCACCAGAGGTCAAGTGAGCTGAGTGCCACAGCCCTACCTGATGTCTATTGCTGCCTCCTCCAGCACTATGGTTATGTAAATCAAGGACGTGGTCCTTCTCCTTCAATGTCACCCATGTTTAGAAGGATGCAATTATTACTGTAGTTTTCCTCTCTGAAGTAGTTTTATATTCCGTAGCTGACATGAGTGAAAACTTATTTCTCACCAAAATGTTATGTACACATCTGCCACAGTAAAGTGCATTCCAGTTCACGGTAATTTCACTCACAACTTGCTAGGGTAAACAATGAATATTAGCTCATGAACTAACAATTATAAAGATACAAGTATATAGTACCCACAAAATTTTATGATCCAAGTCAACTCATATGAGTGTAATCTTTAGATATGATCCAGCCATCAAAGACGTTCTCTGTCTGGGAACTTGCGTAATTCTTGCGGATAAAACATCAAGCAATTAATGAGTTGACATTTTCAATTAGCAATACTGACAAATAAGATATTTCCCTCTGGCCTCGGCAGATGTTGCCGGGACATGAATTTCTTTTACAAAAGAAACCTTTTATATCACCTTGTCAAGCAAAATAAAGTAACACAAGGACAAATCACTTTAACAGTCAGATACTCAGGAAAGATATGGGGGAAAAGAAAATAATAAAGCCTCACATCAAATGTCAGGTGCCCCTGGCCAAATAGCTATCTCTAGTCACAGCAGGGTTTTAGGCTGCGTAGGGACGGAAGAAAGGATCTGTACAGCAAAAAAGGGATTTCACTCTGGGAAACTGTTTCAAACCTTCACAAGGTCAGATGGCACAGAAAGAAGTTATTACTTGAAAGAATTGTGATATATCAATGTACAGCAGTTTCAGAGAAGAACTGAGATTTAGAATTTGCTTATATGTAGGGAACAAGGAGAGAAAAGGGAGGAAATGATGCTTTGGGTTTCATAACAACATTAAAGGTCACTTTCAAGTGCAAGAAACTGAACGAACATCCAACCACAACTGTCTGATCAATATTTCATTGGATAGCAATGTAAGAAGTAACCTTGGGTCAAGAATGGGCCCTCAAACAAAAGAAAGTCTCTGAACTTGCTATTTTTGTAATGCGACTGTTCTTTTTCCTTTCAAACAATGACTCACCGAGTGGTTCACAATGAAATAATACAATACAATTAAAGCATTCCAAATACACGATTCAGTCATACCTCGGGTTGAGTACGCTGAGGGTTGCGTACTTTCAGGTTGCGTACTTGGCAGACCCGGAAGTGTTTACTTCCGGGTTCCGCCGCGTGTGCATGCAGAGAAGCGTTCTGCGCAGAAGTGCTCTATCGACACTTCGCGCATGCGCTAAAGCGCCGCTCAGGCTGCATACTTTTTGGGGTGCGAACGGCACCCCGAAACGGATTGAGTACGCAACCCGAGGTACCACTGTATAAACTAACAGGTTAAAAGCAGTCAAAATAAATTTAAAAAATTAAAAATTGTCCAGTAGCACCTTAGAGACCAACTAAGTTTGTTCTGGGTATGAGCTTTCGTGTGCATGCACACTTTTTCAGATACTGTACTCTGAAACAGAAGTCACCTTATATATAGTGGGAGGGTGGGGTATTTCTCAGAAGGGTAGTAGGAGATGGGTGATTGGCTCAATGGGTATGGTAAACCTGTTGATGACTGATAATGACTGCAATTAGTCCTACAGGAAAAAGCAAGAGATACTATGCAGATGACGAAAAATTGTTTTAGCATGTGTAATGAGACATGAATCCAATATCTCTATTCAGACCAGATCTCTCCATAGTTTTCAGTTTAGTAATAAACTGCAACTTCTCTTTCAAGTCTATTTCTGAAATTTTCTTGTAATAAGACAGCTGCTTTGAGATCTTTTATTGAATGTCCTGGGAGACTGAAGTGTTCTCCTACTGGTTTCTCTGTCTTGTGATTCCCGATGTCAGATTTATGTCCATTTATCCTTTGGCGTAGGGTTAAGCAGTTTAAAAGCAGTAGATGAGAAAGAGTCAGAACTCAAAACGGAACAAACCCTGGGAGAATAAAAGGATTCCTTGCTCCCCAAAGATAGCAAAATGGGCTGCAGCTAAATTTCTCTAGGAGAACCACCTAGGGGGAGCCACCACATAAAAGGTCCTGTTTTTAGGTACGCCTTGACTGTCTTCAGATGGAGGGCACCCAGAGAGGAGATTTGTGTGATGACAATAATGATTTATTAAACTTTTATACCATCCTTAATCTGAAGATCACAGGGCTTTACAATATGAAAACACAAAAATGCATAATACAGTAACAAACAAAACAATACACCCTCCCCAATAGTTTAAAAGACTGTAGATTGTTTATTTAGTCAAGGACCTGGTAGAAGAGGAATGTTTTTGCCTGGCGCCTAAAGATATATGTAAGGAAGGTGACAATGAAGCCTCCCTGGGGAGAGCATTCCACAAATGGGGAGCCACCACAGAAAAATCTTCTTCTTGTGTTGCCACCCTCTCAATCTCTCGTGGAGGAGGCATAAGAAAAAGTGCCTCAGATGATAACTGCAGGGTCTGGGTTGGTTAATATGAGGAGAGGCAGCCCTTCGGGTACTGCACTCCTGAGCTGTTTAAGGCTTTATAGGCCAAACCCAGCTCTTTGAACTGGGCTCAGAAGCTAATTGGCAGCCGGTTCAGGATTGGAGCAGCCAATCCAGGTCAGGATTGGGGTTATATGCTCAAACCATCTTGCTCTGGTGAGCAACCTGGCCGCTGAATTCTGCACCAGCTGAGGTTCCTAAACCATCTTCAGAGGCAGTTCCATTGCAGTAATCTAACCTAGAGGTTACCAGAGCATAGATGACAGAAGTTAGGCTATCCCTGTCCAGACAGGGGAGGAGTTGGGTTACTAGCCAAAGCTGAGGGAAGGCATTCTGTGCCACTGAAGCCACCTGAGCCTCAAGGGAAAGCGATGCACCCAGAAGCTATGTACCTTCAAAGGGAGTGTAACCCCATCAAGAACAGGCAACCTCCCATCCACCTGGTTCAGGGAAACACCCACCAACAGTGCTTCAGTCTTATCTAGCTTGAGCTTCCATGTATTGGCTCTCATCCAGTCCATTACCAAGGCAAGGTAAAACTCCAAATAACATCGACTGCCACACCTGCAGATATAATGGTGTGGCATCAGCATATTGCTGACAATGTACTCCCAAATTCTGGGTGGTTTCATGTACAGCGGTACCTCGGTTTACAAACACAGTTGGTTCCGGAAGTCTGTACTTAACCTGAAGCGTACTTTACCTGAAGCGAACTTTCCCATTGAAAGTAATGGAAAGTGGATTAATCCGTTCCAGATGGGTCCACGGAGTACTTAAACTGAAAATACTCAAACCGAGGCGTATTTAAACCGAGGTATGACTGTAGATGTTAAACAGCATGGGGCGTAAAACCAAACCCAGTGGAAGCCCACTTTGAAGGCTTCATGGGGCTGAAGATCTCAACCCAGGCATACATTGCCAAGAACAAACTCTGTTAAGACTTTGATAGCTAAACATTATCAACGGGGTCTTTTTTAATCCAACAATTTGCTGACTTGTAACTTCTTATCAGGTATTCAATTATTAATTTAATTTCCCAATGCTACTGCCATCTTTGCTGGAATCCCTTCTTCACATATGGAAGAGAATCTGTTATCTAGACAATAAAAATGCAAATTACACCTTTCCCTTATCTTGTGTGATTTGTTTAGTGTGGTTGCCTCAGCAAACCTGAAAACAATGCAACTCTACATTGTATACTGATTTTCATGGATATAATTTGAGCATCCAGCTGAATAATGTAGGTAATTTAATTAATGTAATATACTCTGTGATATAATTATCAGACCCTGCTGAGATGTATATTGTATGTACAACTGAAATAGATGAGCCTAATGAACAAAGAGATTTGCATTCCACAGCGATATGGTGTCAGCAGATTTTATAGAATTAATTTGAGGTTAGTTTATTTGCAGATGAAAATGCCAATTACTCTCCTTTTGTTTGAGAAAGCATACTTAATTTCCCCCTCCCTGTCTGTTGCATGAAAGCAGCACGCATATCATAAACTTAAAATTGAAATTTTGAATTCCTGTATTTTACAATCTTTCAGGAAACAATATACTGTATGTGAAGCCAAACACCCACTCCCTGCCTTTCCTCCTGATGGAGCCCTATTGCTTCATCAAGTCCTAGGGGACATGATGAAAAATGTGGAGGGAGAGATGAAGTCTCCAATCAGCCATTACGTTAATGAAAAGATTTCTCGGAAGATTAATTCATTCTGTTGTAGAACGTGTACATGCATTGTCAACTAATGTAGAGTTATCATAAGTTCCCACTTGGTAATTGGCAATTGCAATTCCATAAGTGGGATCAATTAAACTTTTCAGTTGAATTTCTCAGCTATAAGAAGCAGCATAGACTATCCACAATCATGCTTCTGTTTGCAGTTTTACACTTTGAAAGATGTAAGTGAAATGGCTTTGAAAGGCAAAGGAGAGTGTCAACAACTAGATTAAGGCTATTAAAGCAAAATACTTAATCAATGGATGAGCTTGAGTTCTGGAGAGGACAGGGATGAAATATGTTTAAACAATGATCTTTGAAGGTGGAGAATTTCATTTGGTCTGCATTCTGAAGCAAACTAACCTAATGGGTGCTTTCCAGACTAATACAGGGATTGGAATGCAGTTATGCTTTGACTTATACACTTACTTTTTTATTTTACCTTTTTTGATGCAGTTCTCAGCTTTTTAAAAACAAAAGTATAAAAAATGTGCATTTAGGGGGGAAATGTATTCCATTTAAATGCAAATTTTCATGCCGTTTAAAGTAATTCACAGAAAACAGGACAGAGCAGACTTTTGAGTAAACACATGTGAAGCTGATATGGGCTGGAAACCGACTAAACAGCATCCATCTGAGGGACTTCTGGAGCAGCATGCCTACAGTTCCAATTTTTCTTCTTTACTCCTTTTCTTTCTTCTTCTTCTTATTTTTCCTTTTCTTCCTTCCTTTCCGATATATATATATGCACTTATTTGAAATTTATATGTATGTGTGTATTTGTAATAACTATGTTAAATAAATAATTTTAAATAATAATAATAAGAAGAAGAAGAAATAAAAACTGCATCCATCCTACCTGCATGAGGGTCTTCCTGTTCAGGCCCATAGCTCAGGAGTAAAACATGTTTTGCAATGAGAAATTCCCAGAATCAGTCCTTGGTATCTTCAGTTGAAAGGATCAAATTAATGTGAAAGACCTCAAGTGCTATTGCCCATCAGAGTAGACAATACTTAGCCAAATGGATAAATAGCTTGATGGTAATAAGGCAGGTTTCTGCATTTCCTGCATGATACATACACTTCCACATCAAACATATGTATGTATGACATTGAAAGATAGATAATTCCTTTGTGCAAAGCTACTGAAAATTCTGTAGACAAGGTCTGTTTTGATTAGAGGCATCATATTATCTATACCTTTGTTTCTGATCTCTAAGGAATGCTACATGTGGGATAAATTTCCTAGGTTGAGCACCACCTTTTCTGCTGGAAATTGCATGGGATGAGCATACACACATTGGGTTGTGCTTATAACCATATATACAGTGCAGGGATTCTTGCTGTGGCTACGTATAGCAGAACATGATTAAGAAATGGTGAAAATTATACGATAAAGATAATTGTTATAGCTATGGAGAGATGGTATTTCAGCTCTGAAGTGTGTCAAGTGTTCAGCATATAAAATGCAACATTAAAACGGTGTGTGCGTGTGTCGATGTAAGAGATAAGTGACTCTGTATTGGCCTTTGAACAGTACTTAGGGATGAGTGATTATTAACTTCAAAAACAAGAAGATGTAAAATATGGATTTTAATTAAATTGCCACTATTGCAATATAGAACAATTCTTTCCATAAAGGAGAAAATTGCTATTGATGGGTATTATTGTTTCATAGTAGGAAGCCTTACAATCCGCAGCAATTAAGACATAAAGCATTTTCTTCACACATTACACGAAAGTACGCACACAAAACTTCCACCCCCGCCCTGAACGTGATGTTTGTTCTGCAGACCAGAATATATTTGGATGTAATATCTGACCATCTTTTGCAGGAATTCAATATATTCCATTTAGAGCACATGTGTAGCTCACAAATTTGTTTGAATGGTTCAGCCTCAAACCGATTTGGAAATATCCCCCATCTGAAACCTTGGATAGCTGATACTAGTCCATGTGTAGATAGGACTCCCCAAATCTCACGGACATAAGAACCTCCCGCCCACATCTTCCCAGTGTTCAAGCTCAGTTTATTGGCCATCATCCAGTCAATCACTGGTTCATCATTTGAATGGTATATTTAAAAAGTGCATCAGGATGACCAAAGCTGATTCAATGGCAAAATGGTACCTAAACACAGATAATCCACATCACCCAGGAATTCCTGAACAATTCTCTCCACCACCAAGTCATGTAAAAATTTAGCTCTGCCCTCGGAAGCACACACCTCCTCATATTGCCCAGACACGCAGCAACCATTTTAGGTGTGCCTGGCATGTGTGTGACGGCACATGCGTGCATCCTGACAATTTCACAAAAGACGGAAAGGGGAGGGGTGGGGTGGAATGGAATGGAATGGAATGGGTGTTTGCGGGCTTTTTCAATGATGCTTCAAATATATACGATTTCACTGTGCTTCTTCGGAACATAACCCCCGTGCAAGTGGGGAGTTGCCTGTCCTTTCACCAAGCAGAGCTTAACTCACTCTACCTGCGAAGGCTCTCTGTAGGTACAATGTTGAACCCTGAGCAGTCCGGGTTCCAAATCATGCAGGGAGCCTCCAAACGTAGAGAAGACGCCCTGCAGCAGGTAATTTTGATGACAGGGGCCGGAGGAGCAGCACAAGCTCCATAGCCCTCCAATCCCTTTCACCACACTTGGCCTCCACATGTGAGTAATGTGTGAAGAGGGCTGCAGATTGCTCTGAAAATGAGACATGCAACTGCCTGACAAAATTAGAAGCATTTACTACGACTCTTCTCTGATGCACGGTGGGAAAGGTCATGAAAGAACTAATGCCATTATTCTCTTATTCCATTTTTGTCTAGAATTCCATTAGCATAGCAAGCTAATATAGCTGAGATAAATGTGGCCTTCTTTTCTTAGCCTCTGATGTGACATGAATGAGCTTGTACTGAAATGATTCCAAAAAGAAAGAAATAGATTGAATAAAACTGAACATACTATAGACATACTCAGAGCCAACCACATTTCAGTATATTCTTTTTGGTTTTCCCCAAAAGGACACCATACATGAACGAAGCAGAGCCAATATGCTGTTACAATCCTGGGGTGTGCCTGCTGTAGTTCTGCAAATTTTCTTTCATTTTGGCTTCTCCCTGGTATTCTCCTGTGGTTCCTGTGAAATGTGCTTTCCACACATATATTTTTTTGTACATATGCGCTCCATGTTCTTTGGGCATGGTAATTAATGCAGTGCTGAATATGCATACCCATATATAAACATAAACACCTGTGCAGGGCTACCTACTCACCAATAGGGGTAGCAGAGAAATTGGATTCAAATGTTCACTTTCCAAAACAATATGTGAACCAAAATGTAGCCAAAATTCACACTTCTCCAAATTTTGCAGTGCCATTTTCCAGCCAAAGTAACGAGTACAAAATGCGTATGTTGGAGTTTGCATGAATTGCATATATTGGGGGGGGGGAACATGCTAAAAAATTGTGTATATTATGCAAAATTGCATACAAAAATTTGTGTATTAGGAGAAATTAACATAAAATGCTGGTGGCTTTTCACAAGAACATTTTGTTTTTGTTGTTTTAATTGCAGACTGATGTGGAAATGTGGAGAACTTAATTTAAGATGGGCAAAATGAGAAACTGGGAGTGTGGCATAAAGGTTAGAGTGTTGGACCGGGGTTCTAATCCCTACTCTGCCACAAAGCTCACTGGGTGACCTTGGGCCAGCCACCATCTCCTAGTCTAACCTACCTCACAGGATTATTGTGCTCCCTCCAAACACCCTCTCTTGCAACCCATACCAAAAATGCTGTATCCCAAAAAATCCACCACTAGAATGGAAGCTCTGGGGCCACCTGGAGGCTGGAGGACACGCGAGAAATGGCTGCTTCTGCTGCTGTGCTACCCCCATACACCAGCTGTTAGGTGGGGAGGCTGAGCAGCGCAAACGAAGCCCCACTGTGCCTCAGGTCTCTTGACGCTTCCTCCATCCTCTCTGACTTCCTCTTCAAGCTCCGAGGAGGGTCTCCTCATGAGCCACGAGGACTCTCCAGCTATCTCCCGCCATTTCTGGGTTTGAGATGGATTATTTAATTATTTCCCAGTGCCGCAGGTATACGTGGCCACGTGCTAGTCGGTACAAGCCTGTATAGCTATCAGTGCTCCTAATAAACTATCACAAATATTATATTGGCCGCTGGGCAGTCGTATAGAGGAAGGAAAGAGCAGCAAGACTGATTACTGCTGAACCAAGGCTTCGTCTGGGGACAGCTTTTTGCACTGAGGAAAAGACAGCATCATTACGTTCATACGGTCCTCTGTCCTGCTGTCTCAGTACCACATGCTCTGTTTGTTTCCTACTCTGGATCTCTGGGGTAGGCACCCTGTGGATGACATTAGAAATTGCAGTTTTAAAATTTGACAATGGTCAGAATCCTCTTCTTCCCTTCCTCCTCTTGCGATTGTTTAACTCTTTTAAGAAGCATAGTCCGTTTATCTTTGTGTATGCTTTGAATTAATGAATGCATTGTTGTGGACTCCACCCCCCCCCCCTTCAGTGCTAGGCTAATGCAAGAGTTTTCAGTGTGTTTTACAAGAGAGAAAAAGGGTTTATGACCTTGAATATTACTCTATCATCAGTTTCCTAAAACCAATTGCAATGCAATAAATCTGATGGCCATGAAAGCATAAAACTTAAGTGTTCCCCACAGCTCCATCTAGATAAATGCAGCGATGTGCAAGTATGCGATAGAAACTGTTTTGAGCAGCAATCTATATTGAACTGGATGTCTGAACATTCATTTCTTCTTCTTATTATTTTTTTAAAGAGTAGTGCGTTACTTAACTGCTTCTGTGGCAGAAAGGTATGTTTGAAATTATGGTGGCATTCTAGTTGCCTTAACATCAAAGGGAATTTTGCCGTTACGTTTAAAGGCGTACCATTTCCATCCTTCTCTTACAATTCGTTCTTGATCTTTGCAATGTTCTGTAGATAACATTGGGGAGAGACAGGCATTTTTCTAAACCACCTTGCTTCTTGTGCATTGTTGCCAAGCTGGGTAATAGTTATCGTTGTAAAAGTACTGCCTCCTGAATCAGTGGCTACACCTTCATTTTCTCCTCATCTTCCTCAAAAAGTGTAGCAATGAAAAGACGGGCTGCCTTCAGATGTGTTCTAAAAGTCAGATAATTGTTTATTTCCTTGACATCTGATGGGAGGGTGTTCCACAGGGCAGCTGAACAATTTGGGGGGGAGATGCTGCTTCAGGTATACAGGTACTGGTTATATAGAATACATTTTAATTTTTGTTTCTATTCTTTTGTGTTTTTAAGGTTTCTTTGATGAAGAGTTGTCATACTTGAAACATATTGGGTACAATTCCAAAGATGTCAGACGCTCACTCTGCAGCAACTTGGAGCAGGTCTTTTAGTTCTGTGGAATAGCATTCCTGTCAAGATATGAGAGGTGTCTACTCTCTGCACTTTCCAGAAGCAAATGAAGACATTTTTGTTCTGACAGGCTCTTCTGGCTGGAAAAATGGACCTTTACCACAATTGTCCACTTAATAGAATCATAGAATTGTAAAGTTGGAAGGGACTCTGAGGATCATCTAGTCCAATGCAGGAATATCCAGCTGTCCCATATAAGGTTTGAACCTTGCCCTTATCAGCACCTTGCTCTAACCAACTGAATTATCCACTTGTTTGCGTTTTAGTCTGGTTTTAAATGCCCCTGTGGTCTCCCCCCCCCCATGCTTTTAACTGTTTTTAACTATCTTGAGACAGTGGCCTAGAAGGCAGCTAATAAATGAAAGATAACAACAACAACAACAACAACAACAACAACAACAACGATTTAAAAATGCTGCATGTTTTTAAATAAATGACCATTTTCTTCAGCACTGGCTGCTATTTTCCTCCTTTTGTGTGTGTCTGCCTTTAATACACAATGTGTTTGGCAGGACAAACGCTTTCAAATGCTTTATCTGCAGCTTCCCCAGTGCCAACTATTTAGCAATTGTTTCTTCTTGTTTATGTTGTGCCTCTGCTTGACATATCCAGCCTTAAAACAAGATGCCAAGCAGAAAGTGCAGGGACCATTTCCCAAGGTTTAGAGCTTATGTGTTGGCAAAGAATTATCTAAAACATAGTTACTTCCCCCACCCCGTTTTTGTAATGAAAAGGATATACAGTATTTGGGCAAGTCTCTAGAGCTTACCATGCATCATACTGACACAGGAAGTTATATGACTTCTCATAACCTTAACTCAAGCTGTTCCTGCTTCTATGGATTTATGACATGCCCCTCTAGAGGAACCATCTATATAGCACAATGTCTCTGCCTTTTCCTCCTATCTTTTGTCTGTAACTACAATCTGTATTTCATTTTCCAGGAAGCCAGCCATGTTAGTTTGTTTAGCAAAAACAATAGAATCTGATGGCGCCTTCAAGGGGAGCAAATTTATCATGGCATAAACTCTCATGGTATGTAACCTGCTTTGTCAAATGCATCTTATGCCACAACAAGGCACACAAGGTTCTGTTTTCCTTTCATTTGTAGCTCTAAAATGTCTACATGAAGGAATGCAGCAGGGGCGGTGATGTCATCATGGGTACAAACCACATTAGGGTTGGTGATATTGTTGCTTCTCTCTTGCTGGTGATGCACCTGTTTTATTATGTTTTTATATATGTTGGAAGCTGCCCAGAGTGGCTGGGGTAACCCAGGAAGATGTGTGGGGTATAAAGAATAACATTTTTATTACGGCAAGGGACACCCCTATTTTCATCGGAGAAATGTTAGAGGGTATGTGAATACAAGATTGGAAAAATTAGAAACAGAGAACTGTAGGTTTGCCTTCAAATGTGAACTGAATTGACTTTCTCCTCCATACCCAGGGGGAAGTGGCTATGATACTGATCTCAGGACACAAGGGAGAAACGTGCTAAGAGGAAGGCACGCTTGGCAAATCCACACCATGATCAACTCCCGTCTGGAAACCAATGTCCCCACTGTGGAAGGATGTGCGGATCCAGAATTGGCCTTCACAGTCACTTATGGACCCATTGTTAAAACTGTGTTTATGGAAGACAATCTTACTTGGCTACGAGTGATCGCCAAAGAAGAAGAAGAAGATACTGTTGCTGCTGGCACCTTTCCACCATCCCCCCACCTTCCTCACCCCATCTTTAACCTTTAGCTTCAGGCAGGTGGAAGTTAGAAGTATCTTCCACTTTACTCTCAATGGCTGGCTGGTCAACATAAATGTTTTGGAGGACACTACTTTGATAATGTACATTTTTTCTCTGCTTTTCCATTTCCCCCAAAGTGCTGTGCAGCAGTTCTCTGGGGTCATAAATGGGAAACATTGCTGGTTCTACAAGTGATAAGTGTTCATTGCAATTCAGTGCATGCTTATTTGGATGTGCAATGAGCCTTCGTGGGCCAGTAATGGACCAATCAATTGCCACAGTTTTTTCCTCCTCCCATTGTATATTAATCCCATGGAAGTGGAAAACTATGTACATGCATTAGGCTATTTTAAAACACCTTTTAACTAGCTATAAGAATCTGGCCTTTGAGCACAATCTCAGAAACAATTCCATGACTAGATGGAGAAGCTGGAAATACAATTCTACTATTTCTGGATCCATGTTGAAATGTTGGTAACTGGAAATGACTACAGTGATAAGCTTATGAAAGAATTACTTGTGCATGTACAAGTATGTAGGTTGAAGAAAATAAAGAGGGGAAGCCTCAGACATGTATTAGGTGCCCCCCTTCACCTGAAAACGAGCTGTTAAATGCTGCTCATTTCCAATATAATTACAGCTAATTCCATTAATGTGTGGTGCAGGCTTGATAAAGAAAATGGATCTATTACACATGACTTAAGAATTGCTATATTTTAATTGACTGTCTTGTAACATACAATGGCAAGTATGTAGGGCAGAAACAGACTATACAGAAAGAAAATGCAGTGTAGGCAAAAAAGCGAGTTGCATCCAATGTTGGTCCTACTCAGAGTAGACTCATTAAAGTTAATGGATATTAACTTATGCCCATTAATTTCAATGGGCCTGCACTGAGTAGGACCAACACTGGCCACAACCCAGAGCGTTCTCTTCATGGCAATGTGTTTGACAAAAGTACTGGCACAGGGATATCTTATGATCAGAAGAGGCTTCGCTGTATAGATCACATCATGCGCTGAACTATTTTGTTGTTTTTTAAAAAAGATTTTTATTGATTTTACAGAATAACACATGAAATACACGTATCAAATTCATTCCACCCTCTTCCACCCCCCCCCACGAGTCCCCTCCTGTCACGAGAAGGTCCCGTGTCGGGCGGATAGTTGAAGGTGGTCCATTTTCTAGTTGGGTTTATCCTCCCTCCCCCAGAGCCCCCTTCTGCCACCAGTGGGCACCGGGTTACGAGGCAAGAGAGAGAAGAGTGTCCACCCTACCTCTATCCACACATATAAGAAAAACAAAAGGAAAAAAAAGCCCCCCTATCCCTCCCTCCCCCTCCCCCCAAAAAGAAAAAATAGTCCCCTCCCCCCAAAAAAGCTAAAAAAAAATGGGGAAAGAAAAAAAGAAAAGAAAAAGAAAAAAGAAAAAAAAGCATTAAAAAAGAGAAAACCTTAGTTCATATCATTATTTAAAACAATTTGGACTTCCCCGACTCCCCCCGCCTGGGTTCTTTGTTAATTATCATTTAGGCAATTTCCACGATAATAATATAAGCCTTTTTGGTGCTCGAAATTAACTCTTCTATATTATACATAATATCCATATTTATATATCTAAATAATTCATTTTCATACTGTCAATTCCCAAACTTAAATCACTCTATTTTAATTCTTCTATCTTATATTTCTTCCCTTAACTTATTATTTTTACCAAGAATGTATACATTTCGATTTTAAATCAAATAATCTATCCTCTTTATTCCTCAATAATTAATTAATCCCGTCCCCCCTGCTGCTGCAGCCAAATCCTCTGGACATTTCAGCGAATTCCTTTTATCATACCCAAATCAAGCCATACATATCAGTCCATTGAAAAATATTCTTTACTCATTCATCCTACTCCCACCCTATCCCAGATCCAACCCCAATGTTCTTCCCCCAAACTCTGCCGCCCCCCCATGATTACACCTGTTGTCCAATCCCTCTCCTCTTCCTTTGCGCTCTTTTTCTCCTCTGTATCTCGTAACCAAATCTCTGCATAGTCCATCTCCATATCTATCTCTTTTTTCCTCCTTTTTCCTTCTGTCTTGCAGCTTTTACCGTGAACTCCTCCTCTCACTAGGAGTTCAGAAGTGTCCGCTGTTTCTTTCTTGAGGACTCCTTGGGAAATGTCTGGATCTCGCCCCACATCTCCCACTTGTGGGGCATTATGTTCTTCCTGTTCCTCTTCTTCCAGAGTTTGTATTTGTAAGTCTTTTGTACTGACTCTGTCTCTCCATAATTTGTTCAGCTCCTGCAGCTGTTCTGAATCTTGCTTCAACACTTGCTTAATGTCCAAGAGTACAGAGGAAATCTTTTGCCAAACAAGGTCTTGTGACGTTGTTGTGGCTAAGTCCTTCTCAAACATCTCAGATTTCATATGCCTCTAGTTGTTTGGGCAGCCGGAAATGGCAGGAGTCAAATTCCAACGCTCTCTACACCATTTTTGATTGAATTGGGTATATTCCTCCTTTGTTATAAAATATCATTTTTCATGTATCTCTTAAATCCATTGTCCACATTTTAACAGTTCTTTTTTAAACACCTCCAAATTGTTCAATTCCAGCTTCAATATTTTAATCCAAATCTTTAATAAATTCTTATACTCAGGTCCTTCACTGAGCTGTCCCTGGACCCGGGTACAGCTTTCAAGGGGACTCTCTTTTGTCAAATTGCGTTGCTTGCAGGCTCTCCATTACAATCAGCTCTCCCCCCTGCGCCTGCAGCAGAGAGGCTTCTATGTCTGCTTCCTGATAAATTAGATACTTTCAATCTTTTTGACAGCCAAGGGCTAAGTCACTGCCTCATTGTCTCACAGGGGGGGGGTAATCGACTCCCTTTTTGAATTACCCCTGTTGCCAATTGGTTTTTCTAATTAGTTTTAAATCCACAGTCTTTGGTAATTTTAAATAGTTTGATCCTTACTTTAGGGGAATCCGCCGCTCTCCTCCGCCGGTATCAGGGCTTCGTTCTGTGAGGGTAAGATGACGCTCAAAATGGCTCCCGCGGCGCTGCCTCCACTTTCTCCGGGGCTCTTTCGGAGCTTACCGGGAAGTAAAGGGGCCTGCGTACGGAGCACTGCTGAGCACTTCGTCCACAGAAAGCTCAATCTGTGGCTCTATGGGGGTTGCGATGCCCTCGCGACTCCCCTCCCCTCGCGGAGCTGGGTTGCCTCGGAGCCGAGGCAAATCCTGCCGACGGAGCTGGCGGCAGACCGGAAGTCTCATGCGCTGAACTATTTTGAGGGTGATGAACAGATTACTCAAAAGCACATCTGGTGGATCATTCACTCACACAAATACCACGAAGAAAGAACTAAGTGTTGTTTTCAGTCTTATGAGATAGCGTATTCTGACCCAATGCAACCCAACCCTGCTTACACTCTAGTAGTCAATAAAGCTGTGGCCTGGCTTTATTTGACCAACCCCATCTCCTTACACTTCTCTGAAGTCTCTCAGCCCCACTCACCTCATAGAGTGTTTGCTGTGGGGGAGGAAGGGAAAGGAGAATGTTAGCCGCTTTGAGACTACTTAGGGTAGTGATAAAGCGGGATATCAAATTCAAACTCTTCTTCTTCTTCTTCTTCTTCTTCTTCTTCTTCTTCTTCTTCTTCTCCTCCTCCTCCTCCTCCTCCTCCTCCTCCTCCTCCTCCTCTGTTATTTAGCCTTTACCTGGCTTGATGGGGGTGGCCACTATGTGCCTGCCACACAGTGTTCAATGAAAACCAGGTGAAGGGCACTCAGTGCAGGGCTTCTGGTTCAGCGCCAGCGCCGATCGGCGGGGTCTCGTCTCGTCTCCGAGACGGCCCGTCCCTGCTAGGAGTGGGGAGGGCAGCGAGAGCGACGCTGCGCCCCTTAGAACCCCGGGAAGGGCGTCCCGGGGGCAAATTTTGCTCGGCAGAGCCCCAATCCGGACTCCCCAACTCTCCGGCAAGCTCTAATAAGAGCTCCGGAGCGAGGAGGGTAGAAGTCGCGGGGGCCATTTTGAGCGGCAACGTTATCCTAGCGGTGAGAAGCTTCAAGCCGAAGGCGGAGAGCGCTGGATTCTTCTGAAAATAAAACGATTGGAAATAAGACTGTAAGTAACCTCACGATTTGGATTATAAAACAATTTGGATCTGGGAGAGAGGGGAGAAAAGAGGAAGCCACCCCCCCCCCCACGGCAACATAAGAGACAGTAAATAGAAACCCGAAGCCGTAAATAGAAGATTTCAATTTAAAAGGATCCCTCGAAGGCATCAAAGAGAATCTCCCCTAAATGCAGGGTAAAAGGGGAGAGAGACTGTGGTTGTGAGTGCCCTGCAGTAAGAGGTAAAGACTAAGAAAAACCTTTCTTTTCCTCGGGAGCCGGCAGCCCAGACAACCCAGTGAGTTGATCAGGATTTATAAGTCAAATTTTATTTCAATTTTTATTTCTGGACTTTGTGGAAATTCTTTTTTGGTTTAAATGCTTGTGAAATGTGAGTTCGAACTTTATTTTTATTAAGACTTGACTGAAGAATGCAGCCAGCTTGTTAAAATGGAGTCGAGAAAATAAACTGCGATCATTCCACCCCATGTGACAAGTTTTGACCTTGACAGGATTGAACTATGTCAACAAAAAGGTATTCGCCTGAGTTCCAGCGGACTGTTTTGACCTTAATGTGGGAAGCAAGAATAGAACTATGTCAAGAGGAGACACAACGGCAAGAGTTACAGCAACAATTCCAGATGGTGATGGCAGAATATGATTTCTTAGAAGATGAAGCTATTGAAACTGAAGAAGACGAATGTGAGAATGACAATGATGGTGACTGTGATTTGGAAGGAAAAGATGAAGATGAGGACTGTGATAATTTAACACAAAATGAAGCCCACCACGAAAAAAATGATGACTTTACTCTACAAAAAGTTGGATGGAGTGCCTTTCCTTCGAGGGAGGCACGATTGGTATTACTGGAAATTCAGAATGCCCACAGGGAAGAGGGAAAAAATATGCAGAGAAGAGAAGAAACTCAGGGGTCTTGTATGGAGGCCTGGATGGCAAAAGGTTGTAAACAGGGGGTGGGGTGAAGGGAAAGTGAAGTTGTGATTATAAGGATGGATTAACAGGATTATAACTGGTCTGCTGACTATGGAATTTGCTGGATTGGGGGGGTGGAGCCGGTAATCGGGGATGTAAGGTTAGATTGGGAATAGTTATAGTTTTAAAAGTGAATTGATTTTGGAAAAATGTGAAAATATGGAGGCTTATAGAGGGGGTAAAAATTAGGCACGGGAAGAAAAAATGGGAGTTTGATTTTTTAGTGATTTGGACATTTGGTGAAAATGATAATAATCAATTTATAAGTAGTATAAGGTATAAAGGTGTATTTTTATAAAATAAGAAACTGTTGAAGATGATAAAAAAAGGGATGAAAACCGGGTAAGGGGGGAGGGTGGGGAAGCCCACAAAATATGGTTTAATAATTATGAATGAAAGAAAGATTTTTTCTGTTTTGTATTGTCTTTTTCTCTTTTTTGTTATTTTTTTTCTTCTCTTTTTTTCTTTTTTCTATTTTTACTCCTTTTTTTTGGTATGATAATAGATGGTTGGATGGATGACCTCCTGCGTACTGCCCTGGTTTACTGGAGCTCCCTGGTGGCAGGGGGGGGGGGCTTTGGGGACAGGGGAGGGGGAGGAGGACAGAAATCCAAGCAAAAAATGGACCATCTCTGACTGTTCACTTACGTGGGATACTTCTGTGGCAGGGGAGGACCCATGGAGGGGGGTGGGAAGGAGGTGGAAAAGGTGTTTATGTATGTACCGTTTTTTGTAATTTGTAAAATCAATAAAAATTATGTTTAAAAAAAAAAAGAAGGGCACTCAGTGCAAGAAAACCAAGTAAAGGGCACTCAGTGCAAGACCAGCCATGCTCACAGTTTTCCCAACGTCATTTGGCCTGTGGTGAGTTAGACCCAGTGGCATTGAAGGCCACTGCCCTTCCTTGTACAGCTCTAAGAAATCAAGGGCCAGTCCCAGACTTCAGAGACTGCGCACAGCGGCACATTTCTGGTGTATTTTTGATGAGTCTTCGACTTGCTTGACTAATAAAACTCATTCAGTTTTATTTCTATGTCAAGGTTTAAGGTTAAAACAAACAACGCATTCCAAGCTTTCTCATTGATCTGGCTGGTTGGTGTTGCACTCTGAATAATAAATTGTGCCAGTGACAGTGGTAATCTGAAGATATATAGCACTAATATATTTCCTCAGTCCTGAACTGTGTTTTTAACCAGAAGAAAAGGAAAACATTCACTTTTTTCGCAACAATTATCTTTGCAACAATATTGCCTAATAAGGAAAACGTCTAAATTATCATTACCAGAGAATTGCTCTAATTTGTGTGACAGAAAACCCCTCTTGTTTTCTGCAGATTAAAGCAAAATCATCCAGGGAAGGGAGGTGGTGGATTCCAAAGAAATATATTATCTCTCTTGTGGCAGGCCTAGGATTGCTTTACATGTAATGGTTGTTATGTGGAGGCAAGGAAGTGATCCAGTTAGAGTAGCCAACTGAGATCTTACACACACACCCCATTCCACACATGCATATTACAGACCTTTATTGAGGAACTCCAGGTATTCTTCTTCTCACGCAATGGAGGAGAGTGGGGATGAATGGCATACACCTCAACTGTCCCAATTAAATTGGGACATCCCATTTTTGCAGGCCATACTCTCGAGGGCATAGTCTTTTGCGATCTCGCACTGGTGATGTGACTGGCACAGAAGCACACCCCAGAAGATGTGCAACCCAATTTTCCATGGTGACATGTTGGAGGGTATGGAATGGGCTAGCTGCTGCCAAACCCAATGTGCTGTGTGCATGTGTGGCAAATATCTGCAGCAGGGAGCCTGCTGTGTTCAGAATGGCACCCTCCGCATTAGGTTTCCCCTCAACATTCCTAGCTGAGATATCTGCCTACCATTGTAAACAACTAGAAACTTTGGCAGGATTTGAGTAATGCTTGTAACATACAAAAAACTAAGGGGGAAATGGATTTAAGAAAAATAGAGAAAATATATGATGCAGTTGAAGAAGATTGAAAATGGAAACCAAGGAAGGGTGGAGGGAAGTCTAAAGATTCAGGGAATCCTAAATGTTGATGATTATGTCTAATGTTTGTATTTAAATGTGTAGTGTAAAACTGAATAAAAATATTATTATCTATATATATATAAATGTAGGCATTGCGTGCACAGAGGTCACAGCCTTTCTCCGTAACTGCTGAACCATAATGTAACTGTGAGGGACAGAAGCTACAGACAGCCCCCTCCCATCTTAAGCACAAGCTCTTCTCCCAGCGCCAGTGGGAGCGGGGAGGGGGATGACTCCAGCGGGGAATCGGGAAGTAGAGGCCATGGCTCAGGCAGGGTAGCAGAGCCACTGCTCCACTCAGGAAAGGAAGGGGGAAGCAAGGAAAGCGCGGCAAGAAGACCGATCCCGCCGGCCCCGGAATTGCGCAAGAAGCGACGGGATGGAGATTTAGTATTCCCAGGCTACTTTGTTGGAAGAAAACGCGGGAATCTCCATTCGGAGGTTCTGTACCAGACTGACAGCATGTACATAGTAATGCCTCTGCACTGTAAATAGTTTGCACCTAATAAAAGCATGAAAATGCAACCTCGTGAGGAGTCGTTACTCTAGAGTAGCCGCTACCGCGCCTGTGACAGTAACAAATTTGGCCACAACATTCCATGCCCATCAGAGAGGGATCTGGCATTAATTTTTTTCCCCCAAAAAACACCTTTCACACCTAAAATAATGATTAAACACAAAAAGTGGCGCCCAAATTAGACGTCACCACCAGAAGCTCTGGAAATTCCAGCAGCATCCAATAGAAAGGCTGATTGCACCCTGCCACCTCCAAAGCTGCACCGCCAGATGACACCACAAAATTCCACAGCAACCAACTGCAAACAGTCCTTTTGCAGCAACAAGGCCCAGCTTTTTCAATAGGCTGCAGCATTGCCAAGCAGGGAAAACTGAGAAGGCCACACCATTCAGTAGGCCACAGGCAAAAATGAACAGAATATGGGGCTTTCACAATGGGGGGGGTCACAGGGATGAGGCACAACAAAGGGAGGGGGGGAAACACATAGCCATGGGGGGGTTGCCCTGATTATGGGCCTTTCACAGGGGGGAACACATACAGATAGCCATGGGGGGGGGGAGGTAGGACCCTGAGTCAGCCAAAGCAGTGGGGGGTGGGGATATTTTCAGGAACACGTGTGGGTGGGGGAGTCTTATTTTTGAAAATTACAGTAGGGGAGTCAGGGTTGGGCTAGGGCAGGTGAGGGAACTCTGAAGGGAGACTCTGAAGGTCAATTTAACACAAAACCCCACAGCAATGAGTGTATATACACAGCTAGTATATATATATATAACAAAGATATATCTGCCTACCACAGGCCGGTCATTTACGTATCAACAAAATATAAGCATATGTTTGCATGTGCAAGCACACACAGAGAAATAATTACGTATAATTTAAAAGGAAATACATCTCATCATAGTGGAGAAGATTGAAATCAGGTTACCTGCATGCCTGGACACGTGCAAGCTGTTGGGCAATTTTTAGGCTCCCGCTTTATCTTCAAATAAGCATCAGACAAAGGACTCTCTTCTGTAAACTAGGACAACTTATATTTCCCAGAGATTCCAGGGATCAAAGTTGGGTCCTTTATATAAAGGATGTGCTCCATGGGTAAGTTATGGACCATTGCCATGTGTAAATGGTAAGCAGCAAGAGAATGATGGGCTCTTCAGCTCTGGAAATTGTGGTTGAAAGTAACCCCCCCCCCCAACCTCCATTCCTAATGTACTTGTAAGAAACTTCCATATTCAGGGAAGGTTTCCATCTCTGTTTGTTACTGTAGATCAGGCATCCCCAACCTGTGGCCCTCCATATGTTTTGGCCTACAACTCCCATGATCCCTAGCTAACAGGACCAGTGGTCAGGGATGATGGGAACTGTAGTCCAAAACATCTGGAGGGCCAAAGGTTGGGGGTGTCTGCTGTAGATATATAATAAATTCCCCAAGGGAAACGACTAAGACCCTCACACATTTATTATGGGGAATTGGACATAGTGGGTTATACTTCTAGGTAATAATGCATAGGAATGCACTGTAAGTGGCATAAGTATTGATTTTCCTTTATTCATTTGTAAATGTATGGAGTTAATATAAAGGATGTCACACACTGGCCTGAGGACAGTTTACTTGAATTTAAAGATCAATTACTTGAAGTGCCAAAGGAATCATCTGCAGAACATTTAACCTGTTCTGTAGGAATGAATCCAAGCAGCTGCAGAGCCATTTTTTCACATTGAGCTCTGCGATTTTATCTCCAGGAAATAACACAAAAGACCATTCTTCTGCTATTTCCCCTTCTCTCTTAAGGTTTGCACTGAGAAACCCAAAAGGGAGGAGAAAAAGAACTTGTCAGTTGTGAAGCTGGACAAAAAGGAGATATTGCCTAGAAGAATGGAAACAAGAATGTTATGTCATCTTGCGTAGGCTGAGATGATTATCTATAAAAGTGCCACCCAGTCAGAGGAGACACGTTTTAAAAGAAAATGTGACCTGACTGATTATTTGAAGGTTTAAAGCATTTTCCACTCAGGAGATTTAAATCTCCATGAAGTGAAGAATAACTAGAAAGAAAAAGGAGAAAGCAGTGAGAAGTGATTAAAAGAAGTCCAGCCATCAAAATTCATGTGAAGAAAGAGACACTGAATCAATGATTTAAAAAATGCCATATACAAAATGCACAGGGACGCAAGATAAAATGTTACTTCTCCTACACGAGCGTGGCCATGGGTGTGGTAGATGCTCAGTGTGGATGTTTTTAGGTATCTGATCGGTAGGGATGGAAAGATCTGCCAATTTCAGATCTCTCGGTTTCTCATTTTCCAATATTAGATTAAGTCCTCCACATTTCTGCAGCGATTTACAATTTCTTTTAAACAAATCCTCCTGAAAATTCAGCTGCATTTCGGTGAAATTTTTTCGTAATAAACACCTATTTGTACACACATTTGCAGAGTGATTTACCCTAATCTAATTCATTTTTGTATGTTATTGTCATTTATTAAATTTGTATATCGCCCTATACCTGTAGATCTCAGGCACTTATGTGTCATTTTGAATTTATGTTTTAAACCATCTAGTTTAGCTATATTCAACAAATTTAACATCATAGTAGTCAGGCAGCCTGATCCTCTATGCATTTACTCAGAGGTCACTTCTGCTGATTTCAATAGGACTTCTATTGGGCCTCAATCCTATACAGTACCCACTTTCCTGGAAGGAATGCTTAGGATTGCAGTTAATATAGTACAGTACAGTATATTCTTAAGTCCAAACAAAGTGAACTAAGGTAAATGGCCTTAAATACAATGTAACACTTTTTTCATTATCATTATATTTTCTTCATGCCCAATATGGCTTCTTTGTGGAACTGTCTCCATTCATTATTAATTATCTTTTGATTTTTATCTGATTTATTTACTCCCAAAGTATCATGTTTCATGTTATTTAGTATGATTAAACACCACGATAGAATCCCAATTATCTTAATATGTATTATCTCAACCTCTTGATGGCCCATGTTCTCTCTTTATCTGCTATCTTGGCCCAAATCAATATAACCTTATGCAAAAAGCCCTTCCATTTATTGTTATGGATGTTCCTGTCCTTTCCCAGCCTATTGGAACAAATTAGGTTGTAATGTATTTGGCTTCTTAATCTGAGAACTGGCTACCGTGTTTCCCCTTTTTTAAGACACCGTCTTATAACTTTTTTTCCTCAAAAACACACACGGTGTCTTATATTCAGGGGATGTCTTTTTTTAATTAATCTTACTGTTTTTATTACAGTACCTTACAGCTGTTCTGGTCTTTGTGTATCTACAAAAGAACTTGAACTTAGCTTGGTAATATATGGGAAGCCAGAGCAGGTGGAGAGCATGCAACACTGTCCAGGACAGGGGTCAGCAAACTTTTAATGTGGGGGGCCGGTTCACTGTCCCTCAGAATCTGTGGCGGGCTAGACCGTGTGCGCGCACATACACATACGCCCATGCCTTCCTTCCCTCCCCGCGTTCAGATGGAGCAGGCTGGGCTAAGGAGGGGGCACCCCGTCGGCGCTGGGTCTCGGCTTGTGCTGAGGGGCCGCAGCCACCCTGCCAGGAAGGGTGTCCATGACCATGCTGCTAAAGTGCCACCGCCAAGCAGCACAGAGGAGTCCTCCTCCTCCTCTTACTCCTCCTCCTCCCTCCTCGCAGGCTCTCTGCTTCCGTGGTGCTGCTGGGCTCTCCGAGCGCTCTGCGCTGCAGCAGCCGCCAGTTCTGGGCTGCGGGGTGGCAGGCCTCCTCAGCCGGGCCAGGCAGAGGCCCGGCTGCTGGCTCAGGTGCTCCGCCCGGGAGGGTCGCCTCCGCTACCTCTGCTGCCAGGTCAGGTCCCCGCCGTAGCTGCAGACTTACCGCGGGGGCCGCCTGCGAAGCGCCGCACCGAGGCTCCCCGGGAGAAGGCACGCGGGGAGCGGATTCCGACCTCGGTGATGTCAGGCGCGCGCCAGTCCCCTGAGCCGAAGCGCAGCTCGGGGTACTGGCGGCAGCAGCGGGGCTTCCTTGGGGAAGGCAGGCAGGCAGGCAGGCAACAACAGTCCCGGAGCCGAAACTCAGCGGGCGCTGCTTGCCGCCTGCCTGCCTTCCCCGCCAGTCCCCCGAGCCGAAGCGCAGCTCGGGGACTGGCGGCAGCAGCGGGGCTTCCTCAGATCGGGTCGGCGCTTATCGAGGAGCCGGTCTGCAGAGTCAGCGGCCAGCAGCGCTGCACAGAGCATCGCCTCCTCAATCCAGCACGGCGTTGCTGGGCGCTGACTCTGCAGACCGGCTCCTCAATCCAGTGCTCCGCGCAGCACTGATCAGCGCCGACCCGGCAGGCCGCCGGATCAAGGAAGCGGCCTGCCGGGTCGGCGCCCAGCACCGGATCGAGGAAGCTTTGGGGGTGGGGGGAGGAAGAGGAAAAAGGTGCCGGCGGGGAGGGAAAACGCGTGAGTCCTCTCCCCTTTCTTTCCTGTTTAGCCGGCTTGCGGGCATTTTATAGGAACAAACAATGTGAAAAGAAAAAAGAGGCAACGAGCCCAGTCAGCGGTGTCTCTCCCTCCCTCCAACTCCCCCCCCACCAAATGGAACTTCCCGACACCCCCCCCCCCCATAACTTTTGGCCAGAGGCGTCCTCGGGCCCCGTTCCCACCTTCCCTGCTGGGCGCCTGCATGTCTTATTTTCGGGGTATGTCTTATATTTTTAAAATCTTAAAAATCCTGCCATGGCTTACTTTATGACTATGGCTTAAAAAGGGGGAAACACGGTATGTTCCCATCTGAACAGTAGCAGAGATAGAAGCTAATCTTGAGTTCTGAAAAACGGTATCTTCAAGGGGAGTAAATATTTTTGCTTATAAATTAAATGCTGCCACTATGTTGGCACTTTCTTTTTATAGCTTGGTGCCTGTAGAGAGCTATAAATGCCATCTGTAAGTTTCCGTATCTGGACTTTTTCTGTTAACCTGCATGGAATTTCAATTTCTTTTTATGAACAGCTGCAACCCTTGTTAACTATTTTCCAAGCAAAATAGCTGGAGGAGCCTATCTCTGAAAATTTAATCCAGCTGCTTACACAGCTAAGAACTACTCAACACTGGTACTTAGACCTGTCAGTCAGCAACCCATAGAACTTTCAATGTGGAAACTCACTTTCACATAGAATTTAGGGTGCAAAGTTTCCAAATACCAAACATCAAATTTGAGCATCTGCTAAATGCCATTCCATGCATATTAACATTCGATCTTAAACCCAGCTGAGTTTGCAAAGGTCAGTGGCCTTAAGAGTGCTAAGAAACAAGAACGCAGTTTTATCTAAGTGGCATATTTCAGAGGAATGGTTGACCATTCCAAACACAGCACCCAAATGTTAATGCCTGGAGTGCCACTTTTAATTGAAAGGTCAAAGAGAAAAATATTTCTAAAATTTCAGAATGCTATCCATCGGGAAGATCTTCTGCACTAAACACTGGGAGACGTGCAAAAACACTCTAATAAGGCTTGTCTAGAAGAACTTTCTGGAAAATTGTGCCCTATCTCTTTGAGGCAGCACACAATTTATATGATGGTTGCAGCAACAGATACTTAAGCTTTGTTGTTGTTTGTTGTTTAGTCGTTTAGTCGTGTCTGACTCTTTGTGACCCCATGGACCAGAGCATGCCAGGCACTCCTGTCTTGCACTGCCTCCCGCAGTTTGGTCAAACTCATGTTCGTAGCTTCGAGAACACTGTCCAACCATCTCGTCCTCTGTCGTCCCCTTCTCCTAGTGCCCTCATAAGCTTTGTTACAGGAGTGTATACCAACTACCGGTAGCAAGAGGGCTGGAGAGATCAGGTATAATACCAAGCAAGCTGAGTACAACCCAACATGTCTGGTTGTCCACCAATGGTTTGGTACACTTCCTGTTCTGCTGTCTGCCAAGCACTACAAAAAAAATGGTGGATGGGTTGTCACAAATTGTGCAGGCCTAATCCATCACACAGTGCAGGAGGAAAGGTAGCAACTGGATAAATTTCCAGTCCCACTATGTGGAGACAGAAAAGGGGAAGATCGGGGGAAAGGGAAATGGATGAGTTATGGAACAGAAGTGAAATCTGTTGTAGAAGTAAGAGGATGTAATGGAGGGAATGGAGGAGGGAGAGAAGAGAGAATAGCAGAAGTTTCCCTTGGAGGAAAGTCCCAGGGTCTCTTGACCAAACAGCAGGTTGTTGACAGGATAAGGAAGGATTGTGCAGTTCATTATCAGTTTCCTCTTAGGATAGAAAACAGGGTTTATTGAGTTCATGTGATTCCCAGGCCTCTGGTGCCGGGATTATTGCAGGAGTGTTTAAACACTTTTGGTTTAATAATCTGACAGCACTCAGCTTTGGGCTTGTACAATTAAATTTCTGAGTAAAATCTAAGCTGGATGCATTATTATTATCTCCTTACTCACACACTGTTCCCTAAAAGTATAGTATACCTGCTAGTGAAGGCCACAAAGAAGGTGTCCTCTTCAGCCTCCATTGCATCCCACCCACCCCAGGACAGCTTTGCGAGGTCATACAGAATTTATTGGCATCTGATATGGTATCTGGGGCTCTACAGGCCTCGGATGCCTGCTGGGACAAATCTGCAAGGCATTTTGAGGATAAAAGCCATTGATCTGGATGCAACTGTTGTGACAAGTCCTAAAAATGTGTCCAATGAGCCAGTGGCAGTGGGTGCCCATCTAATCTGGCATGGAGGCAGAACCTGTCACACACACAAAAATCTCTCTTACACACACATAGACACACTGCAGGAACACTCTTTCACATCTGACAGTGGCACTTACTCCTCTTGACACAGACATAGCATAAAATGTAAAAACTAGATAAATGTTTATTATACGCACGTTGCCCACTCTGTTAACAAAATGTTTTTTTAAATACCTCCAAGTTACTCAAACTAACAAACACTCCCTTCTGCCTGCCTACAAAGAACATGCTTTGTGCTGTTTATAGAGCTGTGGAAGGGGTCTGAGGTGGAAGAATGAATGGCCATGCGTCTGCGAAATCTTGCTAATGTTGATTTATCATTCATTTGAGCTGTACAGTCACATACATTTCCTTAATAAGCAATGCCAACATGACTGTGGATAAACAATTAGGATAATTGTATTATCTTATAATTTCAGGACTCTGTTCCATGTTCTTTGAATTAGACATGAATTAGTACAATATCTCAATACTGACAGTGAATAGAATTTGTTAATAATTAAATAACTTCCCAAACTCAACCCCTTTCATAATCTTTGAGAAGGGTACTGTAAAATCATTATTTGCAAAACAGCACACAATCAGTTGCTGCGTTTTTATCAAATTATAGGGATTTGAGTGGCGGGCGGGGAGAGTTAATTAGACAAATTACAGGTCTGATGAACAAGCTGGTTTGGATAATCTTGCTAATACGGAATAGCAAATATTGGCTCTAATCCCAGAAAAAGATTCAACTTGTTAGTTTTCTGCTTTGGAGAGGTATTAAGATCATTTAATAGACACGTCATGGTTGGAAATTAAAAGAAATTATGCTGGCCTCCATTCAGGGGTGCTGTCAGGGTAGGACTTTGGAACAGAAATCCAGGACTGCGTTCAGCAGAATGAGAAGCAGGAACATCAAATGCAGTAAGGCTGGCATGCCACATTTCACATTATCATCTAAAGAGCGTTAACAGTCCAAAATCACCAACTGCACAACTAGCTTGATCAACCCAATTTTAAGAATATTTTTTACATGGATTTCTTCATATCACTTAAAAAGATCCCTGCTGGAAAAGGTCAAAGGCCTGTTTAGTCCAGCATCCTGTTCTCATAGTGTCCTACAAGATGCACTGGGGAAGCCCAAAAGCAGGGTATCAGCACAACAACACTCTCCCCACTTGCAATTCCAAGCAATTGACCGTGGAGGTGGGAAGTCATCATGGATGACTGGTAGCCTTGCCCTCCAGAAATCTGTCTAATCTGCTTTTAGAAACAGCTAAATTGTTGGCCATTACTACACCTTGCGGGAGCAAAATCCAGTTTTACTCTGAACTACACAGAGAAATTGTCTGCCCTGAATCCTCCGAATTTCAGTTTCATTGGATGGACTCAAGTATCACGAGAGAGAGAGAGAGAGAGCTTTTAACAGCTGCATGGTGGTTAGAAAAGGCATAAAGCGGAAATATAATGATTGGGTGGGGGGTTCACCTACTAGTCTGTCTTTTATGCAGCTGCAAAACACATCTGGCAACCCTACCTCTGGACCAACTGAATGAGTCTTCTGTTATCCTGAACTTGCCATGCTAGGAATCTGATTTTTTAAAAAAAGGAAATAAGCCAACTGCAGCAATATTCTGCTTTAAGCAGAAACCAAACACTTATATGTATACCCAGAAAGATCCATTCTATTGATCGTAGTGGTATCAGTAACTATAGATGTAAGTATTTTTAGGACTGGGAGCTCATTGCTTTAGAATTTGTTATTGCTGGCATCCATCTTTCTCGGGAGAAATGGACAAGTGCACCTTCAGGGGTAAAGTCTAACCATTGGAGAGTTACAGCACCTGCTTGGCTGTAGAGACTGAGACAGGAATATGAGTGAGACATGTTTTATTGCAGGTGGGGCAGATGAAGGCATCCGGTTTTGCTGTTACAGGTGCACTATGGTGTTTCTTCTCTCTGTGCTCTTCCTCCTCTATAGAACTTTTCTATTTTAACATACCACATAAAATTGCATGGAGACTTGACCCACTCTTTAAAATCCAACTGATTTGTTGAATTTATTTAAACAGCAAAACCAATTATCATGGGAGACTCAGAAGAATTGAAGTAGCCCACTTAATTCATGCAATGATGAAAAAAATCCAATTTGAATTACATTACAACTTTCAATCACCATAGGAGAATTGGAAATGGCTATAAAGGCAATCGTCTCTCACAAAATTATTCAAAAGAATAAAAAGTGGGACAAGCTCAGTTCCAAGGCTAGCTTTCCTTGCCAGAGTGTTATCTGCATAGTCTCATGAGCTAATAGTGAATAAACAAAATTAGTAACCATTTAGGCATCAAACCTATAAACACGTACATGGATTTACACCCACTGAATTATGTAGAAATGTAACATGCACACAGTATGTGCCAGATCAGAATACACAAACAAACTACATTCTAATTGGTTCCAAGGATGAATTTTGAAAATCTTGTGAATAAAGCCTTTGTTATACTTATTTAACAGATAAAAGAGTTGCCTATATACCCTCTGAATGTATACCTCGGCCAGTCATTTAAGTCACAGTCCAATCCAATAATCTACTGTGTAAAGAAAGAAGGGTTTGCATTGAAATGTAGACATTAAGTTTGGATCCTAAGGTTATTCTTAAACTTGAAGTATTTCAAGTTCCCAAGACCCACAGTCTGATCCAGCAGAGACTGTGTCATGATACAATAGTGGTACATAGACACCTACACAGTGGTACCTCAGGTAAAGTACTTAATTGGTTCCGGAAGTCCGTACTTAACCTGAAGCGTACTTAACCTGAAGTGAACTTTCCCATTGAAAGTAATGGAAAGTGGATTAATCCGTTCCAGATGGGTCCGCAGAGCACTTAACTTGAAAGTACTCAACCTGAACTGTACTTAGCCCGAGGTATGACTGTACTGGGGATTGCTTAGATTTTCATCCTGCTTAAAAATTACCATTATAACGTGTTGTTTTTATCTTCTTTTTTACTATCACTTCAGAGCATCTATCTCTGTGTGAGTGGAACAGACTTTCATTTGCACAATGAGACTTCACCTTTCTCCTCTCAAAATCTGCTATGGAAGGTTGGAAGACTTTTTTGGAGCAGGTTTACAGGTCTGTGAAGGTATGTGGAAGGACTGCAATCTGGCAGTATATGAATAGTTATTTTTAAAAAAACACCATCAAAATAGCATCTTCCATTTCTGATGGAGCACTTTCAAAGAGTGGGCTTGATGGATCCCAAATGGAAAGGTCTTCCAGAGCTATGGCACAGTCACAGAAAAGGCCTCATCTCTTGCGCTCACCTGATAGATGCCTTGCGATGGCACGGAGAGCGGGACCTCTGAGGTTCCTGTGCAGGATTATATGGAAGGAGACAGGGACGAATGTAACCCGGGTCCTAGACTAGGGAAACTAAGCATTTTCAGGGCAGAGGACGGTACTGATCCATAGCTACCCTTCTTTGGGCCAAAGTTAAAAAGTGGGCAAGGATAATTATTTTTTTAAAAAAACCTATGAACAGATATTTAGGAGTCTTGCGGTGGATATCCTTTTGGCACCATAGGAGTTTAATAGGGGACTTGCAAGAGTGGTCACCAAAAGATAAATACATTAAAGGGGGGGGGGCTTGTCATCACAGTATCACAGTGTAATACGTGTAGAAGTCATTAAAATAATTTAAATTATTTTAAATTTAAATTATTTTAAATGGAGGGGAATTGGGAGGCGGGGGGGCACAAAAATCTTTTTGTGGGCGCCTATAGGAGCAGTTAAAACATTTTAGCACACACACAAATATAAATATAAGACAGGGAGGTCTGGGGTGGCCACAAAAATACTCTTTTGGGCCAGTGTGTGGATTAGCTGCCCTTTTCCTAAGACTATTTAGATATCAGACTTTCGTTTATCAAACTGACAACAAGCCAACTGACTTTGGAGAACATATCTATCACTACACGGCCTTAGCCATAAGCTATAACAACGACACTTAAACTACTGATCTAACACATAGATATCATATACATCATTCCACCACATACCTGTGTAACAATCAACTACTTCAGCTTTTGTAAAATTAGGTCTTAGTTTAAGGAGCTGTTACAGCAAATATAGCTACTACATGGGTAATTTCCTTATCCCTCCCATTAAGAAGGAACTCGATTTTCTGAATGACTAGCCAATAGGAAATTGTTTCTGTGCTGGGGGACAATAACTCACCCATGATGATCTTGCACAGAGGACAAGCCAGAAGGATGTGTGAGTCAAGCTTCCTCCTCCTCCTCCTCCTCAATACAGGAACATTTCGCCACAAATCTGATTTTTATTGTTCTTTAAACAGCTGTGCAGGAGGTAGAGGATCAGAACAATGGGGTGAAGGGAGAGGGAAGGATTCAAACCCCTCCTTTCTAATAATTATGCACTACTCAAAGTGACTCATGAAAGCTAAGTGCAGCGACAACAAAAACGTAACACAAAACGGTGTGGCAGATAAAACACCCCCCAAGTAGATCTCCTCCTTCTGGCAAATTGAAAGTCTGCTGAAATAAAAAGCCAGAGGAGGAGAAAGCCACCTGAAACTTACGACATACCATACAATCATGACATAAGAAGAGCCCTGCTGTTATCATACCAATGGCCCATCTAGTCCAGCATCCTGTTCTCAGTGGCCAACCAGATTCTTGTGGGAAACCCGCAAGCTATTCCACAATAGTGGTGCAGCCACTAAAAAGGCCCTGTCCCTTGTTCTAGCTGACTAGGTTTCCGCTCTTCATAGGGAACAGAAAAGGGCTTCCCCACTTGATCGAGATAAGTGAACAGGCTGATATGGAAGGAGGAGGAAGCCCTTTATGACAATAAATCACATGATCTTGAAAGCCAGGAAGCAGCCTTATTGTCAGAGCCCAGTGCTATCAGAGGCAAATAGCACTGCCCAGGGCAGGGTTAGATCAAAGTCCAAAAGACCTAAAGGGTCTTGTTCTAGTGGGCAAGCAGACAAATATCAGACAACCACACCTCTGTCATGTCTCCCTTTACTTGCCTTTTTCTAAAATTAAAAAGCACCAAAGGGGTCTTGGTGGACCACAAACTTAACACGAGTCAACAGCATGATGCAGCAGCAAAAAAAGCTAATGCTATTTTAGGCTGCACCAAAAGAAGTATAGCGTCCAGATCAAGGGAAGTAATAGTACCACTCCATTCAGCCATTCACACCTAGAATACTGTGTCCAGTTCTGGTCACTACAATTTAAAAAGGGCGCTGACAAGCTAGAATGTGTGCAGAGGAGGGCAACCAAGATGATCAAGAGTCTGGAAACTAAGCCTTATGAGGAATGGTTGAAGGAGCTGGGTATGTTTAGCCTAGAAAAGAGGAGACTTAGAGGATATATGATAACCATCTTCAAATTTCTGAAGGGCTGTCACACAGAGGATGGAGCAAGCTTGTTTTCTCCTGCTCTGGAAGGTACGACTCGAACCAATGGCTTCAAGTTGCAGGAAAGGAGATTCCGACTAGACATATGGAAAAACTTTCTGACAGTAAGAGCTGTTCGGCAGTGGAACAGTCTCCCTTGGGAGGTTATGGACTCTCCTTCCTTGGAGATTTTTAAGCAGCAGTTGGGTGGCCATCTGTCCTGGATGCTTTAGCTGAGATTCCTGCATTGCAGGACTAGATGACCTTTGGGTCCCTTCCTACTCTAAGATGTTATGATTCTATGATTATATGGTTGTAACCTTTTATCATGGGGGAGTTTCTGCAGTGCCCCCTGGTCGTTTTGGTTGCTCTCTTCTGAACCTTTCTCAGCTCCACAGTGTTCACTTTGAAGTGTGACAAACCAGAACTATGCACAGCATTCCAAGTGTGTTTGCAGCACAGACTTGTATAATGGCATTGGGATACCAGCAAAGGCCCATGGAACCTATTTTTGTTGTCCATCAGACCACTTTCAGAGTACATTAACATCTGAAAATATTTTCACATATCAAAGTTATCTCCAAGACAGATTTATACATTAATTTCGATGGAACTAATGTAGGTAACTGCTCCCATTACCTTAATTTGTCCTGATGTTACATTCAGAACATTTGCTTCTACTACTTATTTTTACCCTTCATTGGCTGAAAATAACAGAACACCTTGCAGGGTTCTGAAATGACTGTTCATGTATCCACAACAGCAGGCACATTTAAATCAATCTGTATTCATACTGATGATTCAGAAACATTTCCTTACCAAAACATTTTTGTTTGAACTAGCAGGTATTCCAGCAATTTGTACGTCAAGGGAATTATTTGCTGTTCATGCTTCATCACTCTCTGTACTTTGTTTTGCAATAATTCTAGTGTCTGTTCCCCGAACAGCGGAAACAAAATAAAAACCACATTTAGCATTTATGCAGTGCAGGGGTAGCTAACCTTTGGCTCTTCAGATGTTGCTGGGCCACAACTCTCCTCATCCCTGCCCATTATCCATACGTCCTGGGGCTGATGGGAGTTGGACTCCAATACATATGCAGGGCCATTCCTAACCTGGTGCAGTGCAGCATCATTTGAGGCACTTTGCACACATTATCTGAATATAATTTTAATCTATATAGGCAACCAGTGCTTTAGGCATGACCGATATGTGTGTGATTGTGCACAAGCGCACAGCACTGAACCCGAAAGTGACCTGGAAACCTCATAAAATATGTCACTAAAAGGGCGAAGCAGGGTTAGTGGGTGGTGGAATGGGGTGCTTCAATTGCATGTGATTTCAGGTGAACACGCAATGACCTGGAATGCAACCTGGAATCAGAGGTTGCCTGTATTGCTCACCCAATGGGGTAATTAGAATTTCTCTGTGGGCCACCTATTAAGTTGTTAGCTAAGATGAGATCTGAAGAAGGGAATTCCCTGCCCACCTGCTTAGCCACTACATTGCACCAGCATTAAGCTGTAAGGAGATGATCAATCATATACCATATTGTTGTTGTTTAGTCGTTTAGTCATGTCCGACTCTTCGTGACCCCATGGACCAGAGCACGCCAGGCACTCCTGTCTTTCACTGCCTCCCGCAGTTTGGTCAAACTCATGTTCGTAGCTTCGAGAACACTGTCCAACCATCTTGTCCTCTGTCGTCCCCTTCTCCTAGTGCCCTCAATCTTTCCCAACATCAGGGTCTTTTCCAAGGATTCTTCTCTTCTCATGAGGTGGCCAAAGTATTGGAGCCTCAGCTTCACGATCTGTCCTTCCAGTGAGCACTCTGGGCTGATTTCCTTAAGAATGGATAGGTTTGATCTTCTTGCAGTCCATGGGACTCTCAAGAGTCTCCTCCAGCACCATAATTCAAAAGCATCAATTCTTCGGCAATCAGCCTTCTTTATGGTCCAGCTCTCACTTCCATACATTACTACTGGGAAAACCATAGCTTTAACTATACAGACCTTTGTTGGCAAGGTAATGTCTCTGCTTTTTATATACCATATAAACTATTACTAAACAGTCACGGACACAGTGAGGGCCTCCTGGATCAGGCCAGTGACTCGTCTGGTCCAGCATCCTGTTCTTACAGCGGCTGTTCTTACAGCGGCTGTGTGGGAAACACGCAAGCAGGAGCTGAGTGCAGCAGTTCTCTCTCCTCCTGCAATTTCCAGCAGCTCCTGTTCAGGAGCATACTGCCTCTTGACAATGGAGGTGAAACATAGCTGTAAGGGTTCGTAATAGCTCTATGCTCCATGAATTTGGCTATTTGATTTGATTTGCATTTGGTTTCAAAGCCGTCCAAGTTGGTGACCTGGGTTGAAAGGGGCTGAAAGCTGTTAAATCAATCTGCTTGCCTAAATCTATTTCATAGGAAACATTTGTCTGTATATAATGTTTTAAAGATTTGGAAATTTCATTGCTGCATTTTATGGAATTGTAAACTGCTATGCATCTAGATAGATTAAGAGTGTGGCTGTAATAAAACAAGGAAATAAATAAATGAAGCATATTCAGTTATTCTCTTTGTACTAGGGAAATATATGCCCACCATCATGCATGAAACATATTTTTGGTGTGAGATTCTGCCCCCCTCTGACAAGCCAGAAATCCCTCCAAAGCACTTTGCATAACATCAGGATTCATGATTTTTGTGTGATGTCTGTTTAATCCCTGTAATCCTGGCAAAAGTATTGACATCTGTGCCCCAGGTCATGTGCGAGTACTTGTGCGCTGTACACAAACATTTCCCTAAATGCAGAAAAAGTGTTCTATATGAAATCTTCACTTCACATTGGATCTTGACTTACAGGTATACTCGTACCACAGTGCTCAAAATCTAGGTTGATTTGCAAACCTGCCACAGGCAGGGCTTTTCCCCAGCTGGAACTCACCAGAACTCAGTTCCAGCACCTCTCAGGTAGGTGCCATTGCCATTATAAGAGAACAAGGGAGGCATTCATGGTGAGTTCCGGCACCTCTTTTTCTCAAAAAATAGCACTGGTCATAGGTAACTGAAATAATAAGCGAATGGAATCACAATGAATAATTCAACACTGCTGTGACAGCACTGTCAAATGTATGCCGCAGTGCCAATTTTAATCTGCCTTTTTAAATTGCACGTGTAGTGGCTAAATATATTGTTCTGAGGCCAAAGTGGTCTAGGTGTGATTTACTTCAGAGGCTGCGGTATGATTAGGCTGGAGAGATGCTTTTGTCAACTGACTTTGAAAAGAACAAGGGCAGAACCCTAAACACACATAAGAACAAACACATACTCCAGGTTATGCTTCTGAGCATAAATATTAGGGGAACTAAATATTAGGGGGGAAATGTGGCAGTTGCTTACTAGTTAAACTAAACTGTTAAAAATGACCAGACAACAGTCTTCAATTGTAAGGGAAACTACATCTATGGGCCTTGCCAGTAGTGTTCATTCTACCAGGAAATAGCTTAGTTACAACTCTGAAATCTTGGTAGGCAAGGGGACTCCACCCATTATAATCAAAATTGAAACAACATCCATGCTATGGGAGTGTGCTTACTTTATGTCATCTCCTAGCTGAAATGCTATATGACTTGGATGAAGATACTGAGGGGATGCTCAATCAAGTTGCAGATGACACCAAACTAGGAGGGGTAAGCAATGCTGAAGAAGACAGAATCAGATTCAAGATTACCTTAACAGTTTGGAGAACTGGGCCCAAACTAATAAAATGAATTTAAATAGGGACAAGTGTAAGGTTCTACACCAGTCATCCCCAAACTGCGGCCCTCCAGATGTTTTGGCCTACAACTCCCATGATCCCTAGCTAACAGGACCAGTGGTCAGGGATGATGGGAATTGTAGTCCAAAACATTTGGAGGGCCGAAGTTTGGGGATGCCTGTTCTACACTTTGGCAGGAAGAACCAGCTGAACAAATATAAGATGTAGGACACCTGGCTTACAAGTAGTACATGTGAAAAGGATCCAGGGGTCTTGGTGGACCACAAGCTTAACATGATTCAACAGTGTGATGCAAAAAAGCTAATGCTATTCTAGGTTGCATCAACAGAAATATAGTGTCCAGATCAAGGGAATCATGATCCCACTCTGTTCTGCCTTGGTCAGATCCCACATTTTAAATGTTCTTATTATAACCCTATAGTTTGGGGACTAGCTCCAAGCTGTTATAACAAAGAAGTGGTGGTTCTAACTGGAGTACTGCTGGAAAAGAACAGGAGAAGAAACTTTATTATTACAAAGCACATACATGGGATCCCACAAAAGTTGTGGCCATTGAAATCACGAGTGACAACAGAATAATATAATCCAATTTCCAGAGTGACCAGCTATAGAAAATATCATTATTAGTATATCTGCAATAAACCTCAAGTCAAAGAAGTCAATGAGAGGCATTGCAATTTGTGACATTTTCTCATTAGATTCGTTTTTATAGATCACATTTATCTAGAAAGCAATAACACAGACAGAATATATATACAGTATTATGTACACACATACACAAATACACTTTAGGGCATTGTTAACTAAATATCCTTGGTCCTTGCCCATTTCTTCCCAGAAGTGCAATACAATTCCATCTACACTTTTAACATCCAAATGCAATTCCACTTTCCCAAAGAATAAACATTTGATTAGGTCATAAAATTTTATAATGTGCTGAACTATAGCTGGGTTTGTTTTTTTTAATGATCAGAAAATTCACCAGGCTTTGGGAAGCTCCAAAGCTTGCCCAATATAAAGAGCCAACTAAGGGATAAATGAATGAAAGCATTTCTGATCAGATATTATTAAAAGACTGAGAAAATTTCATGAAACTCTGCTCCTTTCTTTGGTATATTTGTTAACCTTTCAAGGCACATGAATATCCTTCCTGAAATGAGTCTCGCTTGTGTGGAGCAATACCAATTGTGCAGAGAAATGCACTGTGTGCAGAGGTATCAATCAATAAAGAGAATCTATTGCCGTTTTATTTTAAAACTTATCTGTATGGAAATTGTTCCAGCAGGGATTTCTGTCTAAAGATAAAAAAATCCGCCCAAAGGAGTCCCTATAGAGTTATTTTTCTTTGAAGCCCAATGTGAAGATTTTGCCAGTAGTACTAGAAGGGGGCCCACATGGTATCACACCTTCAAACTTGTGCCTGGTTAGAAGAATCCAATACGGCAATCAAGCTGCTGCCATGCACAATGGCAGAATGACGTAAGCCCAGCTCTCCTTTGCTCATGTTGCCTGTGAATAAACAAGAGCATTTTTAATATGAGTCATAATTTGCTCGTGTGGCTGCAGGCAACAACACGTTCTTGCTGCTGCACATTTATAGTCCATTTCTGGATAAAATTCAAAGGGCTGGTGTTGACAATCCTTCACAGTTTGGAACTGTGGCATCTGAAGACTCTTTCCTCTTAATCCGTTATGTATCTGAGTTCATCCATCGGGGCCCTTCTCCAAGGGCCCCTGCAAGGTGGCATTCACAACTACTAGTATGTTGTTGTTGTTGTTTAGTCGTTTAGTCGTGTCCGACTCTTCGTGACCCCATGGACCATAGCACGCCAGGCACTCCTGTCTTTCACTGCCTCCCGCAGTTTGGTCAAACTCATGTTCGTAGCTTCGAGAACACTGTCCAACCATCTCGTCCTCTGTCGTCCCCTTCTCCTTGTGCCCTCAATCTTTCCCAGCGCCAGGGTCTTTTCCAAGGATTCTTCTCTTCTCATGAGGTGGCCAAAGTATTGGAGCCTCAGCTTCATGATCTGTCCTTCCAGTGAGCACTCAGGGCTGATTTCCTTAAGAATGGATAGGTTTGATCTTCTTGCAGTCCATGGGACTCTCAAGAGTTTCCTCCAGCACCATAGTATGTAGTATGTAGTATGTAGACTTATCCATATTGCCATCTGGGAAGTGTTCCAAGCAGTGTAAGAGTCCACTGGCTTGGCATGGCACACTGTCCTCAGTAACAGCAACTTATAATTAATTAGAAAGAAGGTGGAAGGAACTGGCATGGCTGGAACCTGCATGATTATTTTCTTCTGCATAAGTAATTTATCGAATAGATGTACTGTAGAAAGCTTTAAGCCCAGCAGTTTAACCTAATTAAATGCAGAATGGCATTTTCTTAATCATCTCACTGTAGGAGTCTTTTTTAGTGTTCTTGAAGTAATATGCAGGGTTTGGATGGTGGTGGGGAGTTGTCTGTGTATGATATTCAAATTGCTATTGTTTGACTTTTTACTGTTCCCCAATTAGCTCCACTGATGTAGGCTAAACAGAAGAAGCAGAGGAGAGTTCACTCATCAGAGCCTGTTATACTTGGCTGCAAAGCCATTTAAATCCCATTAGCAATGATGAGTTGTCCGCTTCTGGTGAAGAGATTCAAGGCGAAATTAAAAGCGGAAAAGAATAGAATGGAAATGGCCGATGCTCTTTGTGAACTGTGAGGGATAAAGGATCAGAGAGGAATAGAAACAGTTGCAAAAAGTGCTACAATCAGGATTGTTAGAATCTGATTTAGTGATTTGTTTTGAGCCTATTATATTGCTGGACTACTGTAATGTATCCTGTGAGGGGCTGCCTCTAATCATATTCTGTACGTTCAAGAGCAGCAGAATGAAGTGGCTCACCTCCTAACTCCTAGTTTGAGGCGACCAGAACTGTACACAATATTCCAAATTCTGTCCCATCATAGTTTTGTATAAGTTTATCATGATATCAGCAGTTTTAATGCTTTCCTAATAATCCTTAGTAGGAAATTGGCCTCTTTGACAGCTGCCACACACTGTGTTGACGTCTTCTTCACACTATGCACTACAACTCCAGCATGATAGTGTCTTATTCCTAGTTAGCCACCAAAAGTTCAGACTGCTTGAGCACATTTCCTGATTATTTTTTTGCCATTTTATCACTTATTCAGTCATCCTCAGTTTGGAGAAATGCTTCTAGATCACAATCTCTTTTTGTTTTAACCATCCCGAAGAATTTAGCACCATCGTCAAGTCTGGTCACCTTACTGCTCACTCCAAACTCTAGATCGTCTATGAACAAGTTAAAAATCACAGGTCCCAATACTGATCATTGGGTGGCTCCACTTTCTACATCTCTCCATGCAGAGAACTGGTCATTTATCCCTATTCTCTGCTTTCTGCTACTTAACCAATTCCTGAGCTACAGAAGGACCTCTGGAGTATTTGGTGCGGTACTCTGAAAGCTTTTTGAAAGTCCACATATGCTATGTCAATCCGATCACCTCTCTCTATATGCTTGTTGACAATCTCAAATAGGTTTGTAAAACAGGACTTGCCTTTGCAGAAGCCATGCTGGTTTTGCTCCAGTAAGGCTTGTTCTTCTATAAGCTTGGCTAGCTTATATAACAACAACAACAACAACAACAACAACAACAACAACAACAACAACAACAACAACAACAACTTATTTATACCCCGCCCATCTGGCTGGCTTTCCCCAGCCACTCTGGGCGGCTTCCAACCAAATATTAAAAACAATACAGCATCAAACATTAAAAACTTCCCTAAACAGGGCCACCTTCAGTTGTCTTTTAAAAGTAAAATAGTTGCTTATTGTCTTGACATCTACTGGGAGGGCATTCTACAGGGCAGGCGCCACTACCGAAAAAGCCCTCTGCCTGGTTCCCTCTGCCTGGTATTTAACAATACTTACCACCAGTTTCCCTGGGACAGACCTTGCCCTGAAAGGGGATATTAGTGACTGGGTGATAGTTGTCAAGCACTTCTGTGTTGAGATGAGCAAGTCTCTTCAGCAAAGGCCAAACCATCTGCTCCTTGAGACCTGACACTGCCTCCCTCCCTGCAACGAGGCATACATTCATCACCAATTAGCTTTTGTAAACCAAGATGGGCAAGAGTTGAGAACACACGTGAGTAGGACATGCCACTTTAAGCAGATTATCCAAATCCTCAGTCCACAAAAATCAAAACTGGTCCAATATAACATGGCTAAACAGCGCTCTGGAAGCCTCCACTGGACTTGACAGTGGTTTCTAATTCTGTATGGCTCTGATCAACATTATCTTAAAAGTAACTAGCATACTTGCCACAGCAGTGGTTCAACCCCCTCCCTCTTATGGCCAATTTTCTATTGAAAATAGGTAAAAAAAAATTTTAAATAAAAAAATACATTTTTAAATAACAAGGTTGGCTTGCAGTGGTTTTTATTTTGTGGAGGCGATTGCTAATGCTAATATGCAACTGCCACAAGAGAGTCACATAAGAATCCCCCTCTTGATTTCATTCTCATAGTGCCAAACTGGATGTAAGGATTGTCACTTAGTTTTCTCATGAGAAGTTGTGGTGCTGTTTCATTTTTTTAAAGAAACATCTAGCAAAAGGTTCTCTGAATCAAAATGGAAAAATGATGTGGGGGGAGGGGGAGCTTGCTGTGATCTCAGTCTGAATTCCCCCCACCACACCTGCTATTTGTAATGGCTGGTACATAATGGACATTTTCAAGCACTTTGCAATAAACAAGTGTGTAGGGAACAAAAATCATTCATACAGAATTATCTAACTTGGAAATAAACGTGTTCATTGTGCTTTTGTATATTAAAATAATTAATCTTCACAGTTTGCTCTTGTTAAATAGTGCAGTCCTAATCCACTTGTTCAAAATGAGAATGAGTTCTTATCCCTGCCAGTACAATGGGATCAATAACAACAAGGCTCCTCATTACCTATACAAGCGGGTAATGATTCTCCATTTCTCCTCCACCCAATATGTTGCATTCTCTGCATATTATAGTTCACAAAGTGTAAGGAATACATTCTCCCATACTGGAAGTCACAAACAGCTATGCAAATCTTTCTCCTGGCCCCAAAATGGAAAGCAGCCTTTGCAGGCTGTGAGTATGAGTAAATGAAAGGTTGCGGATATGTTCAACTCCCCCCCCCCCCAGCAGACATTTTCTGTTTTTGGTTTGACAAAGTCAGGGGGTAAAGACACACTGCTGCATGCTATGTCTCACCTCAAAAACGATATTGCAGTTGAAAAAATATTCAGAAAAGAAGATGGAGAAACTGCTGGACCTTAATGTGGGTGGGCTCATGCCTTTCAGAAATAAATAATTCCTTGGCAGAAACTAGAATGTCAACATAGTGAATCAAGGCTGGGCACACACACACACAGAGAGTAAATTGCTAGGATAGACTTCTTCCTGCAGCATGCTGTTGGCATAAGCTTTCAAATGAAGTTGTAAAGATGTTTCGCTGCACCACTGACAACAGGAAGCGAGCGAGGAAAGCCATGTTAGCAAGGAGACACTAAAAGGCAAAGAAAGAAAAATGAACAAGAAGATGGAGAGTGGCTCACAAGAGACATTGCTTATGCTGAGATCAGTCAAATGACTGTGACATCCTCCTGGCTAGATGGTGGCAGAATTTGATTTAGTTCAGGTACAGTAAGCTCATGGGACTGCAGAGGTGGAATTACATTGCAAAGGGTGGGAAAAAGTGGGGAAAGTAATGAGAAAATGTACGCAGTTTAATGCAGCTGACCACCCCTATCAAAGTAGCTAAATACTGATGACTATGAGGAGGATTTTCACGGGGTAAGAGCAAGTTTCTGGTTGCTGCAGCGATAATAAGGCTGACACCTCTGACTTTCCATCACTGAAAGAGGGATGCATTCTCCTTCTGTTGTGCACCTGATATTATTTATCTATTTACTGTAGTCCCCTCCCTCCCTCTTCAGGTAATTACCATCTTCCAAAGAAGCTCACATCAAAGAGAGAGACAAGGGTTCTGCCATTAGGCATACACACTACAAAAACCAGATACACAAGAAAATGTGAATGGAGGGCGAGGGCAGAGGAGGGACATCAGTTCTTCAAGGCCAGAAGAAGTGGTAAGTGGCACTTTGGGGCCAGACTGATCTTCCCTTGCTGGTTTTCTTGCTTGTATAGCAGTTGCTGGCATGGGGCCAGAGGATCATAAGAATATAAGAATAGCCTGTGGCTGTCAGGGACTGGGTAGGAATGGTGGAGACCACCTCCCCAGCTTGACCCTTCCAGGGAGGAGGAAGAGGAAGACAGTTTAGATTTACAAAAGGGGTTTGAGGGAGGTCACAGCTCAGAGGCAAATGAGGGGAAAAGTTGGGAAATAATGGGAGAGGAGCAGCAGCAGGAGGAGGAGGAGGAAGCACCGGGGGGGGGGGGAATAGCTGATGGACACAGTGTCTTTAGAAAGCATTCCAGACCCCCCCTCCCAGAACCCGGCGAGCCTTGAAAGTAGGAGAGCAAAAAGCTCAAAGACAGAGGTCACAGAGCAGCACCCATACGAGAGACTATGAGAATGGCGAATGAGGAAGTGGGATGGGAGAGATGGTGTGGTGGTGGAGATTCACCCACGAGAATGCCATTATCCAAGAGGCTGGGTTCTATAGCCTCCTACTGTAAATACTGAATAAAAAGTGGACGGTAAGAAACATTCCCTTGTCTTTGTACATTTCTGGGCAACCAGTTGCTGGCAGCAGCCTGACAGTGGCCCATCGTGTCCAGCATCCGATTCTCACAATGGCCAATCAGACTCCCGTGGGAAGCCTGCAAGCTGGACAACCGCCCTCTCACCTTCTGTGGTTTCTAGCAACTGGTACTCAGAAGCATACTACCTCTGAAGCAAACCCATCAGGGTTAGTAGCCACTGATATCCTCCATGAGTTTGTCTAATCTTCTATTCAAACCTTCTAGGTTTCTGGCAATCACTGTCGCTTGTGGGAGAAAATTCCACTATAGGCTAAGGTGTGTGAAGGACTACCTTTCATCTGGCCTAATTCTTCCAGCATTCAGCTTCACTGGACGTCCATGAGTTCTAGTGTTATGAGAGAGGGAGAACTTTTCCCTATCTACTTTATCTATGTGATGTCCCTTGCTTGGTCAGTCCTGGGGCAACAGTTTGCAAAGTGGTATGCAGCTGTAGTTCCAATGAGGGAGGAGAAATCAGTCCCTGTGCTTGGGAACTGTGGAAGGTAATGGTGGGGTGTGGGGGTGCGATGAAAGTGACCTGGCAGGCCACCAAGTTCTCAATGATACGGCAAAGAAACATGGGAGTAAATTACCAGTGGCAACCACCCTTGCGGATTGCTTCTCTGTTGGGTTGCACCCAGTGAAGATTGTGAAAATGAACAGAACTCATTTTCCAAATAAAAAAGTTTGACTTCATTAGAATGCAGATGCACCAGGTCAATCTTTTTCTAAATTACATCTTAACAGCATAATGTGTTGTTGAGGTTTTTTTAAAGATGCAGGTCACTTTCCCATGGAGATGAGCAATAAAATATTCTCTGTGTGTTTATGTGATCACAGTTGCTGAATCATCCCTGTGGGTAATAACATTATCATTACCATTAAAACTGTCATGAAAGTCATTTATAAGTAAATGCATACATTTAGGGGCCGCTAAAACAGCAAGGAAGATTGTGGGAGGGGATGGGATCAGACATTACTCAAGAGAGCTCAAAGAGGGTCATCTACAAGTAAATTTACCTTGCAAATTATTTAAGTCGATTAACACTTGATGTAAACCATGACAACGCATTTGAGGAGAGTTGAGTTTGGGGAAGGCTGGTGTAGAGGGTCAATCATGCAGGCCCAGCCCATGATGTCACTTCCTTCAGTTCCTAACACCCATGCAATGTCTGAAAGGGGGAACCTAGCCTTAGATGCAAGGCATTAGATGTGACTGGGAGTGCTGTATGAGGTGGGGTCTGCAGATACAGTCCTGATTTCCCCCTTCATGTGATGACTGAACACATGGGAAGGGGAGCAACTGTGAAGAGCCTTTGTGGTACTTTCCCCAGGAACTACCTGGTTATTCTACGCAACAATTCACTTGTCTGGGAATGTTCTGAGAAAAGAATGGAAGGAATAAGTATAAAACAAGAAGATACAGAAAGTGAAAGGAACTGCAAGGAATACAGTGGTAAAAGATAAACCTTTGTTGGGAAAGTTAACTCAAGACAGTTGCATGCACTACATTCTTCCCTAGAGAAAGATACAGTAATCTCGGTGTAGGGGAAAATGCGGACACTATCTTACATGAGGTGTAGCGTGGGAGCTTGTTTCCTATTGAGTACACAGCTCAGCTAACAAGGATGAAAGACTCCAGCAACAACCAGCTTCCTCAAGCAAGGGATGGGAACTTTCCCAGCAGGGGTAGCAAATCTGTGAATTTCAGTTTCTCATTTTCCCAGTCTTAAATCCAGTTATCCACATTTCCACAAGCTTATGACTGTTTTTAAACATGTCCTCAAGAAAATTCATAGGCATTTATTGCAACTTTATCTTAATATACACATTTCTGTATGCACTCTTGCCTGAGACATATATTTTTGGAAAGCAATTCTCCATAATATGTTTTTTAATGTTCTTTTCACATACTTTGCACGCATATGTGCATTTCTGTACATGCTATTTGGCTTACTTGGCATCGCAAAACCTACAAATTTCAACAGATGACCGTGTTTCAGTTCACATTCTGTTTTGGAAAGTGTGAATAAAGCAGGCTTGCCTTTATATGCAGACAAAATCAGATTTCTCCCCCAAACCGGTCTCCATCTAAGACACAGTTAAAAGAGTGAATCTAATCCAATCTGTGCTCAGGTCCTGATGTTTACATTTTTCTTTGCCTTTTCTACCTTTCAGAATCAACATGCAGCAATAGTCATCCTGGACAATTCTGGAGAACGTGCAGCCTTGTGCTTCTGCAAAGATTTCAGTAAATGTAGAAGTCAGCAGAACCCTCAGCGCATAGCTCCATTTGCATTCCACCGTGTTCACAAAGTTCCCGCACAGGAGCTTCCCTATGCACTTAAATAGGTGGGGCACTTTCCTGACTGCACCCCTTTGTGTGCAAGGGTTTTCACTCTCCCATCATTGGAGTGAATGAGGGTGCACTGTAGTTTGGGAGAGTTCCTACTCCATGATAAAGGCTTTGCTGTATCAAGAGAAAAGTCTGTGCAGTGTCATGAAAGGCTTAGAGCAGGCACCCCCAAACTGCGGCCCTCCAGATGTTTTGGCCTACAACTCCCATGATCCCTAGCTAACAGGACCAGTGGTCAGGGATGATGGGAATTGTAGTCCAAAACATCTGGAGGGCCAAAGTTTGGGGATGCCTGGCTTAGAGCCTTGAGTATCTGAATGCATGCAGTGACAGAATGGTTGTGTGGGTTGGTGATGACAATGCAATATCGGTCTGAATGGGAATAAGACCCAGAACCACCTCACACGTAGCACAAATGCTCTTTTAAATGCATCTATGCTGCACTTTCAGACAGAAAACAATGGGCTGGCTCTAGAGTTCCTGTGAGCAGGACTCCATTGACACTGACGATGACAACAACAACATGCCGCCCATCTGACTGGGTTGCCCCAGACACTCTGGGAGGCTTCCAGCAATATATAAAAACACAATGAAATATCAAACATTTCAAACTTCCCTATACAGGACTGGCTTCAGAAGTCTTCTAAGAAAAGTCATATACAGTGGTACCTTGACTTTCAAATGCCTCGACCAACGAAGGTTTCGACTTATGAAGTTGGCAAATCCGGAAGTATTTTCACCGTGTGCGTGTGTGTGTTCTGCGCCTGCGCAGAAGCGGCGTGCGCTGTCTGCGCATGCGCAAAGCGCAAAATCACGCTTCGCACATGTGCAAAATGGATGCTTTGACATCCGAAGGTTTCGACTTACGAAGAGTGCCGCGGAACGGATCGCCTTCGTAAGTCGAGGTACCACTATAGCTGTTTATCAGTTTGACATCTGATGGGAGGGTGTTCCACAGGGGGGCGCCACTACCAAGCAGACACCACTCACAGGATGTTCTTGCTGGGCATAGCAGCCAACTTCTCTGGGCTGAGGTTCCTTCAGCCCCAATAAAATATTTGAGGGGACTTGAACCCCCAAATTGGATGGGCATTGCCATTCAAATGGGGTGTGTGCACCATGCCATGCAATCAATTATGTGGCGCAGGGCTTACCTGTCAATATTTTACTCAAGTTGGCACTCCTGATGCTGGAACAATAGTAGATTGTTGGGGGTGATTTTTTGCCAATTCTTCCCACCAGAGTCTTCTTAAAAGCTGATCAAGAGGTCTATGGAACTCTCTAGAATGGTGCTGGAAGTAGTACAGTACTGCGGAGGGCAGTGGGAAGGGGCAATCAGTGAAAAGTGCCTCTCCTGCTGTTTGTCCAATGTTAATCTCCACTTGATTTTGGTTCCTTCCACAGACAGAAGGAACCCTGCTATTTGCAGAAGGGACTGTATCCAATCCAATATACTTAAGATTTAACAAGCATGAATTCTACCACAGTAGTTTGCATTATTAATTTACTCTTTCTTAATTAAAGGCTTCCAAGCCCCCCCCCCCGCCAGCACTTTGCAGTGCCAAGTAACTTGAGCCAATGCAGTCAATCAGGATAGTTTATGCTCACGCTGGAAAGCAATGTGGGAAATAGCAGAATAAGTTACAAGAGCATAATGATGTGTAAATTGCTTGCACAATTATTCCAAGTAGAACAGTCAAAATTTGAATCATGGAATGAAAGCTCATTTAAGGAAGACCGTCACTATTTAAATCCTATATAGCCAGCCAGCCATTAGTCATTTTTTTCTCAAGTCAAGATGTAGGAGTGCATTTCTGAAAGGGTGGAGGATTAATTGAAGCTTAGTCATGACGTGAAATCAATATTTCATGGAGATCCAAGTAAGAATTTTCACAGCACTCAGAGAAGACAGAGTGACCTGTAGCATTTCCTACTTTTGTCACAGTTAAACCTGAAATGAACTGAGCAGGGGAAGAATAGTCTCAACTTCTCTGAATGCAAATTTTATTGGGAATAAATTAATTTCTTTTGGCGTTTTTTTTTTTTTTTTTTTTTTGCATTCCACTTGTGGGTTCTATTGGATTTACAGCTCTCTCTGTGCATAACAATATTGAATTGGATTCTAAGTTGCCCTTCCATGAATGGGGAAATGAACGAGGAAAAAGAGAATAGAAGCCATTTTAGCTGATACCCTCTCCCTATCGTAGTCACCTTTAAAGCCAGGGAAAAAGAAGTCATTTTGCTGGCTGAAGTGGAAAATGGAACCCAGCCTCACCCTGAAGTCAAGGTGTCTAGTAGCAAAAGCTGGTGAAGTTATTATGGCACTTCAGATAGAAAACCCCACAAGAGCCTCTCTCTTCCTGGAGGCAAAAATATACAGTGGAACCTCGGTTTATGAACACCTCGGTTTATGAATTTTCGGTTTATGAACGCTGCGGACCCATCTGGAACGGATTAATTCATTTTCCATTACTTTCAATGGGAAAGTTTGCTTCAGTTTATGAACGCTTCAGTTTATGAACAGACTTCCGGAACCAATTACACCCATGCTTCAGTTTATGAACGCTTCAGTTTAAGTACTCCGCGGACCCGTCTGGAACGGATTAATCCACTTTCCATTACTTTCAATGGGAAAGTTTGCTTCAGTTTATGAACGCTTACTCCGCGGACCGTCTGGAACGGATTAATTCACTTTCCATTACTTTCAATGGGAAAGTTCGCTTCAGTTTATGAACGCTTCAGTTTATGAACAGACTTCCGGAACCAATTGTGTTCATAAACCGAGGTACCACTGTAACAACAATAAATGCAATACTGTAACTGACATTTCGCTGCCCTTCCACAATACCTAAAATCAGCTGCTAGCGGCTGCTGCTTCTCTTTGCCAAGTGTTAGGGATCGTTTGTATCCAGGATATTTAAAAAGAGCCACCTGCTCAACTAGAATTCTGCTCATGTGTTAAGATCTGGGGATGGTCTGGCCCATGTCTCACCACCATGTGAAGTGAGGGAAAAAACACAACGATGCCACCTAATTTTTGAAACTCGTTCCTTTGGGAAACCTGTTTACACCCCTCCCTTCAATTTTGACGTTTTTCCGAACATTCTTTTGGAACATTCTGATCCCGAGAGTACTTGATGATGATGCTTTAGTGTGTGCATGTACAAGCATTTCTTAGGGCAAAAAGGGTAATTCCTGAAGCAGACTTTAAAAGAAATAGGGATTTCTTTATTCTCAGTCTCTTTTTCAGGGTTGTTTCTATGATACATGAAGACCAGCGCTCTTGTGAAGCACTGGTGCCCTTCTTAGAAGCCAGGAAGCGCTTGGCACATGACAAGATTAAGCCTTATGTGAGGCCTGCTTGACTCATTAATTTCATTAATTTAATGCAAGACAGCTGAATCAGTTGACAGTCACTAGGCAGATGATAAAAACAAATATCTACTTAGTCAATCACTAATTAAAAATATTTTGATGTGTTATAAAAACTAATAGCCCCTGTAAAGAGTCAAGCAATTATCAGAATAGACGCAGACTTAAAAAGAAAATTGTATAATAACTGAAGATGTGTTGGCTGAACCTGTGCTGTTTAGGGGAAGAAATAGTGCAAAATATTTTTCAAGTGTGAAGTCTTCAGCATAATGGGAACACCAGATCCTTGTCTTGCTGTCCCCCCTCCCTGCGCTAAGTTCAAGAACAGCACAATGTTTTTGCATCCTCTTCCCAGCCTGCTCCGACAGATACATAGATGTTAACAAGCTTTCTGAATATAATTCTTTCATCAGTGCTTTCAATGAGCTGTGTTTTTATTAATCATCATAAAAGAAAATGGGAATCGTGAACTCTGCCTGAGACTGCTTACCTAGAGTAATAAGAAATGTACAGTTCGAAATTATATTTCTAGTTACCGTGTCTGACTTGTTTCTTCTTACAAGATTTTGGTAGTGCAATAATTTAGGAAAAATGTGGTACAGCAATCTACATATGTCTCAAAGGAAGCCTGGAAGATATTTACAATTGGCAGATATGATGTTGAATGATGTTGGTTGCAAAACTGCCTTGCCTACATGGGTAACATTGCAATGGATTGCATTATGCAGGTACTTACAAAGGTCTTAAAGTTGCAATCATATGCACTCTTGTTTGGAGGTGTGCTCCATTAAACCCAGTTGAAATCTATTGTCATTCATATATATATATGGATTAGATCAGACTGCATACAAACTACGACCAAGTATGTAGCACCTTTTAAGACTTCAGACAAAATTCAACAGAGACTTAAATTTACTGCTGCCGATAGATTTTAATGGCCTAACATGCCCTTCACTCTGTGTTAGGAGTGTGCCCTGACAAGCTACAAACAGAATTCAGATTATATCATCCTTATTTTTTCGCTACCTGCACATTTATCCAACTTTTGATACAAACTTGAGGATAACCGAGCAGATACTGATTTTGTAACATGTTACGTTCCAGAAGAGCAGGCATGTACTTCTCTAGCAAGATAAAGGCAAAACTAATTAATTAACAAAGAACCTATGATACGGTGCAGGGCCAGCCCAAGACATTTTGCCACCTGAGGCAGACCCCAAAATGGCACCTCGCCTCCCTGCTAGGGAGGAAGTAGCAAGGGAAGATCTACATCAGGAACAAGGGGGTAAGAAAGATTGACATTGGGATCTGCTGCCCCGGTGGATCCTGCCACCTTAGGCAATCACCTCACTTTGCCTCATGGGTTGCCTGGCCCTGATACCAATTATTGCAATGACCCTAAAAAATTATGGATTTCAAAATCAATCAGGAATCTCACCCCTACTTCAGTGCTTTAAAAGTGATCACCTCAGTTAATGCAGAAAATACACCCCTCTCCTTGCTTACTGAGATGCGGGCCCATATTGTTCAGTAACTAGATTTGGACACAGGACTGACAGCATGTGGCCTCTTTTTTTTTTTTTTACACTACATGCTTGACCACTGCACTGCCACATTTTAAACTCCCTGCTAGCCTCTGACTGTAGGAAAGGTTTGTCATTTTTATCAGCAAAGGCTCTGCCCTGCAATGAAATGGACAGTGTCAAGGGAAAATGCAATCAATTTCAACTGCATGGTTTCCTTTGAAAAGCTACACACATACAGGAGGTAGCAGAGCGCATAGTATTACTTTAATTAAAAAGACTAAATGAATGAGGCACTGGTGATATTGGCAAGGCTTTCCCTTGACCTTGTCAGTCTTAGCAGAGATTTGGGGCTAATGATAAAGTAAATGCCCGCCCTTCTGGAACAGGCAGAGGAACTGAGTAAAGGAGCTGTGTGTACCTTGCAAATGGGGATCAGAGATACTTCCATGGGAAAGTGGCATGAGGTTTGGGTTAAGAAGTTAACACAGAAGAGACTGTAGTGCAAAACCATTTCATTCTGATTTTGTCAAGCTTACACCATTGAGACTTCAGTACTGGATCCCTTGTCTTTGAATTCAACAAAGACTGCTGAAGTCTAATTTTCCCTTCCTCTTGTTCTCAATAGCTCTTTTAGCAAACCCCTCCTGCCTTCGCCACTAAGATGCTCAGTTATTGAGCCATTATTTCAAATTCATAACCCACCCTTCCTCCCCAATGGGTTCCCAGGGTAGCTCAAGATAAGAATGAAATTACATAATTCAAAACAACACTACAGTTAAAACCAGCAGTGTAGTATAAACTTCATAGACATTGAAGGGTCAGCCTAGGCACAATGCCAGGGATTGAAGTCTGCTATTTATGGCAAGGCTTAAGGCTTCCTGCTATTCTAGCAGGTTTCCCTAGGAAACTCTGCCTTGTTGCAAATGGCTTGAATTCTCCAGAGAGTTTTGATTTACTCTCATATGGGCTGCCATTTGAAAGCACAAATACTCCATGCTGCCACCATTCCCCAAAGGAGTAAAGTTGTCTCATGGATACCATGTATGAATTGTAGCTTGCACAGATGCTATGAAAACCTAGGTTTTCTCTGCAATGCTATAGTCTCAGCCAATGAAGCAATGGTAGCATAACACACTATCCACAAATAACAGATGGCAAAGTTTAGAGTGACTTACTACAGGGTCTCTCTCTCTCTCTCTCTCTCTCTCTCTCTCTCTCTCTCTCTCTCTCTCTCTGTGTGTGTGTGTGTGTGTGTGTGTGTGTATGAATAATCTACTGAACATAGGAGCCGCTAAAAGGGAGCACCGATCATTGCATTGTTTTTTAAGGCTCTCTGAAATACCCAGGCATTCTGCTGATTACTGTGTCTGTTTCTTTTTACAGGATTTTATGACTGCTATGACTAAACGACTAAACCAACAAATGACTGCTACTGCGTTTTAGTACAGCAGGAAGAGATTCAGCCTCTAAGAAAAGAGTAAGAAAAAAACTAAAATAAGGGCTTGCCCACACCAGAGTACAGTATAATGTGAATCAGAAATTGCTCGTGTTCTCATTAGTTTAGCATCACCCACATGACATCTGCAGCAAATAACTGTGAACTCACACATTCCCCCTCTGAAGTTGGGTTTCCCAATCAGAGAAGTAATTTTAAAAACTGACCTCAGCCTGGTGCACTTTGGGTAGTGGATGTTTTGCTTTGGGTTGTTTTTTTTTAACCTTGGGTGGCTCAACCCTCCACTTTAGCTACTCCCCTTTCCAGACCCCCCTCCTAAAAAAAGGTTCTTTTCCAGCAGTGTTTGTGTTTACTATATGTGGTGTCCCTCCATTTGAGAGTGCTGTATCGAATGATTATGTTTTAGTCTCTTGCTCAGATTTAAACCAAAAAAGGAGCATTAAAAATAAAAACTGCCCTTACAGGTACAGGAAGCAGAAAAGACAAACAGGAGGAAAGGAAGGGCCAACACTTGGGGGGGGGAGCAACTCCGAATCCTTGCCTGGCTTAGAGCAACACACTTTTTAAAAAGTTCTCTTGTGAATCTGGAATATTGAATGGGAAACATCAGGACCAGTTTGGTAAGCGTGAGATTGAAAGCACAACTGTTTGCTTCAAGTAGCAGATTATTAGAATAGGATGTGCACCAGGCACATCTTTCAGTCTAAACTACCTTGCAGGGTTGTTGTGATGATAAAATGGAGAGGAAGAGAAGCATGTATGCCACTTTGAGCTCCTTGGAGGAAAGGCAGAATACAGATATAAAAAAATCAATACATAAATAAACTTAACAATACCCCCTTGCACTGATCTTATTGCACATCACTGGCTTGTATAACAAAGCCAACATTTGGAAGATGTTAGTCCCTGTTCTCAGACCCTTACTTTGGCTTGGCTCATTCTTCTTTATTTCTTTATTTTTTCCTGGAGAGGGGGAAGAGAGATTTCAGCCACTTAATGAAATCCTGGCTCTACTACGATCAATGGAAAATTTGCCACAAATTTCAAAGAAGTCATGATGAATTTTCCCAACTAATTTCAAAGTAGTCGTGATGATGAATTATGGTGACATTAACTTACTCAGAGCCTGTGATGATACTGCTTTATTTTTGGCTTGAGCTGAGCAATGAGAGATGGAGAAATCCTGGCTAAGCAGCATAGCTGTAGGAGTTAAGGGGGAGAAGAACTGTAAGAGACAAATACAACCACTGCAAACAGGTCCCCACCCCCTGTTCTGGACAAATGCCAAACAGGGGAAATAGGTTCATAAATCATTGGGAATTAACTCCCTAGTCGTCATTTACTTTTAATTAATCATTAAAATAAATGATTGCATTGTCCACAGAGTCCATAGTTGATGAGATACTTTTTACTATTGCCTTTATTATGGAGCATTTCTGGATTTTCGTTTAAAAATGGAAATGTCAGGATATGATTAAGTTGGAGGGGTCAACATGACACCCCCTCTCCACTGTTCCTTGGTAACGAAGGAAGGGGTGAGGGTTGTTACCTTTTTCTCACCTGTAAAGTACACAGAAGGAGGAAATTGGAAGAGTGGTGCTGCTTCCCACCTTCTCCTTCCATCTGCTCGCTGCAGATTGGTTTTGCTTTACCTCACAGGCAAAGTGTGTCCATTTGAAAACAGATGTAGGTGGTCTTGGCAATGGGGTAGCCACACTTGTCCAATGAATGGCATTGTGGGTTGGTGTATACCAGGCACCCCCAAACGTCAGCCCTCCAGATGTTTTGGACTACAATTCCCATCTTCCCTGACCACTGGTCCTTTAGCTAGGGATCATGGGAGTTGTAGGCTAAAACATCTGGAGGGCCGCAGTTTGGGGGTGCCTGGTGTATACCAAGATCACATACACGACTTCCGTCTTCATTCACCTGGAGCATGTTCAGGGAAGAAAAGGCATTGATAACCTAATCCATACAAGTGTTTTCAAACACATATCAAGTAACTACGCCAGCCCTTGTGGATGGCAGGATCTGGACGCAATCTAAATTGACAGCAGCATGCTGAGGATAAGCATGAATGATACAGGGTTGAGAAAAAAACTGTATTTTCATGCTATGAAGAGGTTAGTGTGTACATTGTTTTTATCAAGCTCTCCAACACAATCTCTTTCCTGATCAGGTACCCACCACCTCAGACCTCATCTGTGTATGTGAATGTAGGATTCCACCATGCACATCACTTTACACTTGCTTATACTGAACCAAATTTGAAATTTTAATACCTGTTCCTCTGGAGCTACTCACAATCCCATTTTCGCAAACCACCTTGAATAGTTGGATTTCATCAAAAGCTTGGCCACCTTGCTGTTCAGCCCTAACTCCTAATAATTTAAAAACATTTATAAAAAAAACACCAGTCCCAGTACAGATCCTTGGGGAACCTCCACTTCTTCTATGCCTCCATTGTGAGAATTGTCCATTTATTTCTACTCTCTTCATCTGATTCTTTAACTACTTACCAGTGCTTTTTACCAGTTTACCCACATGGTCTCGGATTTCCTGCATAAGAACATAAGAAGAGTTTCAGGCCAATGGCTCATCTACTCTGGCATCTTGTTCTCGGAGTGGCCAGCCAGAGATGCCTGTGAGGACCTGAGCACAAGAGCACTCTCTGCTCCTGTGGCTTCTAGCAACTGGTATTCAGAAATATTACTGCCTCCACTATGGGGACTTGCCATCTTATAAGCTTCTAGCATTTCAATTCTTACCATTTTCTAAACTAAGTCCCAAACACTGCAGCTTTTCTTCATAGAAGAGTCACTTCGTCTGCCTTGTTCCTTTTTTGGTTGCCCTTTTCTTAACCTTTTCCAACTCTGCAATATCCTTTTTGATATGAGAACTCTACACAGTGCAGTATTCCAAATGCAATCACCTGGCAGAGTTGTATAATGGAATTATGAAATTATTATATTATACAGTTTTATTTTGAGTTCCTTCCCCAATGATTCCTAGCATGCAGCTGCACACTGGGAGGTTGGGGTGTGTGTGTGCTTGCATGGGAGGGGGTTAACTAGGCCCTTAATGCCATTGCCCTCCACTGCATTTCATCAAGCAATTATTTTTCTGATAGTTTTAAGATCAGCTGCAATCGGTGCTAAGCTTTCAAGTCAATAAAAGGCACAGAGTTCAAATAATTTACTGTATTAAACATCCGGCCTGTGTTTACTAACACGGAGGTGAACAATTCAGCCCAAAGAACTCGTCTGCCTTCTTGCGCCTAGTTTTTGCGAGCGTTTCTCCCTATAAAGTGCAAGCAAAGAAAAGTTTCCCTACCGTCTGGGTTTTATTTATCAGATGTTTCCAATTCTGCAAGGGAACTTTTGGCGCGGGCACTTCAACAAATCAAGGATGTTAAGGTCAAGCCTAACCCCTGACACATTTCCTTTCGGCCACTGAAAGGGAAGGTCTGCAGGAGCGGAGATATTGTTGTGATGTGAGCTGCGAAGAAAAGGAGTCGCCTCGACGCCACATCCCCGCCATCCAGACTTGGCTGGTGCTTGCGAATGCCACTGTGGAGAGGAGAGGCAAGATGAGGGGCCTGGTGCTTGCCTCTCTCGTTCTCCTGCAACCTCTCTCCGTGCCAGGGGGTCCCACTGCCGCCGTGCGCCCCCAGAGCGACCACGCCCGGTGCCACCCTTCGGGGTCCTGCTACAGCGTCCACGTGGGCAGCCTGAGCTTCCCCCGCGCCCAGGACGCCTGCGCGGCGCACGGCGGGCACCTGAGCACGGCGAGCGGCCGGGTGGAAGTGCAGGCCATAGTGTCTCTGCTGAGAGGGGTCGCCCGCGGCGGGTCCGGCACCTCCTTGTTTTGGCTGGGCCTGGTGAGGAAGGCTCAGCAGTGCACCATGGAGGAGCTGCCGCTGCGGGGTTTCTCCTGGGCCGCTGCCGGAGGACTTGTTGCGGAGGCGAGGAACGAGAGCGCGGCGGAGGGGAGCCTCTCGTGGGTGAAGGAGCCCAGCAAGTCGTGCACCACGCAGAAGTGCGCCGGCCTGCAGGTGACTTGGGGCGAGCCTCGCGCCGCCGAGTCGTGGGGCCTCGCGGAGCATGCCTGCGCCAAGGCGAACGCAGGATACGTGTGCAAGTACAGCTACGCGGGCGCGTGTCCCGCGCCGAGCGCGGGCAACCACCTGAACTACGCGCTCCCTTTCCGTCTCCAAAGCGCCGCCGTGGAGTTTGGCCCACCTGGCACGGTGCTCACCCTGAGGTGCCCCGGGCGGGAGGCGCGCTTCACCTGCCGCCTCTCGCCCGACGGCTACCGCTGGGAAGGCACCGAGCGTGGACTCTGCTCCTGCCCCAGCGGCTACTGGAGCCTGAGCGAGGGAGCGTGCGTCGAGCTCGCCGACTGCTTCGGCGCCCGGGGCGCTTTCCTGTGCCTGTGCGCCTGGGGCGCTGGCTTAGCGGCCGACGAAAAGGCCTGCGTGCCGCCGGCGGGAACTGAAACGCCGCCGTCGCCTGCACTGTCTCCGTCCCCGAACGGCTCTTCGGACGGCCTGCCTGGCTGGAACGACTCCCTGGCGGCGACCTTGCCCTCCGAGGTGGGCAACAGCAGCAGCGCCCCCGGAGCCGTGTCTTCCAACTACCTCTTCATCCTGATCACGGTGGCTGTGGTGACGCTGGTGATCCTAGTCATGGCCGCGCTGCAGATCTTCCAGGCCTGCTTCAGGTTTTGCTGCTCCAAGGGGTCTCAGACCAAGAAGGACGGAGCTCCGGCTACGACGGCCACGACCGCAGATGGCGACCCCGAGGCCTCGGCCACACGCACGGATTCGGATCATTCCCTGGGGCCGAGCAAGGCAGAGTCTGCCGATGCTTCTCAGGATGAACCCAAACCTGTGGCGGAGCAGGAACAGCCACGAGGGGACTGAGGCTGTATTTGAAGGAGGCAATGGACGTGCATTTATTAGGACAGGAATGGGGAGCCTGTGGCCCTCCAAAGGCAACTCCTATCATCTTTATCCGTTGGCCATTCTTTCTCAGCTAAAGTGCTAAGTAACTCCAGAGTGCTGCAAGAGACAAGTCTCATTAAGATTTGCCAAGCTGCTTGCAGAACAGTGCAATCCTATGCAAACTTACTTGGGAGTAAGTCACATTGACTTCAGTAGAATTTTCTCCCAGGTGTGCAGGATGGCAGCGAATAGTGTCATGGTAAAGGTGAGGTCCCTTTGGGACTCCCATTTGCTGCTCCCCAGCTCCCATCACCCCAGCCAATGGGCAAAGGGATAATGGGAGTTATAGTCCAGCAACACCTAGCTAGCCACAGTTTCCCCATCCCTATAAAAGATTTTTATGACTTAAATAGCTTTCCAACATTATTTTCAATCTGGTGTCGCCCTCCGTCCCTACTAGTCACCTGGGGTGCCAGTACAATTCGGCATGTGTGTGGAGATCTATTTGTGAGACTTAGAAGAAAACCTGAAATCTTAGTATTGTATCTTGACTGACTCATGGATTGGCTGTATGGGGACTCATAGGAGAAGTGTTGGCCAATGCATGCTAGATTTTGTCGCACAAAAGCATTATCTGTTCCAGTTTCCTTAAGTGGGAATTCCAAAAACCTGCAAGGCATGTCTAGCTTATACTGACTCGTTGCTCTGAAGAACATTGTGGGGTGGAAATCTGTCAATATTTCACTGAGGGCCCACCTCATTTGCCCACCTTCCAATTCATTGAGGTTGCCTTTGGAAGTCATTGGCCAACTGAGGTGTGGTAGGTTTTGACTGGGGAGAGTGTCTTCTTGGTGGTGGTATCCAGGTGGCACAGACCATTGGGGGGGTGTCACCTGGCACTCATGCTGTAGCCTTTTCAGAACCATGCAAATACCTTTTTATTTTCTCAAATAATTGGTTCCAAAATTGATCTGAGGCTGCCCTTATTTGATACTTTTAATTTTGTTTGTTTGTTCCTTTTTTTATATGGCTGATTGTTTTATTGACAGATTTGGTGTAAGCCACCTTGGAATATTCTGTTTTATAGGCAGTGTTAGAAAATGTATGCATGCATAAAGTGAAGATTTTAAAAATGAAAATTAATTGGTACACACAAATGCATGCCAGTAGCCTGAGGAAAGCCCTGAAATATACATTCTGGATTCTGAGTCAGTCCTACTGCCATTATTTGATTAGAATTGGGTGTGATCCAGGCCCAGTCACTATGCCAGCTCCATGCTTTTTCTGGCCCCTCCACCTTCCACCCCAGCTGGCATCAGCAATGGGGCTACAGATGTGGCAGTGGCTCCAGCACTCTTATCATGTGACTCAGTGAAAACTTTAAGCAACATTTATCTTCAATAAAGGAAAGGGGTAGAGGATTTCTTTTTGAAGTTTTCTCTATTCTTTCCCACTCTACTGCTGCATCCCTTGCATTTCTCTCTTTTAGCATTACAGTGGTACCTCGACTTCCGAAGGTTTCGACTTACGAAGTCGGCAAACCCGGAAGTATTTTCGCCCCGTGCACGTTCTGCGCATGCACAAAATGGACACTTTGACATCTGAAGGTTTCGACTTACGAAGAGCGCCGTGGAACGGATCGCCTTCGTAAGTTGAGGTACCACTGTACTTGAATAGGGACAGTCCTGCCTGTATGTGTGCATTTCAGCTAAGGAATATTTTAAGTCAGTATTCAAAAAACGTAAATGTTATACACACACACACACACCTGCCCCAGATCATTTGAAGAGGCCATTAATTTCCAACACAAACCATATTTCTGCAACAAATATGTATGTAATGTTTGTAGTATATGTTATAGCATTGAGTGGTTCTAAGGCGCCTAATGTTCATCGGTTAAAAGCACAGAAAACCCATTAACATTGCAAAGGCAGGGATTGCCCATTCCATCTAGTACAGTAGGACAGTGTATCCTCTTGTCACTCTTTAAATCTTATTTCTAGACCATTAATTCCTTCTAAGACACTTCAAAATGATTATGTACATCTTGAAGCAGAGGGGGAATGTAAGCTATGATTATGAATATATGATGAATATTTGATGATTGATCTTCACCACATAATCGGGAGTAAAATTCAAATCCTCAAAAAGAGACGTTTAATAATATTTTAAACTATAGAGGGCTTGATTAAATGTGCCATGGGATTACAGTGAAATTGAAAGGTGGCCAGGGGCAAAATTAAAAGACTTCAAAGGACCATTTTTAAACACCCACCCGCAAAGTACTACAGTCTAATGAAGATTTTAAAAACTGATTAATTGGGCATTTCCCTATCATTTGGTGCAATTTCTTTTCATCTAAAAACAGCTTCATCTCCTAAAACCACTATCCAGGATATATTCAAATCCACCCAGCGAATGAGATCTGCATATGCTGCTTATGATGTGAATGTACACTGCAGTGTTCATCCACCTTCTGCTGAACTTGATAGATGCAAGCAATGTAGATGTGGGATGGTCATGCTGGTCTGGGGCCACTAACCACATGTAGTCATGTGCTACTAGAGCTGCATTCAGTCTGTTGGCTCTGCTACAAATACCTTGATGTGCATAGCTCTCTATGCTCAAGGGGGTACCAAGTTATCCATATTGCTTTGGAGGGAACAGGAAAACGTCCGTGAAAGCTCTGTGTATACACCTCAGAACTCCCAATAATGCATGAACTCATTAGATTTGGGTGATCCATTGCAATACAATGTAATGCCTGTAATTCAATGAGGTGTGATAGTACAGCCTTATGTTATGTTGTGAAGAGTGTGTGAAAAGTGCACCAATGCAGTCCATGCTATAGAAGCATAGGCACTGTGGTTCCTTGGATCATACGTTTGTGGAATATGGTAGCTGTTTTTAGCACGAAGCCATCAACTGTAACTATTACATGGAATGAAAATAAGTCCTACTGATTTTGATGGAACTTTAGGTTGGAAGTTTCAGGCTAAAATCCTAAGCACGGCACTCAGAATTATGGGCAAACACGGTAGTTCCACGTCAAGCGCTTCCCTTCCTGTCCATGATAGCTAGTACAACATGCCCAGAGGTCCTGACATCATTACACAGTGCATGCCCCTGCCAGGAGCAGACAATACTGTTGAATAGTAACAGGGAAATGCATTGTACTAGGGTTAGGGCATGAGAAACGTTGTACAAATGTGGAACAAGGCAATTAGGCATGGGGCTGCTATTTTCAGTGGCAACCTAAAATTTCTTATAATGTTTAGTTCTGCCCAGTAGTGGTTGGCATGGTAAGGTGGAGTTGCTTACCTGACCTGTCAGGTGAGTCACTGCTACTTACCAGAAGGGGGAGCAGAAAGGTTGGTGAAGTGCAAACACAGCAGCTGAGCCAATCCGATGCTCCTGCTGCTGTGTTTGCACTGCGCCACCTGTTAAGCAGCAGTGACTCACCTGCCAGGAGGTAAGCTAAGTATCTGCTCCACCATGCTGTCTGCTACTGGTTCTGCCCCATAAATTGATTTTGTTGTTGTTGTTTGTAAGTCTTAACAGCATGATCTTCTACATACCTACCCAGAAATAACACCCATGGCAACTTCCAGGTAAGTGGGTATTACTGGGTTCCATCTTAGTGGTTAAATCAATGGTGCTGATCATGAAACATGGAATAAAATGTATCCCTGAGCAGGTTCCAAGCACCACTGAAGTAGCAGGCTGTTTTTAACAGGATTGCAGGCAGCATTTATTCCTTTCTCAGAAAAGCTCAAAAGAACAGTTGACAAAGTGCCAATTAAGCAGCTGTAGCTTGTGTATCAAGAGACGAGTATTTTTTCTCTATAGCACAAAATCAGTATAGATGACTTATGTGTTTACTACAGACAATGCCAGCTTGGGTTTATTGTTTTCTGTCTGGGGGCCTTTCAAGATGACCAAATAAAATAAAACAGAAGTACAGTGCAACCTGATATATTTCTACACGGAAGCCAGTCCTGTTGGAGTTGCCCACTCTGGTATAAAACTTAAATAATTTTAAAAGATCACAAAGGAGTTAGAAGATTGGGTCGTTCTTCCAAGTGTTGTTTTAGAACACAGGCGTTATCCAATAAACACTTCTTATAATGACTACCTTCTGCTGGGCAGTACTTGTTATTGCAACAGATGTGCTTCTGGTGATGGATAGATTTGGCTGATATTTTTTCCAGTAACAAAATACCGTAGTTTGATCGCTGGGAAAAATGCAAGCCAGTAATTGCACATCTACTGCAAATGTTTGTTCTTTCCCTGTTAAAAGACAGATGTGTCGTGATTAATATATTAAATTGTACCAGCAAACCAAATGAGCGCAAATCTGATGAAACCTCTCTCATCTACCTAAAGGTAAAGGTAAAGGACCCCTGACAGTTAAGTCTCCCGTTGCTCGATCCCAGCTCCTGCCAACCTCTCACCTTCCTACCTACCTATTTATCATTTCTTTTAGATTTATACTGTGGCATGGCATCGTATATGCTGTAGACAAGGTCTATATGCGAGTTTATATCTGGAATTGTGAAAACAAAATCACAATAATTCCTCTTTATATGTTAAATTAAGAGAGAACTATGCTCATCACAAGTTGGGATATAGTTTTTTGTTGTGAAAAGGATGCCTTTTTGGTGGATCTGCCTTGTTGCGAGGAAGTTTTAGAAAAAGATCAAGGTAGCAATTAAAAAGGACAACAGAAATGGAGCATGTAAAAGAAATGATAGAGCATTCTTTGAACCATGTAATTCTTTTTCTATGGATACAAAAGAGATCTTCAAACTGTTAAAAACTCGTTTTATGTATGATTGAAGTTATGCAAAACATTGCAAAATCCCTATCCACTCCTTTAAAAGTGGAATGAGAAAATGAGTGCTTTGAATATGCCTTCATGTCACAGCTTACAAATTATATGGCAGTGAAGAAAGGGAAACAGTTGGAAATTTTGCTTATATAATTGGAAAACTCTTATTAAATATTGACAGAACAATTGAAGTGCAGTATACCCATGTTCAATGCACATGAAGCAGTCTTATAGGATATAAAATGCATGCCTATTCATAAGTCCCATTGAGTTCAATGAGTTAATTAATTAATTAAATTTATATACTGCCTTTCTTCCAAGAATCACAAGGCAGTTTACAGTTTAAAAACAGAGAAATGCCTAACACAAACATGGAATCTTGTGCAGTCCCCTGCAATGCAGGAATATGAAGCTATTTCATTGCAACCTTAGCATTATCAGCACCACACTCTAACCAACTGAGCTATCCAGGCCATAATAGCAAACAAAACAATAACCCCTTCTATAGTTTAAATAGCCATAGATTGTTTGATTAGCCATAGAAGAGGAATGTACCTGGCACCTAAAGATATGTAATTAAGGTGCAAGGTGAGCCTCTCAAGCCTATGCTTGTGAATGAGCCCACAAACAGGAAATGCAACAGCTTTGTTTTGTTTTGTTCTGTTTTTAATGTAACCATAGGAACATGTCAAAAAACTGGCCATCCACATGTTGGACTACAACTGCCCTCATCTCTGACCGTTGGCATGATATAAAGGATACCACCTAGAGGACCACAGAGGACACACATCCATTTTATTCAAAAGCTCAGTATTGTTTAATTTGAACCAATAAAATATAAAATATAGATAGCCATCTTTTTTTGTTTACTACACATATATATGAGTGGATTTGATGGGGATCGCAGGTAGTCTTCCAGGCAGAAAGTGATAATTATTTGGGAGGAGGATTAGAATTCTGCCAGTTCTAAATTAGTATTATTGCACCATGTAATCCTCATAAGGAGATATATATACTGCTGCAATGACTTTGCTGGCTTGAGAGCAGTACATGTGAAAAGGATCTAGGAGTCTTGGTAGACCACAAACTTGAGTCAACAGTGTGATGCAGCAGCTAAAAAAGCCACTGCAATTCTGGGCTGCATCAATAGGAGTATAGCATCTAGATCAAGGGAATTAATAGTACCACTGTATTCTGCTCTGGTCAGACCTGTTTTAACTGTACTACTGGTTTTCTGCGCTGCAGAGATCAATGTGTTCTGAATTTTTTTTGCCTTTTGTGTTTTTTTACATAACCATCTGGAGCAACCTACATAGGACCTTTACGATGCCAACAGTTCTACTATCAAAATGTGTCCCTGTAGCTCCCACTGAGCCTTAACTGGCCCTCTGATGAAAATGATGCATTTTCCATTTCATTAAACATATTCCAACCCATCAATACATAACACAGTTCGTATCTTTGAAAGTGTTAAACTAAATGGTATGAGAATCCATAAGTCACTTGCTTTGAATGGTATACAATATTTGCTGTCACCACGTGGGTGTGCATTTAATGGGGAGTATTTTATACATGAAATAGAAAAAACTAAAATAATCTCAATATGATTTTCCATATCAGAAACGAGTATTGAAATTGGGTCATGTTCTTCTTTCCTGGAGGAAAAGAATGTAAATTAATAACTGCTTGCTATTCCTGTTTTACTGATGAAGTGAATGTTAGATTGTCATCTAACACAAGAAACTCAAAATATCATACCCTCCAACATATCTCTGATGAAAATAGGGACATCCTATTCCATAATGATAATAATAATAATTATTGTTGTTGTTTAGTCGTTTAGTCGTGTCCGACTCTTCGTGACCCCATGGACCATAGCACGCCAGGCACTCCTGTCTTTCACTGCCTCCCGCAGTTTGGTCAAACTCATGTTCGTAGCTTCGAGAACACTGTCCAACCATCTCGTCCTCTGTCATCCCATTCTCCTAGTGCCCTCAATCTTTCCCAACATCAGGGTCTTTTCCAATGATTCTTCTCTTCTCATGAGATGGCCAAAGTATTGGAGCCTCAGCTTCACGATCTGTCCTTCCAGTGAGCACTCAGGGCTCATTTCCTTAAGAATGGATAGGTTTGATCTTCTTGCAGTCCATGGGACTCTCAAGAGTCTCCTCCAGCACCATAATTCAAAAGCATCAATTCTTCGGCGATCAGCCTTCTTTATGGTCCAGCTCTCACTTCCATACATCACTACTGGGAAAACCATAGCTTTAACTATACGGACATTTGTAGGCAAGGTGATGTCTCTGCTTTTTAAGATGCTGTCTAGGTTTGTCATTGCTTTTCTCCCAAGAAGCAGGCGTCTTTTAATTTCGTGACTGCTGTCACCATCTGCAGTGATCAAGGAGCCCAAGAAAGTAAAATCTCTCACTGCCTCCATTTCTTCCCCTTCTATTTGCCAGGAGGTGATGCATGGGCGTAGACAGGGGGCAGGAGGGGGCATTTGCCCCCCCTAGAAGGCGGAGCAAGGCGGCCCCAGGCTCGCGCTCCCCGTGCAGGAGCCTGGAGCCGCAGCGCTGCGCCTCTCAGCTGTTTTTTGCTTCTAGGGGGGGCAGCTGCGGGGGAGGGGGAGAAGTTTGTCAGGGAGCAGGGAAGGCACGGGGGCTGCCTTCACGAAGGGGAGGGAGGGGGCAGCCCTTAACGATGCTGCTCTTCCTCCTCCCAAGCCACTGCCAGCGTGCTCCGCTTTTGCGGTGGGGGGGGGGAGGAACGAGCAGCCCACCCGCGTTAGCAGCCACGGCGACAGGAAGAAAGTCGCTTCCCTCAGCTGCTCTTTGTTGAACGGGGCGAGGGGCAGAGAGGGCTGCTCCAACCCCAACATACACAGAGCCCTTAAGCTTCTCTTCAACACCTCTTTACTTGCCCACACACAAAGACACATCCTCTGTCTTGCTTCAACACACACACACACACACACACACACAGAGAGAGAGAGAGAGAGAGCACTTGAGTTTATTCAACACCCCCACACCTTTATTTGATTCTACACCCCCCTACAAACACACACACACACACACACACCTTGATATGGAAGATGGAGCAAGTTTGTTTTATCCTGCTCTTGAGGGCAGGACTCAAATGAATGGCTTCAAGTTAAAAGAAAGGAGATTCCAAACTAAACATCAGGAATAACCTTCTGGTTGAAAGAGCTGTTTGCCATCGCGCTCTGGCTCCTCCCCCGCCCCACCGACGCGCTTCCTCCCCTCCCTCCCGTGCCTTGGCCCCGCCCCTTGTCCCCACCCCTTGCCCCCCCTAGTTTTGATCCTGGCTACGCCCCTGAGGTGATGGGACCAGTGGCCATGATCTTGGTTTTTTGATGTTGAGCTTCAGACCATATTTTGCGCTCTCCTCTTTCACCCTCATTAAAAGGTTATTTAATTCCTCCTCACTTTCTGACATCAAGGTTGTGTCATCTGCATATCTGAGGTTGTTGATATTTCTTCCGGCAATCTTAATTCCGGCTTGGGATTCATCTAGTCCAGCCTTTCGCATGATGAATTCTGCATATAAGTTAAATAAGCAGGGAGACAATATACAACCTTGTCGTACTCCTTTCCCAATTTTGAACCAATCAGTTGTTCCATATCCAGTTCTAACTGTAGCTTCTTGTCCCACATAGAGATTTCTCAGGAGACAGATGAGGCGATCAGGCACTCCCATTTCTTTAAGAACTTGCCATAGTTTGCTGTGGTCGACACAGTCAAAGGCTTTTGCATAGTCAATGAAGCAGAAGTAGACGTTTTTCTGGAACTCTCTAGCTTTCTCCATAATCCAGCGCATGTTTGCTATTTGGTCTCTGGTTCCTCTGCCCCTTCGAAATCCAGCTTGCACTTCTGGGAGTTCTCGGTCCACATACTGCCTAAGCCTGCCTTGTAGAATTTTAAGCATAACCTTGCTAGCGTGTGAAATGAGCACAATTGTGCGGTAGTTGGAGCATTCTTTGGCACTGCCCTTCTTTGGAATTGGGATGTAGACTGATCTTCTCCAATCCTCTGGCCATTGCTGAGTTTTCCAAACTTGCTGGCATATTGGGTGTAGCACCTTAACAGCATCATCTTTTAAAATTTTAAATAGTTCAGCTGGAATATCATCACTTCCACTGGCCTTGTTATTAGCAATGCTTTCTAAGGCCCATTTGACTTCACTCTCCAAGATGTCTGGCTCAAGGTCAGCAACCACACTACCTGAGGTGTACGAGACCTCCATATCTTTCTGGTATAATAAAATAATAATAATAATAATAATAATAATAATAATAATAATAATAATAATAAGTTTACCATTTATATCCCTGACTGGGTTGCCCCAGCCACTCTGGGCGGCTTCCAACATATATAAAAACATAATAAAACATTTAAAACTTCCCTATACAGGGCTACCTTCAGATGGCAGGATGGGGGGTGGGGGGTGGTGTTGGATAACTCCATACCCTTCAACATTTCTCTGAAGAAAATAGGGACACCCTAAGGAAAAGCGGGACATTCAGGGATCAAATAAAAAAACAGGGCGGCTTCTGTAAATCCAGGACCGTCCCTGGAAAATAGGGATGCTTGGAGGGTTTGAAATACTGTTCCTTTAATAAAAGGCATTAATTTATATTATAGAAATTCTTGCAGAAGATTGAGAATCTGGAACAGGTCAGAGGATTTGAGAGTTGGATGTGTCTACAGTATTCAGGAATTGTAATTATGGAACACTAATTCCTCAGAATGCTTTCTAATAACACTGTAACATAATTAAAGTGCAGTAAAACACTGTTTTGAAGGCTTAGATTAGAAAGCATTCATGTGTTATTACAAGATAAAACATTTTTTGGCCGTTCTCTCTCCCCTTCTTTCTTTTATCCTCAATTGTAATTTTTCCTTAGTTATTGGGGAAAGAAACTGTGGGATGCAAAGGGTTAAGTGCAGTCAAGTCACAACAATCCCTAGATAGTCCACTTGGAGGACTGAGGAGGAGGATATGACTAAGCGTAGTTTCCTCTTCCTTCACATGCAAATGAGTTGAGGAAGTGGCAGATAAATCCTGAAGGAAACAGCCATTTTCCCTCTCTTGGACCAGACCTCTTGGACTACACACATCTTAGTGAGTCTCTCCCTCAAGGCCTCCAGCCTAGAGAGAGAGATGAGATGGAGTCTCACTTCTTATAAGTGAACTTCACAATGTATATATTACCTTTTAACTAAGCAAGTCTACCTCTTGAGTGTGCTGTACCTCGAGATGCTTGTAAGTAAACATCTTTTATACTTTTAAGAGCATTGTGTTGTGTCTTTTCTTTTAAGAGGGAAAAAGGGGAAATACCAGGAAAATACACTTTATTTTAGTGGCTTAAATCAAGCCTGCGCAAACGTTCTTCTGCTGTGTATTTTGCAAAAGGGGAATGTTTTACTCTGCTAAAGTTTTGTGCTTGCTAGCGCAAGCGGGGATAGGATATATTAAACAATATCTCCTCATCCACATTCCTGAACATTCCCACAGAGGGTTATTGCGGCCCAGAGTTGCGTATTTTGTGTATTTTTGAAGGATTGATTTGGATTGTGATTTTGAACTCTGTAGGATTTTTCCAGTTAGGATTTCCTGGTTGAGCACATGGTCTCTTTGTTCTGCAGTGTGCTTGGGGGATTAACTACCCCTCCCCTCCCTCAGAGTTTACAGCACTGAGAAAGCTCAGAGGTAGTGAAGATATTTTTGAGATTTTGAATTTGATTTTTGAAAGATTTTTGAATTTTGGAAATTTTTGAAGTTTTAAGATGGCAAGCTCCAGTTTTGATAGTGAGGCAAGACCAAGTTTTATGCTGCTGGATGACAATAATTTTGTGCAGTGGAAGCAGCGCGTTTTAGTTTATCTTGCTGCTAGGCGTGTTCTGCAGGCCATTAAGGAAGAAAAGCCTACAGGAACCGATGCAGAAGCTTTAGCTAAGATAGAAGCTTGGAGTATTAAAAATGATGAAGCCAAGCACATAATTTTGAGCAGTTTGAGGAATGAGCATCTATCAATGATAAATTTTGAAGATGATGCATCTAAGATCCTAGAGGACATTGAACGCATTTATGCACAATCTACAGAGAGTTCCTATAGATACTTGTTGGATAAGTTACTCAAGTTGAAGATGAATTCTAGAGAAGAGTTTACAGAGCATTTTAAGAATTTTTCTGAGATTGTTCAAAGAATTGCCCTTACTCCCAGAGCCTTTGATGATGTGACTAAAGTAACGTTTATGCTTGCATCATTGGGACCTACGTTTGCTCCATTTAAAAGTATAATGGATCACACAAAGGATTTAACTTTTAATGAGCTTATCAACCATTTAAGAGAGGAATGCAGAGATAGCCTTGATTCTCAAGAAAGGAATCCAAGGAGGAAGGATAGCAGCTATGCATCCAAGCATTTTGGAAAGTCCAGACAGACATCTAGAGAAATAATTTGTTTTAAATGCAATGGGAAAAACCACATAGCAAGGAACTGCAAGAGTCAAAATGGGGATAAAGTTGAATCCCACCCCTCAAAACCACAAGGTGTTAAGAAGGGGAGTCATGAGCAAACCATGTTGATGCAGGAGAGGAGTTTAGCTGTCCAGGATTGTGAAAATAAGCGCAATAAGTGGATTCTTGACAGTGGAGCGAGTTCTCATTTCTGTTATGAAAAGGAGTATTTTAATGAGATTAATGGGGATGAAACCTCTGAAATTGAGATTGCTGATGGCAACATTGTAAAGGCAATTGGTTCAGGAACTGTGAATTTGAAATTCAACGTAGATCATGAAACAATTAATACTAAGATAACTGAAGTTAAGTTTGCACCAAAGCTTAATTGCAACTTACTCAGCGTGTCCAGTTTGGACAGGAAAGGTTTTAAAATTACATTTGAAAAAGGACAATGTATTGTGACTAAGCATGATGAAGTTTATGTTCAAGGCACACTAAAGGATGGTGTATATGAGCTTAATGTTTCAGAGAACCAGCAGAACCAGTCTGCAAAGGTGGCGCAACCAAGTCAAAAGGACGAAGGAAGTCTGGAACTCTGGCACAAGAGACTTGGACACAGAGACACCAACGTTATTCTGGAACTACAGAAAGGTGATCTTGTGAGAGGTCTGCAGGTAAAGCAAAGCAACACAAATACACCAACATCAAAATGTATAACTTGTGTTAGTGAGAAAGCAACTAAACCTTCTTTCCCACGTTGTGCAGAGAAGAGAAGCACTAAAGTATTGGACATTGTCCATACAGATCTATGTGGACCAATGAATGTGTCTTCTCTAGGAGGTAATAAATATATTTTGATATTTTTGGACGATTTCTCGAGATTCTGCGTAGCCTACTTTATCAAGGAGAAGAGTGAGACAGTGGAATTGTTCAGGGACTATCTTAACATGGTCAAGAACAAGTTCCAGCGAGCCCCTTCCATTTTAATGTCCGATAATGGTGGGGAATTTTGTTCACATGAGATGCAGGCCGTCATGGCTAGAGAAGGCATATCACACGTGACCACAGTTGCCTACACACCCCAACAAAACTCAATTGCAGAGAGGAAATTTAGATCCATTTTGGAAATGACAAGGTGCATGCTAAAGGAAGCTAACTTGTCACACAGGCTGTGGGGTGAAGCGGCTCGTTGCTCAGTCTATCTTCAGAACAGACTGCCCACAAAAGGCGCAGAGCGCACACCATTTGAACTTTGGCATGGAAAAGCCCCAAATTTGTCACATATACGTGTATTTGGAAGTTTGTGCTACTATCATGTGCCCAAGGAGCACAGACACAAACTTGATTCCAGAGCGAAGGCAGGGATCCTAGTTGGGTACGCTTCTGGAGGAAAAGGATATAGAGTCTTGGATCCGCAAACTGGCAAGACAAGTTCGCAGCATGTAATTTACTTCGATGAGCAAGGCAAAGTTGATACAAAGGACACTGCCATTGATTGTTCCAAGGAGCCACAGGATGAGGAATTTGTGATTTTTCCTTTTGAACCAATACAAAGTACTAATCCAACTTCTAGTGTCGTAGCACCCCCTATAGGTGACACCCGAGAAG